>NC_133321.1:5773742-5852189 GCF_012295235.1 Primulina huaijiensis
AGTTATATATATAATCATAGGTACCATATATAAAATATCGGTGAATTCAGTATTTTCTATAGTGGGAACTATATTATATTATGTGTGTGTTTAAATATTTTTATTTTCTTGGAACCATTATTTATGGTGGTTTCCTTTGTTTTACTTTTAGTTAAACAATATTGCATAAACCAAGAATAAATCTCGAGCCTTGACAAAATTTATAATTTGTAAACTTCGTTCTTGCATTTGGTAATCTATAAATTAATAAATTTAAACTTAAAATAACCTCTCTGTGGATCGATCTCGTATTTACGAAATATATTACTTGCAGACAACCTACACTTGGGTGAATTATAATTTAAGTAGTAGCAAAGAGCTGGCACTAAAGGACAGTAGATTGATTTTGAAATTCGGACAAGAAAGTGTATATTGCGAGATGGTAGAATTGAAAAAAAAAAAGGGCGCTCTAATTGAAATTGCAACAAAAAAGAAGAAACAATAGGCTGGGATCTATGCTTTTTGTTTTTTAAGATAATGCAATTACACTCATCAGTTGACTTCTGTATGTCATTAATCGTTCACATGAAATCATGCATCCGGTTCAGCTCTCCAATTTCTATTGTCTGAGGCCGCTGTGTTAAAGTTTTGTGGTACATTTCACAAATGTCTTCTGAATATTACTCCAGGTGTTTGTTGATATTGACATGAGGATCTAGTGACAAGGCACAATACGGACGCAAAGTTTTATTATCAAAGAACATAGTTTTATAGGTTTGAGTGTAAAGTTTTATACTTATATTTTAACTTGCTGAATGGATTATATCAAATGATTAGTGTAAATATACATCAAATGACTTGGCAATATTCATGGAAAGTGGGAGATTTGTGCCTAGGATAAATTCATTGAATCCCTTAATTTGACCTTAAGTCTACTTGTTCCACAACTCTAAAACGTTATTCAGGACAGGCCAGATTATTATAAGAGTATTGATTCCTTTGTAACTGATGTTCAACAGGATATTCATAAAAATGGAGTTTTGCTCATCTTCAAGGTACCGAAAGAGATGATGATTTGACACCATCGAAAGTAATGTTTAATTATTACTAGTTGTGGCAAGGCTCATCCATTATGCATAATGCTTGATGTGAATACATGAATTTTATTTTATTTTTATTATATTTGCCTATAGATTTGTCATAATGTAGTTTGGGCGTTGATATTCACGTTTCTGTCCAATTACTCAGGTTAAGTTTTGAAGATTTTTTTACTTTTGGAGCAATCATTCTAGAATAAGGACTTGGATTATATGCAAGCACCAACTCTGATTTGATTGCTATACACAATAGTAAATTACAGTATTTGGAAATATGTATTTTTTCTAATTATTAATGGAAATTGTTTGTACATAATGTATTGTGTATTCGGGCCGTTAACTTGTAGGATTTTTTATAGGATTTTTATTATTTATAAAAATTGTATATTAAATTTTATTTCGAATTTCGAATTTTGAAATGATTTATAATACTGAAAAAATATAAAATAAATTTATTTTTTATTATTTTTTCTGAAAAAATACAACGTTTCGGATGTGATTCTTGGTGAAGATTGATGAACCTTGTTTTGGGACTTTAGTGCTTGCATTTCCTTCTATTTCTTGTTACTTCAATCTAAATCATGTGTGATTTGCTTTAAGTTAACATGTCCTTACGATGTGTATTATGGTGGTGTTTCATTGTGGTACTTGGACGAGGCCATGGATCCCAGGTTCAAGACGCAACAATAGTTGAGATATTTTATCTGGTTCATTGTGGTATATATCTTGTTCGATATTTTACTCCCCACATACACATACTATATATTTGTTTGCTGAACTAGTTTAAGTAGATTGTGGAGGAGAGATTGCTGTGGAGGTCGAAAACGGGTTGTTTAACTGGGAGGATAACAGTGTGAAAGAGATAGTTAAGAACTTAAACTTTGAGATCAGAAAAGGGGAGCTTGCTGCAATTGTTGGTACTGTGGGATCAGGGAAGTCTTCCCTTCTGGCGGCAATTCTTGGCGAGATGAACAAACTATCAGGAAAGGTGCAGTGTTCAAATCTTATGTTTAGTGGATACCATTTTCAATCTTTTGAGGATCCTATTTTTCAACTTATACCTCAATTTCATCGAATGTATCAGACTCTTATGAACTCTAACTTGTTTTTCTGCATCACAGATCAGAGTAGTGGTTCCACAGCCTTTGTTGCTCAAACATCATGGATCCAAAGTGAGACAGTACAAGAAAACATATTATTTGGCTTACCTATGAATGGAAAGAGATACAAGGAAACTATCAGGGTGTGCTGCTTGGAGAAAGACTTGGAAATGATGGAGTTTGGAGACCAAACTGAAATTGGAGAACGTGGTATCAATTTTAGTGGTGGCCAGAAACAACGAATTCAACTTGCAAGAGCTGTTTATCAGGATTGTGATATTTATTTACTTGATGATGTGTTTAGTGCTGTTGATGCTCACACTGGATCAGACATATTCATGGTGCAAATGTCTTATCCTATCAAGAAGAATCGACTATACTCATTATTTTTTAATGTCATGCAATTTTTAGATTATTGTTCCTCTATATTTTGGGAATTTCTTTCACAAATGAATAATGTATCGAAATGTTTTTTATTAAAAAGAATCAAAACATTTGATTGTTCTTTCGCAGGAATGTGTGAGAGGAACCCTTAGAGGTAAGAACATTATACTTATCACCCACCAGGTGGACTTATTGAATAATGTTGATCAAATTTTGGTATGTATGAAACCCTTTGATTTCCGAAATCTTAATTGCATCAATTTTTGACTTTTAAATCGGATATAAAGGGTACTCAACGGTGGCATCTTCAATCCAGGTCATGAGAGACGGGATGATTGTTCAATCTGGAAAATACAATGACCTGAAAATGGGCATGGATTTCAAAGCTTTGGTAACAGCCCATGATTCATCGATGGAACTTGTAGAGGTGGAGACGATCATTTTTTATTTGAATATACGTCAGATGCGTAAATGGTTTTTCTTTTGTTTATTTTGATATTATTTATTATTTGATGTGGCATGATGAGTTGGAGTTTGCTTTTTTGTAATCTATGTTTTGTGTGAGCTTATAATTACCTCGAGTTAGCCATTTATTGACTTAGAGAGTATATTTTGGTTGAGAATATATATTAAATGTATAATCGATGTTTTATTATTTATTGGTGTGAAATACAAGTTCTAGTTGTCCTAGAACGGGAAGAGAGTTAGATTAGGTCATATGATCTTTTACAAAAGGTTGGGGATATATTTGGAGGAATGATAGCTTGGCCTTGTCATTTGGTATGATATTCAACATTTCAATTAAGTAGTATTTATTGTTATGTCTGTCATGTTAGTATCTTTTTAAACCAATATCAACTATATTTGCAGTTGACAGTTAATGAAGAAGATTTCTACTAGGTGCATTTGGATAAATAATAATTTTCCAGTTTATCATTTAGTATGATATTCACTAGTTTGAATTAAATTTTAATATCTTTATTTTGTGCTTCTTTAATTTTATTTCATTCATACAAATATATGAATTTTTATTGTAGGTGACAAGAATATTGGGTTTTGATTAAGATGAAATAGTTGAAGAATGAAGATGCGTCACAAGTTTGCTTATGTTTTGCTTTACAAGACTTGATTGTTTGTTAGTTCTTAAACTAACTACATTTGATACATTTGGTACATTTGTTGGGGTATAGATGTTTTTCGAGGTAACAAATTTGTCAGTCTTATACATTAATGATTGTAAAATTAATGACAATTATCGATTAGCAATTTAATATCTATTTTAAAATTTTGTATTTGTATTTATGTTAATTTGTTATATCTTTGAATATTATATCATGAAAATATTGAAAATCGATGATATTTAATAAAATATGACATTTTTTATGTCACAATAGAACATTAAATCATGTACATAAAAAATGTCATTGTAAAACTCTTATGGAGACATTTAAAAAAGTCATTATGAACAACTATTAATGACAATTTTCAATGTCTTTATATACTAGTATAGAAGACATTTGTAAGTGTCATTACAGATTACATAATGAGACATTTTAAATTAACCTTATAACCTATCATTAGTGACATTTTTTATTGTCACTATAAATAACATACACGACACTTTTAGTTGTCATTATAAATGATTTTAACTGACATATAAATTTGTCATTATTACTATAATAACAAGCCATGTATAAATGTCTTTAAAACATGAGTTTTTCTGACATTTAAAATTATCATTATATGAATAATTATTAACACATATGAAGTTGTCATTAACATCTTATAATGACATTAAAAAATGTCAGGAAGTTTAAGACAACATTGGAATAGACGACATTTGTTGGAGGTGTCACTAAAACTTAAATGCCACTAAATATTGAATATGATGACATTTATGAATGTCATCATAAGCATTTATTCTTGCAGTAAGGACTCCTACCCGAGAGATGCAAGGTTAGACGCGCATGTTTTGTGGCCTGTGCAGGGTTGTAGGCTCGGCCAAGGGGGCTTGGGCTGGGTTAGGTCAAGCCACTAGGGTCATAAGAGGGTGCTTGAAGTGCGGATTCAAGGGCTGGCTCGGTGGGTTAGGTCCTAGGCGAGTAACTAGAGTCCTTGTCAAAGTTGAAATCTGGGTCACTTCATGCATCAGCTGGTGTGGTTCGGTTTCTTGGTTTGGGAAGGTTCCTAAGGGTTCCAAGGGTCCAGTAGGGTGCCTTAGGGGGTTGGTCAGGGTGTGGTTTGGCATGACTCGAGGGTGGCTCGAGAAAATCGAGACATGGCTCGGGTGAGACTTTTATAAGTCATATTAGGGTTTTTAAAGCTAAAATAAATAAAAACACGGCTCACGGGGGGTCGAGTCATGGTTCACAAGGGCTAAAATAATATAAATAGACTAAGTTTTGAATTTAGGAATTTTATATTAAAGTTTGGGATTTTTCGGGATTAAAACGCCTTCAAAACATCTAATTACAAATTAATTGAAAAGTCTAGTATTTAAGCTAAATAAAATTTTGGGAAATTTAATTTAGACTTAAATAATTATTTGGGACATGTTAGAGTCAATGAAATTAAGAAAAAGTAAATAAAAGTGAATTTTTACGTCCAGGGGTAAAACGGTCTTTTTATACCTAAAAATTAGAAAACTTCATGGTAGTGCTCTAAATGCTGTTTTTTGTGTTAATATGATTATTTTAAATGTTCATAGATATGTATATGTTAAAATGTCATTTCTAAAGTGTTTATAAATTTTATGATTTAACGTGAACATTTAAAAGACATGTTGCATGCTTGGTTTCAAAGAAAATGTTGTTAAGTGCATGTTTTATTAAGTGATGAGAATACGAAATGTTGAAGGACGTGAAGAGATTGTGACTAATACGATGACATGTTGGAAATATCGTTAGGGTTATGGTCCTAGTGGGAACCCGACGATCGTGTTTCCATTGATACGAATACGAATACGAATATGTGATACGAATACGAATACGTTGATATGTTGGCCATGGACTCAGTTTACCGGTGAGAGTGTTGCTGATGTCTCCGCCGCCCAGTACTGTGGTTTTTATGTAGATGAATCCATCGCCCAATAAGATTAAGAATACGAGTCACAATCACGATCTGAATTCAACAAAACACGAATATGAATATGTTGATATGAATATGAATACGTTGATATGAAAATGTTCAAGAAAACGTTTATGTTTAAAGTTTATGACTTATCATGAAAATGTTATTTTAAGTACGACTATTTTTCACTGTTTCTTGTAGTTTTATACGTATTATTTGATATCAAGATTTTGATGTGTTGAGTCTTTAGACTTACTAGGTGTGTATGATGCAGGTGATATTAACAATTATGATGTTGGAGGTCTTGATGGTTGACTTTACTGGACTGTCGGTGCACATGACCCGAGGACCAGCGCTTCTATTTTTCCGCACTTAAGTTTATGATTTACATTAAATATTTTACGACTATTTATTTATGTTTTTGAGAGATTTTTGAGAGGTTTAGTATGAACTACACTTTTCATATTTTTGCTTTTTAGATTTGGTAAAACGTTTAACGATTTCATGACTTGACTATTTCCTTTGAATTTTTAAATACTAGTTGGATGTTTTATTTTAAAATGATGCAAAAGTATTTTATGTATAAGTATATGTAGTAGCCGAATTTTAGAAGAGCTTTAAAAAAAATTTTCTAGCACGATTTAAGAAAACGAAGAAGCAGACGTTTCAAAACCACAGTAATGGGCTGGCAGGGATGTCCACTACCACATTCATGTGATATCCGGTCATGCTTTACCAGGTAGATTGGTCCCTGGTCATGCTTTACCGCTTTCCAATATTGATCTAAACTCGGTCATGTTTTACCGGGGAGGAGAGGTGTAGCGCCCAAAATTGGTACACGTAAATTCCATGCATTTATTTGATGGTTAAATCATTATTTAAATTTAAAAGTTATTTTTAATGATGCATTATTTATTTAAATTGCATTATGTTATGTGATGCACCTTAAAATGTTTTTCGAGTTTCATGTTTCAGGCGATTATTCGAGGCGGAACCGAGGAAAAGATCGATGACGATTTTTGGCAATTTAAAATGCAGTACTTTATTTTAAGTTGAGAATGAGGCGTTTTAAATAATTTATTTAATTTCAGCATTTTAAAGCCTAATTATTTATTTGGTGATTTAAGAATTTAAAACCTTTAAAATTTATCCATGTTGTGTTTTAAATTTTAATTTGAGATGTGTAGTAAATTATAGGGGGTTAATATTTTAATTAGTATTTTAATTAACACTTAATTAGTCAATTAAGCACTAATTTACCCCTAATTACCTACACAACTCACACACACACACTCACACGACACAAACACACACACACATATTTTCAAATCAGTTTTATTATTTTGAAGAGCAAAAACTAGGGTTCCTACTCCTAGAAGCAGGCGCCCCACTTCCCCATTAAATTTCCAGCAAATTTCGTGTGTTTTATTCAGAGATTTTAGCAAAAACTAGGGTTCCGAAAATTATGATATTGATGCGTTCTTGAAGTTTTATTGTTGCAGGCTTCGTTGGGGATCGACGGGTGATCGTGGCTACGTATAGGTATGCTTAGTATGATGTTGGGTTGGTATTTGGGTTACCGGTTTGTGTCAATAGGCACTTAAATTAATTGGAAGTCGTAGAAAACGATTTGGTGTCAATTTCCGTGTTTGTGAGTTGTATCGTGTCGTAGGTTCGATGTCGTTGATTTGGGGTGGTTGTACGAGTGGTACCAAAGTAGTAGCATCCTAGGATGGGTCTTGAGGTGTCGGTTCATGGTCCGTACAATCGAGTCTAGAATGATAAGCATCGCAAGTATTGGATTTTTCGTGGGTTACAAATTACGCAGGTACACGGACCCTGGCACGGGGTCCGTGCCTTCGTTTTCTTCTTGGTGCCATTTTTGCGAGCCTACACGGACATTTGCAATGACCCAGGCACGGGGTCCGTGTCCTCACTTCTTTTCGAGCAGTCTTTTACAGTACCTACACGGACCCTGACCCGGAGGGGTGCACGGGGTCCATGTACTCTCATTTTTGAGAACACTATATCGTTTTGTTTTGGGATTCTATGTCATGGGTTAGTACGTCGAGTAAAAGAGGTCAATTCCCGAGCAAACTAGAACGACATAAGCTATTTATGCATTTCGGTGGTGAGCACGAATTCTTACGTCTAAGTTATGAAGTTAAGTGTTCGAACTCACGTTAGTATGTTGCAGCAGCGGCCCCAAACGAGATCCAACGAATCCCTCAATGGCAAATAAGTATGTTGACGTGCAAAAAGAAAACATTTCAAGTTTTTGAGGTATGCAAAATATCTTGTGACCAAATTATGAATGGGTTTGGAAGTCGGTGAACGTGGCCGAGGACATCTCCACCCCGTTAAAGCATGAATGGGTTTAGATCAGGATTGGAAAGCGTTAAAGCATGAACGGGGACCAATCCACCCGTTAAAGCATGAACGGGGATCTCATGTATGTGGCAGTGGATACGTCCCTGTTAGCCCAGTACTGTGGTTTGTCTGATCAGGCATTTATTATGTATGGGTCACTTGTTTTGAAACATGCCTCTACGTAAAATGACGACGTTATGTACGTTCAAGTATGTTCAAGTATGCAAGCATGTTTTAAGAAAAGTTTTATGTTGATGGCACGTCTATGTATGTATGTACGTATGTTCAGGTTTCAGTTATGCAAGTTCCAGTTTCATGTATGTATTCCCTATTTTAAAGTTACATGTGGTTTTATTACATATTATTCGTTACCTTCCAGTTTATACGTGTTGAGTCTTTAGACTCACTAGACTTGATCGATGCAGGTGATGAGTACGTTGAGGAGGCTGGAGGTGGGGACCAAGGAGCTGGCTTGGACTGAGTTGAAGGCTAAACCCGAGGACCGCCATGTTTTGAAGTTTTATGCAATGATCAAAATACTCTGATTTATGTTCTGGTTATGAGATTTTAAACAAACGCTTTTAGCAAACTTTATTTGTGATATTTGTATTACAAATATTTTGGATGAATAGCTTTTGACTGAAGGTTTACTTCTTATTTAAGAAATTTTTAATTTTTTTTCCGCAAATTTTAAGTAGAAAAAGTACGGTACGTTACAAGAGGTCCTCGACCACGTTCACCAGCTTCCAAACCCGTTCATATTTGGTCACAAGACAATTAACATACATGTTGGAACTTTTCAAATTCGCAATCTTTGCTTAATTTTGATGTTAACAAAACTTGTAATTTTGTTTCTAATAACCTACCTTAGTGCGCAGATAGATGAAACTGAAATGATCAGTTTACGAGCCAAAACTGAAGCTATCGGAGTTGCTAACCGAAAGAACTAACTGATCGAACGAACTGAACCAGTTCAACTGATGCATCGCAACCAGCTCAACTAAATGTCCAGCTGATAGGTAGTTCAGCAGAAGATCTTCAGAAGCCCGGCCAGTTGATGAAGAGTTCAACTAATGAAAAGCCCAACTGACTAGTTGCTGATGAGTTTGAAGAACCAGTTCAGAACACCAGAACAAGACCAGTTTAACTGATCAGTTCAGAACACCAGTTAGGAGTAATCAGTTGCAGATCAAGACAAGCTTACTCAATGGATTACAGCTGTGCGCAAAGGTACAAAAGCTATTGTACGATCAAGGTACAATAAGAGACGTTGCATCAGAGCTTAAAGCCAAAAGTTCTAGATTGGATTCCAAGGAACATATTCAAAATGCAACGGATACAATAGATGAGTCTCATTATACGATCAAAGCTTTCCCGCCTATAAATAGAAGATCAGTGAAGACCAACAAATAGAGAGAAGAGAGACGTCAATTGAGTGTGTGAAGAACTATGGCACGCTTAAAATCATATCAGCTTACAGAGAGAAAAACTCAGCCTAGTCGAGGGAACACTTCAAATATATATCAGCTTAGATTAGAAGCTTATTTCCCTCAGTGTGTGAGAACACTTTCGGGTAGTTTTCATTGTTCAGTTCTCACACACACACACCATCACCAAAAATACAATCTTGGCACAATGACATTAAACTTGTGTATGTAGTCTTTGACACACAGACGTTAAACAAGTGTTGGCTGGAAGGCGATGCCTTCAGTCTAGACTAGGAGTTAAGTTAGATAGTGGGGTTAGTCCTAAGCTGAGTGGGTTTGTACAAGTAGTTGTATAAATCAAAGTCGTCTAGTGTATCCTACCCGAGAAGGTAGAAGGGGTGACGTAGGAGCAGTTAAAGTCTCCGAACATCCATAAACATATCATGTGTCTTTTAACTGTTTAACTGCTTGTTTTGTTCTTAAGTGATTTAATCAGTTCAGCTGATATCAGTTCAGTTCTGTCCATAACTGAACTGATATAAGCTCTAACTGATTTTCCCGTATTTTAGTTATTCAATTGCACAGTATATAAAACATATCAGTTTTTCTTAACCAAGGATTATTTCAAGTGTTTTCTGCTTGGTTTAATACCTCAAAAACATAAAATATTTTCTTTGCACGTCGAACATACTAATACAATATGCATTCCTGCCTAAGACAAAATTTTTTTTTTAAATTTTTTTTTTTTTTATCCAGATAGCTTGGCGCTCTGGCGGTAAAATCTTACTGCTCGAGTACGTCCCATCCAGAAGGTCTCGCGCTCGAGCGGTAAGATCTCGCGCTCGAGCGCCGGGCTATGCGAAAAATTTTGAAAGCCAACACAGTTGAGTAGTCACACAAGAATGATCATAACTCCCTCATTTCTTGTCCAAAAATTACGAATTTACTATCAAATCGAAGGTATCAAAAAGTAATACGTTTTATATGTTGAAAGTTTTTCCAGAAAATCAACAGAAAATTAACAGTAATCAAAATGATAGCAAACTAGTGTTTTGAGATCTAAAAATCATTTCAAAATCAATCCAACCATTTTTGCTCAAACTTTGCATAACATACATGAATTTTTACACCCAATAAACATCAAAACATATACTATGACAAGATCGATGCAAAAACGAAAGAATATACATGTCTGTGCGTCTAAACGCTCGAAGATGACGAATACCGGCTCAATGGAATACGGGGGACGATCGGGTGACGTTTGATGCGCGATTTCTTGAATAAAAATGACCGAAAATTTGCTGAGAATTTGTAGGGGAAGGGAATGAGTTGTGGCTGCTGAAAGACTTCTCAAGAACCCTAGCCACTCTCCAAAAAAAACTGAACGTGTGTGAGTGTGTTCGTGGGTTAGTATAATTAGGTGAAAAGAATTTTCTTAATTAATTAATTAAGGTCTAAAGAATTTTTTAGTTAAATAGTTAGAAATAAAATAATACTAATCTAATTACTTAATCCCAAACAAATTTTAAATAAAAATCATTTTCAAGACTTAAAATTCCCCACTACTAAACTTAGAAATTATGAAAAGCTTAAAATCACCTAATAAATTAAATTAGGCTTTAAAATGCATAAAATTTCAAAAATCTATTAAAATAACAATTTTCTTGACTTGAAATAAAATACCACATTTTCTTAAATCGCCTAAATCGTCGCCGATCTCCTTTCCCCGATCCCGCATCGAATATTCTCCTGAAACATGAAATGCAATAAAACTTTTTAACGTGCATCAACTAAACATATGATAATTTAAAATAATGCAAATTATTAATCGGTCATTGGTAAAATCATTTTAAAATTAGGTAAATAATTTAGGAATTTAAATAAATACATGGGTTTTACGTGTACTGATTTTGAGCTCTACAATTCCTCTCCCACTTAAATAAATTTCGTCCTCGAAATTAAATATTATCAAACAACTCCGGGTAGCGATTCCTCATGTCTACTTCGGCCCCCCAAGTGGCCTCCTCCATTGATTGATTCAGCCACCGAACTTTGACCAACTTGGTCACTTTGTTCAGAAGTCTGTGCTCTTGTCTGTCTAGGATTTGGATAGGTATTTCCTCAGACGACAGATCTGGAGCCAACTACAACGGCTCAAAACTCAAGACATGCGAAGGATTTGCTATATATTTCCTCAGCATTAAAACTTGGAATACGTTGTGTACTCCGGCCAGATTCGGTGGTAGGGCTACACGATAAGCTAGTGTCCCAACTCTATCAAGAATTTCGAACGGCCCAATAAATCTCGGACTTAGCTTGTCTCTCTTCCCAAACCTCATAACGCCCTTCAAGGGTGCTATCTTTATGAATACGTGATATCCTTTGGCAAACTCAAGGTCCCTTCTTCTCTTGTCAGCATAACTCTTTTGACGACTCTGGGTAGTCTTCATCCTGTCTCGGATCTTGACCACCACATCTATAGTCTGCTGAACAATCTCTGCACCAAGTTCTGATCTCTCACCGACTTCATCCCAATGAATCGCCGATCTGCACTTCCTTCCATACAGTGCCTCCTAGGGAGCCATACCTATAGATGATTGAAAGCTGTTGTTGTAGGTAAACTCCACTAGAGGTAGTTTTGATTCCCAATTTCCATGGAAATCGATCACACAAGCTCCCAACAAATCCTCCAAAATCTGAATCACTCACTCAGACTGAACATCTGTCTGAGGGTGGAATGCCATACTGAATAGCAACTTCGTTCCCATGGTTGCATGTAAACTCTCCAAAAAGACGATGTGAACCTCAGGTCCCTGTCGGAAACAATAGAAATTGGGATCCCGTGCAATCGAACTATCTTCCTGATATAGAGCTCTGCATACTGAGTCATGGGGAAAGTCGTCTTCACCGATAAGAAATGTTCTGACTTAGTAAGTCGATCCACTATCACCCAAATGGCATCGAATCCTCTGACTGACCTCGGCAAGCCAACAACAAAATCCATGGTGATATTCTCCCATTTCCACTCGGGGATAGGGAGCGGCTTAAGCATTCCTGCTGGCCTCTGATGCTCTGCTTTCACTTGTTGGCAAGTGAAACATTTATATACAAATCGGCGGATGTCTCGCTTCATACCTGGCCACCAATACAGCATCTGCAAATCCTTGTACATCTTGGTACCCCCTGGATAAACGGAATATGGAGATGCATGTGCCTCTGTCAGAATATCCTCTCTGATCAAATCAACACTAGGCACCCACATCCTTCCTCTATACTTCACAATACCATCGGACACTGTGTAGAGTACACTGCCCTTGGCTTCATCCTTCAGTCTCATTTCTGTAACTGCTCATCCGAAGGCTGACCTCTACGGATTCGATCTAGCAAAGAAGACTGGACTGTCAGATTAGACAGCTTAGGAGCTCTGTCCTTAGGATAAACTTTAAAGACAAACCTCTGAATCTCTGACTGAAGAGGTCTCTGCACTAACAGATGTGCTACGACTGCTACTTTTCTGCTCAAGGTATCTGCCACAACATTTTGCTTTCTCCGGATGGTAGCTAATTTCACAATCGTAGTCTTTCACTAACTCCAACCACCGTCTTTGTCTCATGTTCAGATCTTTTTGTGTGAAGAAATACTTGAAACTCTTGTTATCAGTGAATATCTGGCATTTCTCGTCGTACAAATAATAACTCCAAATCTTTAACGCAAAGACAGCAGCAGCTAACTCGAGATCATGAGTCTGGTAATTCTTCTAATGAATTTTAACTGTCTGGAGGTATAAGCTATAACCCGACCATGTTGCATCAGAACTGCTCCTAAACCGAGCTTCGAAGCATCGATGTACAGCACAAAATTTCCTTGCCCTGCTGGCATGGCTAACACTGGCGTTGTGATAAGAGCTTGCTTCAAAGTATCAAAGCATATCTGACACTCATCACTCCAAACAAATTTAGTATTCTTCTTAGTCAACGAACTGAGTGGCACTGCAATCGAGGAAAACCCCTGAATAAATTTCTTGTAGTAGCCTGCCATGCCCAGGAAACTGCGGATCTCTAACGCATTCTTCGGCTCAACCCATTCCTTAACTGCTGTCACCTTAGCTAGATCCACCTCTATGCCACTGCTAGATATTATATGACCCAAAAATTCTACTTTCTCCAACAAGAATTCACACTTACTAAATTTTGCAAATAACTTGCGGCTCTGCAAGACTTGCAAAATTGTACACAAATGCTGACTGTGCTCCTCATGTCTCTTCGAGTAGATAAGAATGTCGTCAATGAACACTATGCCGAACTGATCTAGGTAGGGCTGAAATACTCGATTCATGAGGTCCATAAAAATCGCTGGAGCATTCGTCAGTCCAAATGACATCACTAAGAACTCGTAGTGCCCATATCTGGTTCTAAAGGTTGTCTTATGAACTTCTGTATCTTTTACCTTTAGTTGATGATACCTTGATCATAGATCTATCTTAGAGAACACTGTCGCTCCCTGCAACTGATCGAATAAGCCATCGATCCTTGGTAGTGAGTATTTATTCTTGATCGTTACCTTTTTCAGTTCTCAGTAATCGATACACAACCTCATGCTCCCATCTTTTTTCTTTACAAAGAGCACTGGTGCTCCCCATGGTGACAAACTAGGATGGTTGAATTCTTTGTCTAGGAGCTCCTGAATTTGCTGTTTGAGTTCTAACATCTCAGCTGGAGCTAAACGGTATGGTGCCTTAGAGATTGGCACAATGCTTGACACAAGGCCAATAGCGAAATCTACCTCTCTCTCTGGTGGAAGCCCATGACGTCATCTGGAAAAACGTCATGAAAATCTCTGACTACTGGTACATCAGATATCAACGGAGTGGGTGCATCAGGTGCGGAAATAATACTGGCCAAGAAAGCCTGACACCCCTTGTGAATAAGTCTCTGTGCCTGCATGCAAGAGATCATGCGAGGGAAACGCCCCCATCTGTCCGGCTCAAAAAGAAACTGCTCCATGCCCAACGGTCTTACCAACACAGGCCTTTTTTGAAAGTCAATCAGAAATCTGTTCTTCGTTAGCCATTCCATTCTCAAGATAATATCAAACTCTGACATCAGCAACACAATCAGATCGGCATACACTAGGTGGCCCTGCAGCTCAAGATCAATGTCTCTGACCATGCTAGTAGATGATAACTCTTCCTCTGATGGGACTGTCATTGAATAGTTCACGTCGAGTCCAATGGACTTAACATCCAGGTGACTAGCGAACGTCTCCGAAATAAAAGAGTGTGTGGCCTCGGAGTCTTTCAAGGCCTTCCTGGCAATTCTCTTTATAAAGATATATCCTGAGAGACGTCAGCACAACGTACAAAAACTTATATCCCAAATTCAAATCTTAACCTCAAGCATAGTTGGAAATTTCTATCCCAAGTCACCAAAAATACTAACTAGCACACTAATAATCTCAAATCGAATTTAAAGCATGCATGGCAAAAATTAATACTGTGCTGAATTAAATGAGTTTACCAGTCAACAGTGTCGTGTCTGGGTTCACTTCCTCTGCCTGCATGGCGAACACTCTTCCCTGGGTCGGTTGCCTCCACTGCGGGCAGTCCTTCAGCATATGGTCGCTGGCTTCACACTTGAAGCATTTGCCCGATCCCCATAAACATTGTCCTGGATGCTGGCGGTGGCACTTCGGGCACACCGAGTGCTCACCCGGACTTTGAGGAGCCTTCTGCTGAGGAATAGGTCCCTTGCCTTTCGGCGGACCCTGAAATGGTCTCTTCCCTTGTTGTCCTTGGAAAGGCCTCTTAAACTGAGGCCGCTGCTACTGAGGTGCCTGATAGGGCCTCTTGCCTTATCTGTCATTCTCGATGTCCCTCTGGTCCTGTTCTGCCACCAAGGCTCTAGATACAGCAACAGCATAGGTAGTAGGACAAGCCACTCGAACATCACGGCACAAGATCGACCGTAAACCGTCAATAAAATGCCTCAGCTTCTCCTGGGCATCATTCGCAATCAAGGGCACAAAGTGACACCCCCTCTCAAATTTCCTAACAAAATCTGCCACGCTGTTGTCTCACTGTCGCAGCGTCATGAACTCCCTAGTCAGGTGGGAGCGTACTTCCTCAGTTAAGTACTTGGAGTAGAAGACCTCCTTGAAACTAGTCCAAGTCAGTGTTTGTAAGTTCACTGACACAGATGCTCTCTCCCACCACAGTCTGGCGTCTCCTGTCAGTAGGAAAGTGGCACACCTGACCCTGTCTGCATCCCGTAGCTCCATAAAAGCAAAAATTATTTCGATAGACTTAATCAATCCCTCAGCTACCATTGGGTCAGTGGTCCCCAAGAACTCTTTTGTGTCCATCCTCCTGAACCTCTCATAAATTGCCTCTGGTATGGGCCTCGTGTAAAGCCCGACATTATTTAATTGATGAATTGACATGATGCTGAGAAGATGACTCCAAGAATGACTTGAGAAAGCATGTGAATTGCGTGAGTTGTATTCCTAGCAGACCTCGCGCACATGCGCGGAGACAGGACGCGCATATGCGCGAATAGCCTATGCCGAGGCAGAAGACCTCGCGCATATGCGCGAGACAGGGCGCGCATATGCACGAGCAGGTACAATGCAATGTGCCGAGACAGAACGTATCGCGCATATGCGCGAAGATAGGGCGCGCATATGCGAGAGAAACTGAAATCCTTATGTGTCGAGACAGTAGGTCTCGCGCATATGCGCAAGACTTGGACGCGCATATGCACGAGCAGTGCAGAATGAAAAAAAAAATAAAAACTTGCCACGTGTATTCTCATGCATCTTAACATGTTTACACAACTTCATTTCCCTTCAAAATCAACAGCTAGAACCGAGAGAGCTCCATGAGAGAAAGCTTCAAACTTCTTTACATCTTAGAATTGTGATTTTGCAAGATCCGGCCGTCCGATTTTCAATCCGAATTTTCATGCTCCTTTCGTTAAAGGCTTCAACGGGATGTAAGTTTATTTACTTTCTTGTATGAGTTAGAAATTTAATATGGGAGGAATCAGAATTTGCTTGATATTATGTGTTCTTGAGATATTAGACATCGTAGAATCGAAAACGGATCGAAGAACGGACCATATATGCAATTCTTATGATTTTCAGAATATCTTTGGTTGAGATTATTTAGATTTTGAGCATTGTAATTGTGTTGGTTGATTTATTATGAGTAGTTGAAATTGACCGTTGGTTATTTGTATTATCGGTATCTCGAGATTGCACTGTTATGCCGTCGACAATTAACTAGATTGAGTATTTGCAAGTCTTTCTTTGGAGTTGTATACTGATATTGTACTCCTCAAATGTCAATTCAAGATTTGATATTAACAACTTTTATTCAAGACTTCGACTTCGTTAGACTGACAAAAGAAAGGTATAAATCAATGTGATCTCGGGAGAGATAACTCGAGTAAAAGATAATTTGAGTTCCCAAAATCACATACTATATTGTTATTGCTTTGATGTGATTGCATTTCTTAAGATTAATATGTTTAGTCTATTTAGTTATAGCAGTCGTTGGCAGAGGTGCCAAGTAACTGGACGTTTGGTTTATATCGATGTGCTTAGGAGAAGATCGACTCCTATTGTAGAGACTCGATATGGTGGACCAAAGTCTGGGAATAGGAACGTACTACCACCCCGAATAGGAGAGTAGGTGGGAAACTTGTTACGTTTAATCAAACCGGGATCCCTAGATTAGATAAGAGTCGAGTCAAATAGTAAGAGTTAAAGAGTTTGAATTACAGGTTGGTATTGATTTATGTTTTCGTAGATTACGATGCTTTGTAAATGTTATATGCTTTGTATATGATTATATGACATACATGTATACATTGTTTATAATGGGAAACATATTTCTCACCGGATTATCTGGCTGTTGTTGTGTTAATATGTGTGCATGACAATAGGTGGGACATGATCAGGGTCGAGAAGAGCTTGAACGAGTGGACTTAGAGTGGTGATCCGGACTTGATTGGAAGACAAACACTGGTTGTTTATCACTAGACATGTGGTTGTGAATAATTAACACTAGTTGTATGACTTTAGTTGGACCAAACTTGTATCGTTGGATCTTGTTGTAGATATTGCACTTGATCTTGTACTTTGAATAAATTAGAACTTGTTGTAGCCTTTTCAACATTTGTGTATGCTGTGCTCGTCTTTTTTTAAAAAAAATTTCGACCTAGATTACGTAATTGATCCATTTAATCCCAAGAATGATTAAGAAATGAGTTAGTGTCCGGGTCCCCACAACAGGTGGTATCAGAGCTGTAGGTCCCTTAGATTGGAATAGAAGCCAGTGAGCGGGGTAGATTAAGTCTTCTTTCTTGCTTCTGTGATGTTAGCATGTAATTTATTGTACTGTTGATTTGCATCAGTTATATGCTAGCATGAAAGCATGTTATTGCTTTAGAAAATACATGTTTACCTGATTATTTGATTTGATTGAAAACGTGTATTATTGGAGAATGAATCAGAACTGATTCTTGATCAGAGGTATGATGATCAGATGAAGAATGAGACATATTTCATATATGTGCGTACTAATCATTTTGATAATCAGATACGCCTCCTCGAAGAGCCCCAGAACAGGGTAGTACTTCAACTAATCAGATGGATGTTACAGCGACACCTATGGAAACACTGTTAAAGAGATTTCAGTCGTTCAAACCGCCCACTTTGAAAGGCACAGAGAATTCTAGTGATTGCGAGAGCTGGCTTGATTATATTGAGATGTTGTTTGATTCACTTGACTATACAGATGAGCGTAGAGTCAAACTGATTGGGCACCAGTTACACGAGGTTGCGAAGAGTTGGAGGTTAACAACAAAGAGAGCTTTGGAACAGCGAGGTACGGTGATTACGTGGAAGATATTCAAAACTGAATTTTATCAACGATTCTTTCCAGTATCGTACAAAAAAGACAAGGGTGCAGAGTTTGCCAACCTGAAACAGGGTCAATTGAATATTGAAGAATATGTAGCCAAATTCTCTACCTTGTTGCGTTTTGCTCCGCATATTGCTGATAATGATGAAGCCGTGGCTGATCAGTTTATCAATGGGCTGAATCCTAATATTTTTACACTGGTGAATACGGGACGACCAAATAATTTTTTTGATGCTTTGAACAGAGCAAAGGGAGCTGAAGCAGGCTTGATCAAACAACGAGGAACTTTGTATGTTGCTCAGACACAGAGAGAGAAACAACCTTCAGCTCATTTCCAGCAACCCCCCTCCCAGATTTGACAGTGGTGGTAGCAGCAGTTGGAAGAAAGATCATTTGAAAGCCCGAGGGAAACAGTTTAAGAAATTGGGAAGCAGTTCATCTAGCTTCAGTGGCTTACGACATACATGGGTCTATTGCAGAACATGTGGAGGAAGACATCCAATAGAGCAATGCCAAGGAGTGCTTGGTAGTTGCAACATCTTTCGACAGCCGGGACACTTTGCCAGAGTTTGTCCACAAAGAAGTTCTCAACGATCACAAGGAGCATAATCATCTGGATCAGTGGCTCAGGCTGATAGATGATCATCTGCTGTTCATTCTTTCTAGCCACCATTGACCCAGTCACAGTCGAGGCCATGAGAAAGCCAGACTATTAGCCAAACTCCGAGACTGCAGGCCAGAGTATTTGCATTGACTAAGGAACAGGCCCAGGAAGCACCTGATGATGTGGTTGCTGGTAACTGTTCTCTTTGTGGTTATCCTGCATATGTATTGATTGATACTGGTGCATCCCATACATTTATCTCTGAGCGCTTTGGATTGATGCATGCTTTGCCTGTTGAGTCTTTATCTTCTGTAGTATCTATCTCTTCACCTTTGGGGAAAGGTCTTATATCAGTGAATTCTGGTAGAAATTGTATGCTACAGTATGATGGGCATGAGATAGAGTTAGATTGTATTGTACTCGGTTCGTCTGATTTTGACTGCATTATCGGTATTGATATGCTGACCCAGTACAGAGCTACCGTAGATTGTTTCCAGAAAATTGTAAGATTCAGACTAGACATGGCTGATGAATGAAAATTTTATGGTAAGGGTTCCAGAGCTCGAATTCCTGTAGTATCTGTTTTGTCGATGACTCGATTGTTACATAAAGGAGCAGAGGGATTCCTTGTGTATTCAGTAGATTTACTGAAGTCGAGTCCTTCATTGGCAGATTTTCCAGTGGTATGTGAGTTTGCCGATGCATTCCCAGATGAGATTCCGGGTTTGCCTCCATTTCGAGAGATAGATTTCAGAATTGAACTGATGCCAGGTACAATACCTATTTCTAAAACTCCATACAGAATGGCACCAGTTGAACTGAAAGAATTGAAAAAGCAGCTAGAAGATTTACTAGCCAAGGGTTACATCAGACCGAGTGTTTCTTCTTGGGGCACTCCAGTATTGTTTGTTAGAAAGAAAGACGGTTCAATGAGACTTTGCATTGACTATCGGCAACTGAACAAGCCGACGATAAAGAATAAATATCCTCTGCCTCGAATTGATGATTTATTAGATCAGTTGTATGGTTCTTCTATTTATCCAAGATCGATCTGAGATCTGGATATCATCAGTTGAGAGTCAGAGATTCTGATATAGCGAAAACAGCTTTCAGAACCAGGTATGATCATTATGAGTTTATAGTCATACCGTTTGGTTTAACGAATGCTCCAACTGTATTTATGGGTTTGATGAATTGTATATTTTAGAAACATCTTGATGATTTTGTGATTATCTTTATTGATGATATTCTGATTTATTCAAAGAATTTGACTGAGCATTTGATAATTGTGTTGAGAATTCTGAGAACTGAGAAACTGTATGCCAATCTATCGAAATGTGAGTTTTGGCTGAAAAAAGTTGTATTTATGGGGCACATTGTATCGAGAGATGGTATTTCTGTCGATCCTAGCAAAGTTGAGGCTGTGATCAATTGGCCTAGACCGACATCAGTGCCAGAGATACACAGTTTTATGAGTTTAGATGGCTATTATCGTCGATTCATCAAATATTTCCCTAGTATTGCTAAGCGGATTACTCAGCTAACTCAGAAGAATACACCTTTTATTTGGTCAGAAGCGTGTGAATCCAGTTTCCTGGAGTTGAAGAAAAGATTAACCAGTGCTCCGGTGTTGACTATCCCGTCAACGAGGACATGTCATTGCGTATGCCTCGAGACAATTGAAGCCACATGAGACTCGCTACCGGATTCATGATGTTGAATAGGCTGCCATCGTGTTTGCATTGAAGATCTGGCGACACTATCTATATGGGGAGAAGTTTGAAATTTATTCTGATCACAAGAGTTTGAAATATCTATTTTAACAATCTGAACTGAATATGCGACAACGAAGATGGCTTGATTTGCTGAAAGATTTTGATTGTGAAATCAAATATTACCCAGGGAAGTCAAATGCAGCAGCTGATGCACTGAGTTGAAAGGTATGTTCTTTATCCTTACCGACGATTGGTGTTTCGAATTTGATTGAAGATTGCTGTCTTTCTGGTTTAGTATTTGAGACATATTGTAAGCCTTTGAGACTCTATACGATTCAAGTTGAGCCAGAACTGATTGTGAGAATCAAAGAAACACAGAAAGGCATTCAGAATATTCAGAATTCGATTACGATGGTCAGATCAGGGCATCAATTAGAATATCAGGTTCGTGATGATGTGTTATATGTGAATACTCGTCTTGTTGTGCCAGATGTTTCAGATTTGAAACAGCAGATTTTGACAGAAGCACACTGTTTTCGATTTAGCATTCACCCTGGTAGCAGAAAGATGTATAATGATCTGAAGAAACAGTTTTGGTGGAAACAGATGAAATCAGATATTGCAGAGTTTGTGTCCAAATGTTTGAATTGCCAACAAGTGAAGGCCGAAATAAAGAAACCAGGAGGACAACTGCATAGCTTATTTATTCCAGAATGGAAATGGGACCACATTTCCGTGGATTTTGTGACGAAGCTACCACGATCCTCCCGTGCGATTTGGGTCGTTATTGACAGATTAACCAAATCAGCATGTTTTATTCCGTATAGAATGACATACAGACATGATCAGATGGCAGAGATTTATGTCAGAGAAGTGGTCAGATTGCATGGAGTGCCAAAGTCCCTTGTATCAGATCGTGATCCTCGATTTACTTCACACTTTTGGCACAGTTTGCAACAAGCTCTAGATGCGAAATTACATTTGAGTACTGCATATCATCCTCAGACAGACTGACAATCAGAGAGGACTATCTAGACATTGGAGGATATGATTAGAGCTGTAGTGCTAGACTTTGGCACTAGTTGGCAAGATTTATTACCACTTTGTGAGTTCTCCTACAACAACAGCTATCAGGCAAGTATAGAGATGGCTCCGTTTGAAGCGTTGTACGGTAAGAAATGCAGATCTACTCTTTATTGGGATGATATCTCCGAGGTACCTGAGATTGGGCCTGATATGATTCGGGATATGACGGAGAAAGTAAAGCTGATTCAGCAGAGAATGAAGACAGCCTAGGATAGACAGGCCAAATATGCAAATGTGAGAGGTCGATCGTTAGAATTTGAGCAAGGAGACAGAGTATTTATGAAGATTTCTCCTATTAGAGGCGTTGTTAGATATGGCAAAAGAGGAAAGTTGTCTCCACGTTATATCGGTCCGTATGAGATTCTTGAAAAGATCGGTAATCGTGCATATCGACTTGCTCTTCCTCCGTCTCTATCTCGAATACATGATGTCTTTCATGTAGCAATGCTACGGAAATATCTTCATGATGTTTCTCATGTTCTTCAGCCTGATGAGGCCGAACTCGATGAAACTCTGAGTTATTTTGAAAAGCCACTTCAGATTTTAGATCGTAAAGAAAAGAAGCTCAGAACGAAAACTATTCCGCTTGTGAAAGTTCAGTGGAGTCGTCATGGCATCGAAGAAGCTACTTGGGAGACTGAAGAAAATATGAGATAGAGATTTCCAGAATTGTTTCATTGATGTAAGTTTCTTATTTAGCTTCTGTTCTATAGTCTTATCTTATATGATTTGAGTGCCTATGATTTCGGGGACGAAATCTTGTCTTAGAGGGGGAGAATTGTAATGCCCGACATTATTTAATTGCTGAATTGACGTGATGCTGAAAATATGACTCCGAGAATGACTTGAGAAAGCATGTGAATTGCGTGGGTTGTATTTCCAGCAGACCTCGCGCACATGCGCGGAGACAGGACGCGCATATGCGCGAATAGCCAATGCCGAGACAGAAGACCTCGCGCATATGCGCGAGAAGGGGCGCGCATATGCGCGAGCAGGTACAATGCAAAGTGCCGAGACATAACGTCACGCGCGTCGCGCATATGCGCGAGAAGCTGAAATCCTTATGTGTCGAGACAGTAGGTCTCGCCAATATGCGCGAGACTTGGACGCGCATATGCGCGAGCAGTGCAGAATGAAAAAAAAATAAAAACTTGCCACGTGTATTGCCATGCATCTTAACATGTTTACACAACTTCATTTCCCTTCAGAATCAACAGCAAAAACCGAGATAGCTCCATGAGAGAAAGTGTAGAACCCGTAAATTAGACTACGTATAAGCCATGCATAATTCCTAGTATTTAAATTAAAATGATTTTATTGCATGAGTATTTAAAATCTTTTCTTTAAAGGTATTTATTTCATGCAGTAGTTTAATTACTATCCTTTTTGTTAAATAAGTGAGGCCGGACCAGAGTTGGAGTAAAGAGATAAATTTTTAATATTAAGAAAATATTCCTAGAATTTATTTAAGATAAATAATAATTTATTTTAAAGAAAAAGAAAGTTTAAGAATTTATTTAATTAACTTGAGATAAGTAGTAAATAAATTCTTTTAGGTTCAATAATTTAATTAAAAGCCTAAAATAAATATGTGACCAATTGAGATAAGTTAATCTAGACTTATTTTAATTAAGGAATTATAATTTGACATGATAGTAAATTTATCTTTAAAATTTAAAGAATTATCCATGCATGCAAGATAATGGCATTCCCTAGCTAATTTATTAATTCACTAAAATATTTAATGAGTAAATAAAACCCTAAAGATTTAAAATACAATATTTAAGAAATATTTTTCCTCCCCTCTATTCAAATTTTTGGCCACCCCATTTCCAAAGGATTTAGTTTTGATTTACAACTCAACTTTGATTTCCTTTCCATATCCATTTCATGGTAGATAATCTCTTAATTTTAAATCC
Organism: Primulina huaijiensis; assembly: GCF_012295235.1. Taxonomy (NCBI): domain Eukaryota; kingdom Viridiplantae; phylum Streptophyta; class Magnoliopsida; order Lamiales; family Gesneriaceae; genus Primulina; species Primulina huaijiensis. The sequence continues at coordinate 5,797,416 of NC_133321.1, forward strand.
TCATTTAATTAATAATTAAGCAATTTCCTACCCTACTTTATCTAGTAAAATCGGCCCCTCTTTTATTTTAAAAGATTTTTATTAGTTGTACAATGTAATTCTTTATTATCTTCCCCTTAATCTTTTTTCTAGGTAGATATTCTTCAAACTTTTAAATCACTAACAAATAATTAATTAAGCAATATTCCTCCATTTATCCTAGACCTAATCATCGACCGAATACACTCAAAGGATCCTTCAAATCTTTGTTATCAAACCACCTAACAAATTCTAGGATAGCAAGATTTATTTTACCATTTAATCTCCCACATATCTTGCAATTTCCATTCATTTTTCTCCTAATCTTTTTCCCTCCCCTCACCACCGAAAATCAGAGCCATTTTTCCTGAGCAAAACTGTGAGAAAAACTAGAGGAAAATAGAGAGAAAACCGAGAGAAACAAGCAAGATAGAAAAGAGAACTCCTCTTCCTCCTCCGCGCCGCGTCGTCGTTTCGTTTGTTTTCTTATTCAAACAAAAATCCAAGGCATGTTTATATCTTTCCTTGTTCTTCAATCAAGTCATATACATGTTTTTAAACCATATTTGTTCATGATTTTTAAGAGCAAAACCGAAATATTGCAGCAACTACACAACAAAAATTCTGCACAAATTTTCTACTTCCTTCATGCTTCACGGTTGGTATTGCTTTTGTGGTTTCAGGAGGTTGGCTCGTTCCAGGGGCTTGAGGCTGCATATAGACATGTACTAGGACGTGTTAGGGTCATGAAAGAACGTTGTTTCCAGCCCCACGCACGCTGGAAATTCAGTTGGACAGCAACTCACTCATGATGCCATATGGTGCATCGAAATTTTTGTTACTTGCTGTCAAGGGAGAGTTCTTGATCTTGGCTACCCTAGGGGCCCGTAGCCATGGTTAGAACACATCCCTATTATGTCTAAGACGTGACCAAGTTGCTCCTTTGAGGCTTGGTCCATGGTGGAATCGGTTTTAAATCAAAAGAACAAGAACATTCCCCTTCGGCCCCTTCATTTTTCCTGCATGTGTACTTTCGGGTATATGGCGTGGTGTGGATCTTGGTTGGCTTTTTAGCCCTTAACCACGGTTCATACCATACCTCTTGATGTCTAGATCATGCCATGGTCAATCAAATGGCCACTGGAAGGGTCCATGACAGCAAGAACAATTGCAACACCCCACACGCAGAATTAGTGCTCGGTTGGGACGCATGATTGGTTTCTGGTGTGATGCGAATTGTGGCTGGCCTAGGGCCCTTAGACATGGTTCAAATCATTCCCTAGGATGTTGGTAAGAGGTTCTGGTCGGTGGTTCAAGCCCCAATGGCCATTAGCCTTGCAAACGACGCAAGGAAACCAAAGAACAGCTGCTGTATTTTTGTGACAGCAACTTGCTGCGGTGGTTCAGTGGCTCGTTCGAGTTCTTGGTTGGCGTTTAGCCTATGGACTTGGACTAGACAGTTCCTAATTAAGTTATGAAGGTCATGTTTTTGGCCGTTTGTGATTCGGATCATTTTAGAAGTCGTACGAGAATTTACGGTGCAATGTGCCAAAGTGACTCTCGAAAGAGCGTTTCACGTATTTGGCCTCCATTCACTGAATTTCGAGTACTGTAAATTTAGGAGCATTATTTCATCATTTTTAAGAGTATTTTAATCATGACTAAACATTGGTTCGGTGTTGGTTCGGGTTGGCTCGGAGTCATGATTAAATACTAAGTCAGTGGGCGTAATTGACTCGCTTTTGGATTCAATTACAAAGTTTGGTCAAGAAAAATCATTTGCATATTTTTCATGTTAGATTTAAGTCGCAGCGAGCCTGGGAACGATTCAACCCATTTGGTAAAATTAATACAGGACATTTAACTACGTTATTTAATTATATTACGTGCATAAAAATAGAAATTATTCATTTTGAGATTTATGTGATATTGCTTGTGGCCATTGTACTATTGTGGGATTATTACTTCACCCGGTCGCCAGTTACCGATCAGTTCAGTTTTGTACCACCCAGTATACTGTGGCATTAGTCTGATCAGACGATTAGCATTTCACCCGGTCGTCAGTTACCGGTCAGTTCAGTTCAGTTCAGTTCAAATCTGTGCAGTTCATGGGGCCACTTGCGTAGAACATAATCTCAACAAAATTATGACATGCTATTTTATTACAGAGCTCTATTGAGCAAACAGTTCACTTATGATTTTCAGTTCAGTTATGCACGTATTTATAATTATCCATGATAAGATATTTATAGTTCAGTTATGCAAGTACTATAATTCCTCATGAAATGATATTTTCACTTCGCATGCAATTTTATTATTATCTATTTTCTTGTTATTTACGATATATGTATGCTGAGTCTTTAGACTCACTAGACTTGATTGTTGTAGGTACTGATGATGTCGGGATCGAGGGCGTGGACCAGTGAGCCAGCTCGAGTCGGCAGTAGTGGGACCCGAGGACCTCATTTACCAGTTTATTTATTATTTTTGCGAAAACTCATTTTATTACAATGAATTATTTTAAGCTGTCGTTTGAAACATTATTTACTTCTGCTGCTAAGTTTGAACATCAAACTTTATTTTATCAGTTTATTTATGAATGAGGCAATTTAATTAATGAAAAAGAAAATTTTTAAATTTTTCCGCAAATTTTCAAGTACGAATTTAGAGGCCTCTACAGAACGCTTCAAACTTCTTTACATCTTAGAATTGTGATTTTGCAAGATCCGGCCGTCCGATTTTAAATCTGAGCTCATTTCCGTGCTCCTTTCGTTAAAGGCTTCAACGGGATGTAATTTTATTTACTTTCTTGTATGAGTCAGAAATTTAATATGGGAGGAATCAGAATTTGCTTGATATTATGTGTTCTTGAGATATTGGACATCGTAGAATCGAAAATAGATCGAAGAACGGACCGTATATGTAATTCTTATGATTTTCAGAATATCTTTGGTTGAGATTATTCAGATTTTGAGCATTGGAATTGTGTTGGTTGATTTATTATGAGTAGTTGAAATTGACCGTTGGTTATTTGTATTACCGGTATCTCGAGATTGCGTCGTTATGCCCGCGACAGTTAAATAGATTGAGTATTTGCAAGTCTTGCTTTGGAGTTGTATACTGATATTGTACTCCTCACATGTCAATTCCAGATTTGATATTGACATCTTTGAATTCAAGACTTGACTTCGTCAGACCGACAAAAGAAAGGTATAAATCAATGTGATCTCGGGAGAGATAACTCGAGTAAGAGATAACTTGAGTTCCCAAAATCACATAATATATTGTTATTGCTTTGGTGATTGCATTTCTTAAGATTAATATTTTTAGTCTATTTAGTTATAGCAGTCGTTGGCAGAGGTGCCAAGTCACTGGATGTTTGGTTTATATCGATGTGCTTAGGAGAAGATCGACTCCTATTGTACAGACTCGATATAGTGGACCAAAGTCTGGGAATAGGAACGTACCGCCACCCCGAATGGGAGGGTAGGTGGGTGACTTGTTACGTTCTTATTCAAACCGGGATCCCTAGATTAGATAAGAGTCGAGTCAAAGAGTAAGAGTTAAAGAGTTTGAATTACATATTGGTATTGATTTATGTTTCGTAGATTACGATGCTTTGTAAATGTTATATGCTTTGTATATGATTACATGACATACATGTATATGTTGTTTGTACCGAGAAACATATTTCTCACCGGAGTATCCGGCTGTTGTTGTGTTTGTATGTGTGCATGACAACAGGTGGGATAGGATCAGGGTCGAGAAGAGCTTCAAAGAGTGAACTTAGAGTGGTGATCCGGACTTTATTGGAAGACAAACACTGGTTGTTTATCACTAGACATGTGGTTGTGAATAATTATCACTAGTTGTATGACTTTAGTTGGACAAAACTTGTATCGTTGGATCTTGTTGTATATATTGCACTTGATCTTGTACTTTGAATAAATTAGAACTTGTTGTAGCCTTTTCAACATTTGTGTATGCTGTGCTTGCCTTTTTTTTAAAAAAATTTTCGACCTAGATTACGTAATTGATCCATTTAATCCCAAGAATGATTAAGAAATGAGTTAGCGTCCGGGTCCCCACACCTCGCCCCTGTGTCCACTGCAGCCTGGTTCCCTGCAAACTGTGTGAAGAACTGAGTCATCCCTGCAATCATCTGAGCCTGCATATCTGGTGGTGGACGAGGAAGAGTGGCCCTCTCCCCATCCCGAGGCTCTCTATCCTCATCGCCCGCTCTACACACAATCCTAAGTCTGGGAGACATACTGTTCCAAAATTTACCCAACACGTAAACCCAATATGCATGAACATAATAACAATATCATAAGATGCACGTAATCTGAACTTAAAACATGTACACGCTGAAATCATAACTTGATGCTTACTACATGAAAGATTTTAAAACTTTAAAACTTACAGACTTGAGGTGTGACTTCGTGAGCTTATCGCAACTGGCAGTAAGCATAACCCTTTACAATAACACCGATTTTATACCAATTGTAACGTACCGTATTTTGAACTATTTAAAATTTACGGAAAAATAAAAATTTTCTTAAATAAGTAATAATCTTTCAAATTGCGATAAAAATAAACTGCTCATCTAAAATATCTGAAATAAAAACGATTACAAACAAAGTTTGCCAAAAAGATACTGGTTTAAATATCGTGAAATAGTTTCATAAAATTAGAGTAACTAAATTAACATGGTTGAAAAAAATTCTTGAAAACATAAGCGATCCTCGGGTTTAGCCTCCCCGCAATCCGAACCGACTCATTGCACTACAACAAAAATCCTATTTAACAACACATCAAAGACAACGGTTTAAACAAAAACCGTTGTCTTTTTACTTTTAACAACGGTTTTAACAAAAACCGTTGTCGTAGCCTAAAAAAATCCGCTCAAAGACAACAGTTTCTTTTTACTTTTAACAACGGTTTTTGACCTACGACAACGTTTTTTAAAAACCGTTGTCTATGAGCGTTTTTTTTTTTGGACTACGACAACGGTTTTTAAACTGTTGTCGTATAAGCGTTTTTCTTCCAGCTACGACAACGGTTTGTAAAAAACTGTTGTCTTTCAACTGGTTTTTCTACAAATTTTGTTGTCAATATTAGATTTCGCGACGGCCTAAGTACAATCTGTCGCTAAATTTAGCGACGGTTATACTATACCGTCGCTAAGTTAAATATTGCGACGGTTTATGTATACCCGTCGCTAAACTTTGCGACGGTTTTAAGTAAAACTGTCGCCGATGTAGATATAGCGACGGTTTTCCAAAAACGGTCGCTAAATTTAGCGACGGTTTTTGTATAACCGTCGCTACATTTAGCGACGGTATTATTAAACCGTCGCCGATCTATAATTAGCGACAGTTTATATTTAACCGTCGCTAAATAAAGCGACAGTTCTTATAAAAGCGTCGCTAATTTTAAATCGGCGACAGTTGAAAAAATAACTGTCGCTAATTGCGACGGTTTAATCAAAACCGTCGCAAACGGTCTATAAATATCCCAACCCTCAGTCCATTTTCTACCCTACCACTTCACAACACTTAAAATTTTTCTCACTTACACAATTTTCATTTCGTTTTTCTCTTTAAAGATTAATAAATTTTTACCACTTCACAACACTTAGAATTTTTCTCCCATGCACAATTTTAATTTCGTTTTTTTAAAGTTTAATAAATTTTTAAAATCAAGAATATAATATTTTCGACTGAAATTTTTTTTTATTTTTCTGACAAAAATAGCGACGGAAAACATAAAACACCGTCGCTAATATTAGCGACGAAATTGAATTAATACCGTCGCTAAATTTAGCGACGGTGTAAACAACCGTCGCTCTTTAACGACTATTTTAATTACCGCCGTCGCTAATTTTAGCGACGGGTAACGATGATTTCCGTCGCAAATGTATTTGCGACGGTTGTTTAAAAACCGTCGCAAATTGTAACTACAACAACGCTCTATAACCGTTGTCTTTTAGCGAATTCTTTAACCACATGACCTTTAACAACGGTTTTGTATACCTACGACAACGGTTCTTCACCGTCATCTTTAGACGTCTACGACAACGGTTTTTCACCGTTGTCTTTGAGCACACCCTTTGACCACAGGGCTTCTAGCAACGGTTTTAAAAGGCCTACTACAACGGGGAAAAACCGTTGTCGTAGGCCTTTTTTCTTGTAGTGTTGGTCCCCACCTCTCACCTTCTCAAACTCGTCCTCACCTGCATCGACCAAGTCTAGTGAGTCTAAAGAATCAACATGTATAAACTGAGCATAGCAAATTGTTGGAAACTGAATGCGCTCTACAGAAAAATATAACATTTGAAAAAATCGTATTTATTTGACAATAAAAATAGCGCAGTTTAAAGTAATCAAAGTCATCCAAGATCAAATATAAACATAAACGAGTAAAAAATCGTAAAATCATCAATGTATGAAAATATTCATCTCCTCTCAAATCTCATAAAAATGCGGAAAACATACTGTCCTCGGGTCGTGTCACCGCACCAGGTCTGCCTACTCAGAGTTCGGCACCTCCAGTCCCCTCGTCCTCAGGCTCACCTGCATCACACATGCCTAGTGAGTTTAAAGATTCAACACACCTATACCAGGAATAACAAGTACATATACATGGAACACAACAGTGAAAAAAATCATACTCAACATATCTTTCATAAACTTAAAAGCATAACGTAAACGTGTCGTGTAAAATCGTATCATGTCAAATCATATCATCTCGTGTCATCATATACGTATACATTTTCATTTAGTTGAATTTAGTTCATTAGTTGTGACTTTTGTATCAGCTCTATCGATGGATCCATCTACGTATAACCACGGTAGCGGGCGACGGGGACATCAGCGACAGCATTATCCGTCCACTGAGCCTTGGCCTCATCTCATCATATTTCATGTCATCGTATACATATACATCGTCAGTCACAACCAATTTCCATCCTTCAAAAACATCGTCATATTCACCACGCATTAAAAACTTGCACACACATAACTTTTTTCTTAAAACCAAGCATACACCATAATTATCATAATTTCATAAAAATGATGCATAAACATTTAAAACATAATAAAATGTGCTCAGGGAGCTGTCAGGAGCCAAAATCTCATCCCGGGTACAAAATGACCATTTTGCCTTTGGAAACTCAAAATTTACCGTTTTAACCCTGGACCTCTAAAATTGATTCGAAGCTTACCAAACTTCTTAAAATGTCTCAAAAATCTCAGTCCTTCCTATTGCACCCTAATGCACTCACCTTCCCAAAAGTCATGATGCTAGCCTAACCCCGACGGTACCAGCCATGAACCAGCATACCTTTGACATAGACCAACCCCTATTGAAACTACATGAGCCACGGTCACAGCCCCATGCAGCTTCCACGAGCCACGATCGCTAAAAACCCCAAACTACACCACCCGAGCTCCACTCTTCAAGGCGTGCAGCCGGCCATTCAGCGGTTCCAGCGGTGCTTGGCCCTCCCAAGGCTGTGACTCAGACCCACCAGGGTCTGGTCCAAGCCTTGGTTCAGCCTTTGCACTGCTCGTTCCACCCCAACCAAAACCATAGCCCCAATCCTCACACAAAATACACACAAATCAGCAATACATGACATGAGTGATGCAAAGATAATTGTGTAAGGCATGCGTTGATGATTCATATGCAAGAACGATGAAGAGCGAACGTCGGGAGAGCGTCGGGGAATTTTTTTATTGCAGGAACAAGCAAAAGCTGATGCTATATAGCTGCTGGGGTGCTGAAACCGAGAGGGAGATTCTGAATAAAGGGAGTGTCGGCTGGTGGGGAGTGCTAGGTTTAGGTTAAATGATGATTATATGTAATTTAAATAGATACAATAAGCTAATGGGCCCTAAAATTGCAATTTAAAAGTTTTAAAAGAGTTTTAAGTCCTATAAGCTTAAAAATAAGCCCATTAAATGTAAACACACTCCCGAAAAATATTTCGTGTTGGAAAATTTTTGAAAATAATAGCCGAACCCTCAAAAAGTCCTCCGATTCGATAAAATTTACGTACCGTAAAAAATAATGCTCTGGCGGGTAAAAATACCCAACAAAACCCATTTCTTGAAAAATACCTTTAAAACACCTTATAATAATTAATAAAAATTAATCATGTAAATAAAATAATTTTCTGATAATTCTCCGGTCTCCGTTCCTCGTTCGAGTGCGAAATGCATCATGAAAACCCTAATGCATGAACTTTTAAAATTTCATGAAATAAATTCTATCATACAATGATTATGCATAAAATGCATAAAGATAATTAAACCCATAATTAAATAAAAATCCTAGATTGCATGCATTCAGGTTACATGAATTAAATTCTTGGACCTTACACATATGATGCTTCACCCATATCATTCATGGAGAACTTACCAGCTAACCATGTTTTAGTTGACTGCAACATCCTTACAACATTCCCAATGAGTAGTATGTCATCAACATACTAACCTTTTTTTATACACAAGGTTACTCAGGATTTTTTGGCAAAATCAAACTCTTTGATAGTGTTGTCAAATCTGAGGTTCCAGCTCCTTGATGCCTGTTTGAGTCCAAAAATATATTTCTGAAGTTTGCATACTTTATGCTCACTTCTTACCTTCCCATCTACTCCAAGTTTCCTTTGTAAAACCATTTGCATCGTATGGGAACAATTCCCTCAGGTGGAGCTACTAAGGACCATACTTGGTTTCGAATACATGGATTCCATCTCGGACTGCATGGCTTCAAGCCATCTAGATGAATGGGCATCAGACAATGCTTCCTTGAAATTACTTAGATCACATACAGAAATGGGCTCATCTTGGCCCTCTTCAGGAAGCAGGCTCAACGTGTTAGGCGGCCTTGAGATCCTTTCGGATCTCCTAGGAGCTTGTGTTTCTTTGATTGGCTGTTGGGATATAGGTTCTACTACTTGTGTAGTGGGTGGTTCTCGAATCTCATCGAATTCTATCATCCTGCCTTCTCTATCTAATACAAACTTCTTCTCCAAGAAGGAGGCATTCCTTGAAACAAACACCTTTGTTTCACTTGGATAATAGAAATATTATCCAATAGAGTATTTTGGATATCCCAAAAAGTAGAACAAATTGGATTTACTATCCAATTTGTCTCTCATTGCCTGCTTCAAGTAAGCAAGGCATCCCCATATTCTTAGATAAGAATATTTGGGCGGTTTTCCCATCCATATCTCATATGGTGTCTTGTCCACTGCCTTTGAATGAACTTGATTCAACAACCTTGTCGCTGTTTCAAGCGCATATGCCCAAAGGGATGACAGCAACTCAGTGAATCCCATCATAGATCATATCATGTCCATTAATGTCCGATTACGATGTTCTGACACACCATTCAACTGGGGTGTGGCAGGCAGAGTCCACTGTGAGAGAATTTCAGTCTTTTTAAGGTAGTCTTGAAACTCAGTACTCAAATATTCTCCACATCGATCTGATCGCAATGTTTTGATACTCTTTCCTAACTGTTTCTCTACTCCTCCTCTGAATTCTTTGAACTTTTTGAAAGAGAATCGGTTACGGTGCCCGGAATAGCAACGAAAATTTGAAAAATAATGTTTTCACAGGAAAACCCGAGCACCTCAAGTGTATTGTGTTGCTAATAACAAAAATAAAAAAATGTCATACATAGAGTGTTTCAGAAATTTTTACCTATCAATCACAACGATTGATGTTTTGGCTCTAACTAAGACGTAAACAACTTAGTTGTTGAGGGTAGAAAATCTACAAGCTATCCAAGAGCACTCCTTGCTCAAATTCCTTCAAATTAGGTCCACCACCAACAAGGAAGATCCCCTCTAATTTTGCACTAGAAATATTAGAGGATTTTTCTTTGAGAAGATTATTCTTTTATCAACAAATTAAGAAGCAAAAATGAGAGGATATTGGAGAGAAAAATTTTTGCCATATGCATGAGGGAGGAGAGAAGAAGACTTTTCTTGGTTGTTGAAAAAGTTAAAAGTGCATGAGCATACCATGCCTTGTGTATTGAAAAAATTTCCTCCAACCTTTCACCTCCCTTGCAAGCAATTTATTTGGGCTTTTAACAATTACGAAGCCCGTGGACTTTTACCTAAATATCTCAAACACATTTGAATCCATTTAATTTTTACTTGATTTTACTCAAGCCCACTAGTTGAATAATTATTTCCAATTGGGCTCTACAAGATCCAATGTTATTTAATTAATTCAACACTTGAATTAATTTAATTTAGTACATAATAATGTTTATGAAAATCACAATTTTCAAATACATTATTTATTTGAGCCATCTTTTAATTTAGGAACACTTTCACAAATTAAAAGTTACATTCCTCATAATCCTCTTATAGAAGCTATACTTCTATTTTTCTTTGCAAATAAACTCTTTTATAAGCCGTTCAACACATTGAACTCTTTTTCTTCTTAACGGGATCTAGAAAGTTGGCACTTGTGTGATCCTCAGTGGTTCAATGATACAACTAGCTGTGGGTTCATATCTCAATGTGATTCGGGACTAAACATGTCCTTATATTACCATACTTCAATCGATACATTCTTACTTATCAACTCCTTGATAACAAGAACGTCAGAACTCAAGTCTGATAATACCCAACCAATCATGTTAAACGCCTAGCAGCATCGCTTACATGATTCCCTATGTATCAAATGATAGTGCCTACAAGAACTATTCCATTATGGTCAGCATACAATACGGTCCCTTCATCTCATATATCCCGACCAATTCGACAACTATTGGTATATGGAGAGTTGCCAAAGAATCGATACTATGTTCCATGTCGTAGTTACATCGATGGTGTAATCTAAGAAGCTCATTTATTAATTACCACCAACACTCTGATTAGAGATTTCAAACTGCATACACATGAGATCACATAGGATATCCATACCCGAAGTTAAGCGGTGAATCCCCAACTACAATGTATCGACTCCTATATGTTTCGACAAAGCACCCAACCTTTCCACCTGATGACCCCATATGAGTCGGTAAACAAGTAAAAGTGCAATGATAGCATATAGAGTCTCAATGTTGTCCCAGGTCATAAGGACTAATGGTGTACAACCATAAACTAGGACGTTTCTACTCGATAAATGAGAACCACTTGAAAAGTCCTTTATGAAGGGTTGTTCAGTGCACTCTACAAGGAGCACCTATCTGCATGCTCGGACATCACAATGTCCCCTACCAATGAAACATGGTACTCACATCGCAGATACTAGTCTCAAACTCAAGCGGCCTTTATCATTCTTAATGGCGGCTGAATCGACTAGAAACTGTTAAGAATATACAGTATTCCAAATATGAGTTTCATGATACTCATCATATTGGCATCTCATATTCTTTCTACTATTTGTATATTCAAGGAATTTATTTATGCAACATGCATGGGTATACAGATAAAGATGTGGCAAAACAATAATTTCCAATATTATTAAAAAAAGATTTTTTATACATAGAGTTTTAACATGAACCCTCGACGAGCACCCAGTCTAACAATCTCCCACTAGCACTAGAGCCAACTACCCATATGCACTACTACAAAAACGGCAAACGACAACGGATAAAATCCGTTGTCGTAGCCATTTTAAAACTGTTGTAACTGAGAGTATTGTTGAAAGTCCGTTCAACGACAACGGTTTTTATCCGTTGTGGTAGATCAAATTTGCGACGGATTTTAAAAACCGTCGCAAATAAAAATAGCGACGGGTTTGAATAAAACCGTCGCTAATTCAAAATTAGCGACGGGTACATAAACCGTCGCTAGTTCAAATTAGCGGCGGTTTTTAAAATTAGCGACGGGTAGAAATGAAGTCCGTCGCTAATATTAGCGACGGTCAGTAATCAAGATTTTTGTCGCTAATTTGTTTCGAAAAATAAAAAAAATACTTTTAATAATTTAATAAATCTAAAAGAAACTAATAATCCAAACTAAAATCGTGTAAAAGAAAAAAAATTTAAGTGTTGTGAAGTAGTAAAATAGTGTAAAAGAGAAAAATTTTAAGTGTTATGAAGTGATTAGAAAAATTTTACGTGTTGTGTGAAAGTGATAAAATTGTGTAAGAGAGAAAAATTTTAAGTGTTGTGTGAAGTGATAAAATTGTGTAAGAGAGAAAAATTTAAGTGTTGTGTGAAGTGATAAAATGGTGTAAGAGAGAAATTTTAAGTGTTATGAAGTGGTGAGAAAAATTTTAAGTGTTGTGTGAAGTGATAAAATGATGTAAAAGAGAAAAATTTTAAGTGTTGTGAAGTGTTGGGAGGAAAATGGATCGAAAATGGAGATATTTATAGACAATTTGCGACGGGTTTTGGTTAAACCGTCGCTATTGGCGACGGTAAATGCTAAACAGTCGCATATTTTAATTTGACAACGGTTTGGATTTAAACCGTCGCTAACATTAGCGACGGTTTAAAAACAATTTCGCTAAACCGTCGGTAAATTTAAAGATGCGACGGGTTTTTTTAAAACATTCGCTAAAATTAGCGACGGTTATTTCAAAACCTTCGCTAATTTAAAATTAGCGACGGTTTGGACAAACTGTCGCTAACTTTAGCGACGGTTGTGGAAAAACCGTCGCTAAATATTGCAACGTTTTCCTAAACCGTTGTTGTTTGTCAAAAAACCACGCTAATCGACAACGGTTTCTTCAAACCGTTGTCAATTGTCCAAAAAAACACGCTAATAGACAACAGTTCATAGAACCATTGTCGTTGACCCTAAAAAAACGCTCAAAGACAACGGTTCTATAAAACCGTTGTCATTGATCCCAAAGACCGTTGTCCCCAAAAGACAACGGTTTTCGATAAAACCGTTGTTAAAAAACATACGACAACGGTTTTTGTAAAAAATCGTTGTCGTATGTGTGTTGTTGTATGCAGAATTTCTTGTAGTGACGCTTCAAACCCATCGATTTGCGATGCTTCTCGAATAATGGTCCAGGTTAAGGCTTAGTTAGTGGATCAGCAAAATTATCTGCGGAGACGAATTTGTCAATAGACACTTCTTCTCTTTCCACAATCTCTCGGAGGATGTGGTACTTTCTCAATACATGTTTGGATTTCTGATGAGACCTTGGCTCTTTGGTATGAGCAATGGCTCCAATGTTGTCACAAAACACCGGGACAGGAGCAACTCCATTAGAAATGATGCCAAACTCTTGAACGAAATTCCTTAACCAAACTGCCTCCTTTGCTGCAGCTGATGCAGCAATGTATTCGGTCTCAATGGTGGAATCCGCAGTACTGTCTTGCTTGAAACTCTTCCAAGAGACAGCAGCACCATTGAGCATGAATACGAAACCAGAGGTTGACTTTGAGTCATCGATATCGCTTTGGAAACTAGAGTCGGTATAGCCTTTCAGTTTCAGTTCTCCACCTCCATAGACCAAGAACAACTTATTGGTCCTTCTCAAATACTTGAGGATGTCTTTCACAGTTTTCCAGTGTGGAAGACCAGGGTTCGATTGATATATACTCACTACACTTACTTCAAAAGCCACGTCAGGACGTGTAGATATCATCCCATACATGATATTACCAATTGCAGGTGCATACGGAATGCGTGTCATCGCCGCTATCGCTGCATCAGTCTTGGGAGACATAAACTTAGATAGGGACGCGCCATGACACATTGGTAGATGTCCTCTCTTGGAATCATCCATCGAGAACCGCTTAACGATGGTATCAATGTATGTGGACTGGGTGAGACCAAGCAATCTTCTTGATCTATCTCGATAGATCTGTATTCCCAATACGAAAGATGCTTCACCCAAGTCTTGCATCGAGAACTTACTCGCTAACCATATTTTAGTTGATTGCAACATCCCTACATCATTCTCAATTAGTAGAATGTCATCAACATAAAGCACCAGGAATGTCACAGCACTCCCAATGACCTTCTTATACACACATGATTCCTCAGGATTTTTAGTAAAGCCAAACTCTTTGATTGTACCATCGAATATGAGGTTTGTAACCCTCTGACCCGAATTCATAAAATAACAGCGGAATTTAAAATATTTTTCTTGAAGGAAAGAAGGTTTAAAAATACATTTCCATATAGTCAAAAGTATACACATGATCAATCAAATGATAAAACAAAAAAAATATCATTTTTATGATCATGTCCAAAATGCTATCAAAATAATCTTTCCTTCCTCCATCTCTGTATGCATATGACTCCGGCCTCAATCAACGTCCCGTCTCGTCGCTCTTATCTGCATCACATGAAATAACTGAAATGAGTATAAAACTCAGCAAGTGGAACTCTTACATAGCAATGTACATATCACACTCTGAAAACATTGCTTTGAAAACATTAAATACCATCAAATCTGAAATATGAATATCATAGAATGAATAACAATAACGATGGTATTTCTTTTTTCTCTGTTGGATTGATATCTATATTGTAACTCTGTCTCTGTACCTATATCCCATCGATATACATCGATAACTCTGAGGGATATAAGCCTATGGTCGTTGATCAACTAATTGCATGCAATCTCTGACTATGTATCTATCAATTCAATAAAACATTTGAATTCTCTCTTTGGCATTAAAACAAACACTTTGAAGACTCTATTTTCTTTTGTATTCCCTTTAACATAATTGAGACATAAGAATGTCTCTAATATACAACAAGGTGTATTAATACATAGCATGAATCAAATGGAAGGGAATAACACTTTAAAACCATTGAAACACAATACATATATTATCATGTGAGCACAAGGAAATGAATTCCACTTACAACACTTGGAACCTTGAATCTATACCCTTGGTACACAACCTACAACAATAAACCATAATTTGCACCATCAATAACCCAATAATCACAAACTCATACCATTAAATCCATAAAACCAACACCATCAACAAACCCATGATTTCTCCCAACACCAAAACCAAGAATAAACTATACCACAAGCTTACCTTAGCTCCTTGAACCCACAAGAACCTTGATCACACTTCAATAATCCAACAAGTAGCTTGAATCAAAGAAAGGAAATGAAACCCTAACCTCCCCTTGAGAGAAAGAACCGAGAAAATGGGAGAAGAAATGAGAAAAATGAACCAACTCTTGCATTATATCACTTAAATCTCGAAAACACGCTTCTACTGTTCATGCACCGCGGGTGCGCTACATACCTCACCGCGGGTGCGGTGTGCCTTCGGCACCTCAACCAAATTTCTGAAATCGACGACCGCGGGTGCGGTACCTATCCCACCGCGGGTGCGGTGTCTCTTCGGCAATTCCACAAATTCTGCAATAAAGACCGCGGGTGCGCTGCACAAATCACCGCGGGTGCGGTCTGCTCTCGGCCAAAACAACTCTATGCAACAAAAATCGAATCGCAACGCTGATACAACACAACTACCCATCAACTAATATCAACAATACCGCAAAACAATAATAACCAACAATACTATGACCCATAATCACAACTCTTAACATCTAAATCAAACTTAATCTTAACCAAATAATACATAAACATACGAAATCTTAAACTGTACCGTTCACCAGGCTTGGATATTACAATCTACCCTCCTTAGAGGAAATTTCGTCCTCGAAATTGACGTCACTGCACAAACAACTCAGGATACTTCTCTTTCATCTCATCCTCTGGGTCCCACGTGGCTTCTTCAATCAGATGATTCCTCCAAAGGACTTTAGCAATGCCGATCTCTTTGTTCCTCAACACTTTAACTTTGCGATCCAGAATCTGGACCGGAATCTCTTGGTACGTCAAATTCGGCGTCAAATCCAATGGCTCATGGAGAAGAACATGGGAAGGATTCGCAATATATTTCCTGAGCATAGAGACGTGAAAAACATTATGAACTCTGTCAAGATCTGGCGGTAGGGCTAACCTGTAAGCTCGATCACCAATTCTATCAAAGATCTCAAATGGGCCAATAAATCTCGGACTCAACTTTCCCTTCTTGCCAAACCGCATCACACCCTTAAGAGGTGCTATATTGAAGAACACATGATCGCCAACCTCAAACTGCAATGGCCTACGACGCACATCGGCATAACTCTTCTGTCTCAACTGCGCTCTCTTCATTCTCTCTCGGATAACAGCAACAACATCAGCAGTCTGTTGGACTAACTCTGGACCCAGCATCTTCCTCTCACCAATCTCATCCCAATACAAGGGAGATCTATACTTTCTACCATAAAGTGCTTCATACGGTGCCATGCCAATTGTTGCTTGGTAACTATTATTATACGTGAACTCAACAAGAGGCAATTTAGAATTCCAGCTACCAGGATAATCGATAGTACAAGCTCTGAGCATATCTTCTAAAATCTGAATAACTCTCTCTGATTGACCATCGCTCTGGGGGTGATATGCTGTACTAAATGCTAACCGTGTACCCATATCTCTGTGCAAACTCTTCCAAAACTCTGAAGTAAATCTAGGATCACGATCAGACACGATCGACACAGGAACACCATGAAGTCTAACAATCTCTGCTATGTACTCTTCGGCATACTGGTTCATGGAATATGTCGTCTTGACTGGAAGAAAATGAGCTGACTTGGTCAAACGATCAACAATAACCCAAATAGAGTTAAAACCTTTCTGCGTTCTGGGAAGACCAGTCACGAAATCCATCGTAATGTGCTCCCATTTCCATTGAGGAATCGGCAATGATAACAATGTCCCAGCAGGTCTCTGGTGCTCGATCTTCACCTGCTGACAAGTTAGGCACTGAGAAATAAACATGGCAATATCTTTCTTCATACCTGGCCACCAATAGAGTCTACGAAGATCCTGATACATCTTAGTGCTGCCTGGATGTATCGAGTATGGCGCTGTATGTGCCTCTGTCAAGACGTCTCGCCGAATATCATCACCAGCAGGAATGCAAATACGGCCTCTAAACGTCACCAAACCATCTCTATTCGTCGCGAACTCTGAATTACCTCTCTCCTCTGCTCTAGCTCTCAACTCTAACAACTGAACATCAATAGCCTGCTCTCTACGGATCCTGTCCGTCAATGTAGCCCGAATAACCAACGCTGAAAAACGAGCAATGGTTCCAGGAACCACCAAAGCTATCTCCTCTCGCTGCAAATCTAACAACAACGGCTGCTGAATCATAGAACTTAAAGAAGAACTCGACTTACGGCTCAATGCATCCGCTACAACATTCGCCTTCCCTGGGTGGTAACTAATAGTCACATCATAGTCTTTGACAAGCTCTAACCACCGTCTCTCTCGTATATTAAGTTCTTTCTGTGAAAACAAATACTTTAAACTCTTGTGGTCTGTGAAAATTTCACACTTTTCGCCATACAAATAATGTCTCCAGATTTTCAGGGCGAAAACCACAGCTGCCAGCTCCAAATCATGCGTAGGATAATTATTCTCGTAATCCTTCAACTGGCGAGAAGCATAGGCTGTAACTTTACCTCGTTGCATCAACACTGTACCGAGGCCCTTCTTCGACGCATCGGTAAAAACAACAAAGTCCTCTGAACCACTGGGCAACGCAAGTACTGGAGCTGTCGTCAACTTATCTTTCAACTCCTGGAATCCTCTTTGGCAATCATTGGACCACTCAAACTTCACAGTCTTCCTCGTAAGATTAGTTAACAGCAGGGCAATCTTGGAAAAGTCTGAATAAAACGACGATAATAACCCGCCAAACCAAGAAAACTGCGTACTTCTGGTACAGTGGTAGGAATAGGCCACTTCTGAATCGCCTCTATTTTCACTGGATCAACAGTTATACCATCCTTCGAGACAACATGGCCTAAGAAAGAAATCTGCTCCTACCAGAACTCACACTTCTTCAACTTACATACAACCTCTTTTCTCTCAGCAACTGAAGAACAACTCTGAGGTGCTCTGAATGAAGCTCTCTGGTCTTGGAGTAAATCAAAATGTCATCGATAAAAACAATGGCAAAGCTATCCAAATACGGCTTGAACACACGGTTCATAAGATCCATGAAGACTGAAGGGGCATTGGTCAGACCAAAAGACATCACAAGAAATTCATAGTGACCGTACGTGGTCCGGAACGCCATCTTAGGGATATCAGACTCCCTAACCTTCAACTGATAATAACCAGATCGCAAATCAATCTTCGAGAACACTGTAGCCCCTTGTAGTTGGTCAAAAAGGTCATCTATCCGTGGCAACGGATACTTATTCTTAATCGTCACCTTGTTGATCTCTCTATAATCAATACACAGCCGCAACGACCCATCTTTCTTATTGACGAAAAGAACCGGAGCTCCCCAAGGCGAAGAACTCGGCCGAATAAAACCTTTATCCAATAGATCCTGCAATTGCGTCTTCAACTCTTTCATCTCTGAAGGGGCCATTCTGTACGGAGCCTTAGAAATAGGAACCGTACCCGGAACTAGATCAATCACAAACTCTACATCTCTGTCCGGCGGTAAACCCGGCACATCATCCTCAAATACATCAGAGAACTCTCTCACAACATCAATATCATCAATATTCAACTTCACAATTCTATCCATATCCACAATCGAAGCCAAAAACCCATCACAACCTCTAAACAACAACTTCTTAGCCTCAAGACACGAAATAAAAGGAAGGATCAGCGAAGTACCTGCACTGGCGAACAAACCTTCCCTATTGCCATCATCTGCAAATTTCACCGTCTTAGCAATGCAATCAATCACTGCACGGTAAGTTGATAGCCAATCCATGCCAAGTATAATATCAAACGCAACCATCGGAATAACAATCAAGTCGGTATAAACAACTCGCCCATCAATTTGAACAGAGCACGCATACACAATAGATGTTGGGCACAACACATCTCCCGAAGGCAAAACAACATTAAACTGGAGGGGAATAACAGAAGGAACTATACCCAAATATCTCAAAAATAGTTCAGACATAAAAGAATGAGTAGCACCTGTATCAATCAATGTCGTAGCTACTCTGCCTGAAATTAAAATAGTGCTAGAGATCACAGAAGAATCATGGTTTATACCTTCCTTTGTCATGGTAAAGATGCAACCCTGCGCCTTCTCTTTACTCGAGCCTCTTGGACAATCCTTGGCTATATGGCCTGCAGTGACACAACGGTAACAAGTATGAGTACCAAATTTGCACTCTCCCCGATGATGTCTACTGCACATGGGACACAATGGCTTCTCAGGATCAGATGGAACTGTCGGTGGTTTAGGACTCGGCT
This sequence comes from Primulina huaijiensis, assembly GCF_012295235.1. Classification (NCBI taxonomy): domain Eukaryota; kingdom Viridiplantae; phylum Streptophyta; class Magnoliopsida; order Lamiales; family Gesneriaceae; genus Primulina; species Primulina huaijiensis. Next base: position 5,816,687 of record NC_133321.1, read on the forward strand.
CCAACTTGCCTTTCTCTTTAAAATGGTCCTTTCCTCTTTGGCTCGAACCTTGACCTCTTTGAGCAACAAACAGCTGCCTCGCCTGTCTCTCTCTCGCAATGTCTTTCTCATCTTGCTCGGCCAACAAAGCCTTAGACACAATCTCTTTGAATGTCAACGCCTTCGACATATTGATGTCCCTTCTGATTTCTGCTCGAAGGCCTCTAATGAAATGAGCACCCTTGTCTTTGTCATTGGAGGCAATATACGGAGCAGACAGACAGCCCTCTTCAAACTTCAGAATATACTCATCAACATTCATATCTTCTTGACGAAGCTCTAAAAACTCAGTCACTTTCCGAGCTCGAAGTGCATCCGGGAAATACTTGTCATAGAAAAGATCAGTGAACTCTTGCCACTTCAATGCTGGAACATCAACACTTACCTTGGTAGCATTCCACCAAATGCGTGCAACTTTGACTAACATGAACACTGCACAACTGATTCTGCCCTTATCTTCATAGTTGAGATGATCGAAAATCGCCTCAAGAGCTTTGACCCACTCTACAGCCACCAATGGATCAGTGCTTCCTGCAAATTCTGGCGGATCCATTCTCTTGAAAGCAGTAAAGATCCCATCGGTCCCAACNTCTTTCAGTAGCTTGCCGAACTTATCGACAACTCTAGAGGAAGAACTATCCTCACCCTCTGAAGCCTTTCTCTTAGGAGGCATACTCCTACAATGTGCTCACATAATACATATCAACCAATAACAATAATTAGATGTAGAAGAAGACATACCCGGACTGTTGAAAGTAGACGAAGTCATATGCATTGGTCCGAAGAAAGGTGCTCTGATACCACTAAATGTAATCCTCTGATCCGAATTCATAAAATAACAGCGGAATTTAAAATATTTTTCTTGAAAGAAAGAAGGTTTAAAAATACATTTCCATATAGTCAAAAGTATACACATGATCAATCAAATGATACAACAAAAAACAAAATATCATTTTTATGATCATGTCCAAAATGCTATCAAAATAATCTTTCCTTCCTCCATCTCTATATGCATATGACTCCGGCCTCAATCAACGTCCCGGCTCGTCGCTCTTATCTGCATCACATGAAATAACTGAAATGAGTATAAAACTCAGCAAGTGGAACTCTTACATAGCAATGTACATATCACACTCTGAAAACATGGCTTTGAAAACATTAAATACCATCAACTCTGAAACATGAATATCATAGAATGAATAACAATAACGATGGTATTTCTCTTTTCTCTGTTGGATTGATATCTATATAGTAACTCTGTCTCTGTACCTATATCCCATCGATATACATCGATAACTCTGAGGGATATAAGCCTATGGTCGTTGATCAACTAATTGCATGCAATCTCTGACTATGTATCTATCAATCCAATAAAACATTTGAATTCTCTCTTTGGCATTAAAACAAACACTTTGAAGACTCTATTTTCTTTTGTATTCCCTTTAACATAATTGAGACATAAGAATGTCTCTAATATACAACAAGGTGTATTAATACATAGCATGAATCAAATGGAAGGGAATAACACTTTAAAACCATTGAAACACAATACATATATTATCATGTGAGCACAAGGAAATGAATTCCACTTACAACACTTGGAACCTTGAATCTATACCCTTGGTACACAACCTACAACAATAAACCATAATTTGCACCATCAATAACCCAATAATCACAAACTCATACCATTAAATTCATAAAACCAACACCATCAACAAACCCATGATTTCTCCCAACACCAAAACCAAGAATAAACTAAAACTATACCACAAGCTTACCTTAGCTCCTTAAACCCACAAGAACCTTGATCACACTTCAATAATCCAACAAGTAGCTTGAATCAAAGAAAGGAAATGAAACCCTAACCTCCCCTTGAGAGAAAGAACAGAGAAAATGGGAGAAGAAATGAGAAAAATGAACTAACTCTTGCATTATATCACTTAAATCTCGAAAACACGCTTCTACTGTTCATGCACCGCGGGTGCGCTACATACCTCACCGCGGGTGCGGTGTGCCTTCGGCACCTCAACCAAATTTCTGAAATCGACGACCGCGGGTACGGTACCTATCCCACCGCGGGTGCGGTGTCTCTTCGGCAATTCCACAAATTCTGCAATAAAGACCGCGGGTGCGCTGCACAAATCACCGCGGGTGCGGTATGCAACAAAAATCGAATCGCAACGCTGATACAACACAACTACCCATCAACTAATATCAACAATACCACAAAACAATAATAACCAACAATACTATGACCCATAATCACAACTCTTAACATCTAAATCAAACTTAATCTTAACCAAATAATCCATAAACATACAAAATCTTAAAGTGTACCGTTCACCAGGCTTGTATATTACAAGGTTCCAACTCCTAGATGCATACTTTAGACCATAAATAGATCTCTGAAGTTTGCATACTATATGCTCACTTCCAATAAATGTACACCCTTTAGGTTGAGACATGTAAATATTGGCGAACCGGCATCCTACGTCTCTTCACTACCTAATCCTGTAATACATGAGCTACGTGAGTTTATAAAACTGAATAAGTTGGCACTTGTATGTATCAATATGTTTCGAAGGAACAAACATATCAAGTCGTGACAACCATGAATCTTTAAACCATGTCATATCATAGAATATATTCATGTTCATTTTTGTACTTGAACCTCATTAGTTGACCTGTACTACCGTGTTTGCTTTATTATATCGCTACTACTGTGTTGGACGTCAGGGAGCAACCTTTGGCAATCCCACGCCCCATGAACATATATTTGCCAATAGGTTTGGTGGACTTAAAGCCACCCATGATATCAACAAGCTCTATATCATGTAAAATCAGTCATTCTCTTTTCATATTCATGTTCATGTTCATGACATAGCACCCATCTTCAATTTTCATGAGTTTCTTTCATATTTAATACATAACAATGGAATATGGTTCTATGTTTTCATCAATAAACATACTAACAATGTACATATAGCAATAGAAAATGAGAAGCATTTGAAATTCATAATATTACTCATGTATTACTTCAAGAACATGCCAACTTACTGTCCAAGTGTATGAATACTGGTTTGAGAGGATGTTTCTCGTTCCTATACTATCAAATACATCAATAAAGCAATCACTATGTATATACTAGGTGAAAATCACTCTGTTATTGTCCTCTACATGTATAACAAGCAAAAGAGAAGAAAACTTACACCTTTAGGAAGTTTTTGTGATAGAGAACTTAATTCTAACTTCAAAATGATGAAAGGAATGAAGAAGGGAGCGTTTGGGAGTAAGTTTTCTAGGTCTGCTTCGTGTTTCTGCTGAGGAAGAAGGTAAGAATGGGAAAATTGCTTAGAAAAGTCGATCCTTATCTTTTTATACACTGCTGGGCGCATATACTCAACTTTTCGGGCGCATATGAACGGCCCGTTCTGCCCACCCGGTGCATATACGCGAGTTCTGGCACATATGCGCGCCACATTCTGCCAAAAACCTCATTTTTAACTTCCGAATTAGCAAAAGTGGTCAACATGAAAGTTGTATCCCTTTGTGTTTTCTTGCATCTCCAATTAGCCTCATGTCATTTGAAGGTCTAAGTAAAAAGTTATGCTCATTCTCCCAACATGTGTCAATGCAAGAACAACGATACACATGACACACTTCGGGCCACTTTTGGCTCGTCTTTCCTAATGGTTTGAACAAAACTCAAAACATGAAAGTTGTAGCATTATATCTTAGCTTTTTAATGGTTATAACCTCACACAATTTGGATCAAGATTCAAATCAATATGCTAAAACACGTAAAACCTACCACAATTTAATCTCATTTCCTATCAACTTCCTTACCCTACTTCTACCTACACATGTTACTATCACTATTTTAACACATATTCATTCTCAATACACCAGGGACAATATAAAAATCATGTTCAATCTCAATATCGATACCTCAATCAACATGTAAGACATAATGAGGCAAATAACTACATAATAAACGACATAAACGTATTATTATCATTTGTACGAGTAACCGGGCATTACAATTTATTTTATGAGAGAATATATACAAATTTTGTAGATTTAAACTTAAGGGCCCAATAAGACATTTTTCACCAAAATTTTTTTGGCCTATTTAAATTTCACAAAATATGTTAGCCATCTAATGGCCCAACAACTCAAGGCCAATGACACTTTGATATTCCAAAACAACTTTGGGAAATCCTAATCGTCATCGCCGTTGCCGGAGCTCCGTCGCCGGATTCCGGCCAACATGCAAAAAATTTTTTTTTTTTAATTAAAATGGGGCGGGGCCCTTGCTGCCCGAAACGGGCAGCTCAAGACATGTAGCCCGAAACAGCTCCTCAACCGGCCTTTAAATTGTTGTGACGATTATTTCATGTGGTTAGAAATTTCTCTCAATATCATATCATTTATTTGCTACACATAAAAGTAACCTTAGATCTGATGCCACTTGAAAGGGGATCGGTTACGGTGCGCGGAAGCGCAACGGAAGTTTGAAAAATTTTGTTTTCACAAGAAAAACCGAGCACCTCAAGTGTATTCTGTAGCAAATAACAAAAACACAAAAATGTCATACATAAAGTGTTTTATAAATTTTTACCTATCAATCACAAGGATTGATGTTTTGGCTCCAATTAAGTTGTAAACAACTTAGCTCTTGAGGGTAGACAATCTACAAGTTATCCAAGAGCACTCGTTGCTCAAATTCCTTCAAATTAGGTCCACCAAAAACAAGGAAGATCCCCTCTAATTTCGCACTAGAAATATTATAGGATTTTTCTTCGAGAAGAGTATGCTTTCGTCAAAAAATGAAGAAGCAAAAATGAGAGGATATTGGGTGAGAAAAATTTCGGCCATATGCATGAGGGAGGAGAGAAGAATTTTCTTGGATGTTGAAAAAGTTAAAAGTGCATGTGTAACGTCCCGAAAAATTTGAAGGTCCAGCTAAACAACATGCATACAAGTTATTAAATGGTTTTTTATATTTTATTAAATTTTTTTAATGCATTAAATGAATATTTATTGCATAAATATGTGTTTTAATTCATGGGTTATTAAAGTTTCATGCATTAAGGTTTTAAGCTGAATTTCGCGCTCGAACGAGTATTGGAGACAGGAGATATTCGGGAAAAATATGTATATGGAGTAATTATTTTTAATTAATTAATATAAGGTGTTTTAAGTGCATTTTTCAAGAAATGGACTTTGTTGGGTATTTCTACCCGTCGGAGCATATTTTTTATCGGTACGCAAATTTCATCGGAACGGAGGATTTTTTGAGGGTTCAGGCAATATTTTCAAATACTTACCAAAATAAAATAATTTTCAGGAGTGTGTTTGTGCTTGGTGGGCCTATTTTTAAGCTTAGTGGGCTCAAGACTTTCTTTAAAATTTTTAAAATACAATTAAGGGCCCATTAGCATGTGATTAACTATTTAATTACTACAAAACACACCCTAAACCTAATTACCCCTTATTCAGCCGCCCACCCTACTCTCCAACAGCCTTCACGTGAGTTTTCCAACAGATTTTTGAAGCTTTCAGCAGCTAAGTCTCGGTCCTCCCCATAGCTTCAAGATTAATTCATTACCCGCTCCTCCGGCGCTTCCTCGACGCTCGTTTCTTCGACTTTCTTGCGTAAAATACATGAAGGCACGCATGTATCTTCGTTTTCTCTCCATTCACGCCAATATTATTGCTGATATATATATGAATGCATGATGATTTATTTCGCCTAGTTGAAGCTTCGGTTTTATGCAAGAATTGATGTGAATGTGCATTCCTTTTGTTAAAAACTCACATGTTCTTGTATATGTGCAAGGGGCTGCCGGTTTTGTGTTTCTAAGGGATGTACATGATGGTGAGTGGGTGTCAATAGGCTGGAGTCGATTGTTAGATGGGTTAAGTCGAATGTCGATCAATTTTTTTGTTGAAGTTTGTCACAAAAATCGTCACCCTCAGTTATTTTGAATTCTACGACTTTTAAGTTGGTTTTCTAGAAATGTGTTCAACATATGATTTATAGCACTCTGTGTTATTGTCGATTTAATAGAAAATTCGTAATTTTTTGATAGGAAACGAGGGAGATATGATTTTTATCGTAAAGCCACGCAAGCTGTGAAATTTCTGTGCCACAAAACCCATGATTCTCAGTTATTTTGAATTCTGAGAATTATAGGTTGGTTTTCTGGAAATGTGTTCAACATATGATTTATAGCACTCTATGTTATCTTGGGTTCGATAGCAAATTCATAATTTTCTGATAAGAAATGAGAGAGATATGATTTTTATCGTATCATGGTTCAAGCTGGAAAATTTGTGTGCTTACGCTGGAGATTTCTAGCAATATTTGGGCTTTATTTGTGGGTCATAAGTGGTCTTGAATGGGTGATTTATAGTCTGGTCATGTAGGTTTAAGTCATGGTAAAATTTGGGAGAAATTTGGTTAAATTTCGAGTCGATTCGGGTTAAAACCGGGACTTCGGTCCAAGTTTTAAAACGAACCGAATAAGTTTTGAAACATGCTCGATTTTACGTCTAATAAATATTTTTAATAAGTTTTGGGATGTTTTAAGGAGTTTTGTAAGCTTCGGGTCGAATTTTAGAGGTCTAGGGATAAATCGGTCATTTTGGGTTTCCAGGGACAAAATGGTCATTTTGCACCCTGGGTGAGATTTTGGTCTTGGCAGCGTCCTGAGCACATTTTATCATGTTTTTAAATATTTATGCATCATGATCATGATTTTTATGAAATTATGAAATATACGTTCCATGCTTGATTTTAAGAAAAATTTACGCATGTGCATGATTTTGATAAGTGATGAAAATGATGATGTTTTGAATGATGAGAATTAGTTGTGGCTATCTAAGTATATATAAATGCTTACGAAGTATAAGTAAATGATGGTGATGAGGCCTAGGCACAGTGGATGGGTTATACTGTCACTGATGTCCGACAGCCGCCGGGTAATGCGGTTCTATGTATGATGGATCCATCGTAAATGATGTATGATGTACGATAGTCACCACTAATGAACTGAATTACTAAAGGAAATGATGAATGATGATTAACGATGAGCAGTTTTGACATGTTACGATTTCATATGACAAGTTTACAATATGCTTTTAAAGTTCATGAAAGGTATGTTGATTACTATATATATTTCACTGATGTGTGCTACGTATATGTACTTGTTATTTCTGGTACATGTGTATTGAGTCTTAAGACTCACTAGGCGTATGTGATGCAGGTGAGCATGATATCGAGGGCACTGGAGAAGCCGAATTCTGAGTAGGCAGGCCTGGTGAGGCGACACGACCCGAGGACCCCATGTTTTCCGCACATTATGATTTTATGAGATTTGAGAGGATATGAACATTTTTTTATATGCGGGTTTTGATACGCTGATGATTATTAAGATTTTTACTCGTTTATGTTTATGCATATTTTTGGATGAGTTTGGTCATTTTAAACTTCTATTTTAAATTGTCAAATAGTTACGATTATTTTTTTAACGGTATTTTTAGTAGAGTTGCATGCATGAAAAATATTCAAACGCATATTTTCAAAATGTTAGCTTTTAAAAAAAAAATTATTTTCGCATTTTAAATCAGTAGACGTTTTAGTTGGTATCAGAGCAAGGGTCCTGTATAGGGTTGTGCCACCGCCAGTTGCTGCAGCTCAGTCTTCAAGCTTCAAGTCTATAAGTCTTAAATGTTTTGAAAGTTTTAATGTTATTACCTGCATGTTTACATGATACATGCTTTATAGTACATGTTTAGCTGTTTTTATGTTTTGGAGATTAAACGTTTTAAAAACTAGATTAGATTGCATGGTGGTTACATTTGGAATTGGACATGTCTAAGAATTCGGTTATTGGGCGCTAGGAAAGGTTGAAAATGATTTGACTATATTGATTTTTGAGTTTTAGTAATGATGTCCTATTTTATGGGTCATAAATTAATCATGAAGATTTTAAATTCTTTCGAGACATGTAGATTTTTTAAAATACTGATGATTCGTGGTTACTAGTTGAATTATTTTTTGAGAATTTTGTACAAGGAATAATGATTCGAAAATTGCGAAGATCTTTAGAAGTATAAAAATGTAGAATTTGGGATTTTAAGTATTGATGGGAATATAAGATTGGTTATAAAAATTGATTTTGGGTTTAATAAGCTTAAGATTATTGAACTTTATGATACGAGAAACCTATAAAATGGAATTATCAACGCCAATAACTTATGGGTAAATGAGGAATTTTCGAAATTTAAGGACCAAGTGGTTAATTTTCGAGGAAATTAGGAATCTTTAAGAAATTCGGGGACCAGTTTAGCAATAAGTGAGAATTGAATGGTTTAAATGATAATAATTTTCGGTGATTTGAGCTTGAAGAGATAATTAGAACTTTGTTATATCTGGGTTATGATGTAATAATGAATGACAATCAAGGGCATTGTAGGATGATTCAATATTGGGCTTGAAAATGTAAGTGTTAATGGAATAAGATAGTGGAAAATTAAGAATTTAGATCGATAACAATTTAAGGTAAAGTGATCATTTAGTTAAGTTATAAGATTAGACATTAAGTTAACTTATTTTTGGGAACTTAAGGTTTGATGTAGCATAAGTTTTAATCATGATCTTAAGAGTTAAAATTATACCTTCATTGGGGTTAAATTTTTCTAGAAAGTTGGGTATGATGAATGATTAGGTTACTTGATAGACGCATGTAAGAATTGAGGTAGACACCTTGTCTTGAGGGAATTTTTTTAAAGTCATTAAGAAACTTGAGATTAAGTGGATATGTGTGTTGGAATTATGTTATCTAAGGTAAGAATTGAGGTAGACACCTTGTCTTGAGGGAATTTTTTTAAAGTCATTAAGAAACTTGAGAATAAGTGGATATGTGTGTTGGAATTATGTTATCTAATATTCTTTGGGTTGCATAAGCTTGAATTTCAAGATTTATAAGATAAGTTACCATACAAAAATTTTGGGATAACTTATTAAGTTTTATACGCTAGTATTAATTAAGCATTAAGGATACGTAAGAATACGACATTCATTTCAATTAGGAAAGTCCAAGAGTCTTAGGTCTCAACTAAATTGTAATTGGGAAAAAGATAGTTTAAGCATGTGATTGATGCTAGAAGGGTTTTATTAATTAGGTAGAAGATCGATCACGTATATTTGGGTTTTATGGATTAACGCTACTCGAATTTAAAGATTTGCAACAATTTTGTATTAGGGATGTACATGTAAATAGTTAAGTTACATTAGTTTGGTGCCGTAAGATAAAGATTCGATTCAAGGATCTTAGACTAATATTATTATGGGGTCGAAATACGGTTTAAATTTTAAGTGTATTACCGAGGATAGAAGTCGATCAGTAAATTTTGATGCTAAGATTTGTTAGGTTGAACTGTATAAATTCTAATGTATTAGGGCGATGAACATTATGAGTATTGCATAAGAAAAGCAAATAAGTTTGGACATCCATCTCTGGCATGAGGAAGTGCGAGATAAGTCAAAATTCAAGGCCGGAGTAGAATAGAACTAAGTCGCCATAAGTCGTTCTAAGTTGTGATTCTCAAATAAGGATTTTGAAGGCATATTTAATTAGGATTGAGGAGACATAAGGACAACCTAAAACTTGTTTTATCAGAGTGACGCAACGGAAGCGTGGATTATTGGGATACTAGAAGTAAGAGTCTAAATTTTTTGATTATCAAGGATGAGCGAATTTCGGGGACGAAATTCAATTTAAGGGAGGAAGATTGTAACGTCCCGAAAAATTTGAAGGTCCAGGTAAACCACATGCATGCAAGTTATTAAATTATTTTTATATTTTATTAAATTTTTTTAATGCATTAAATGCATGTTTATTGGATAAATATGTGTTTTAATTCATGGGTTATTAAAGTTTCATGCATTAAGGTTTTAAGCTGCATTTCGCTCTAGAACGAGTAATGGAGACCGGGGGGAAAATATTTTTATGGAGTAATAATTTTTAATTAATTAATATAAGGTGTTTTAATTGTATTTTTCAAGAAATGGACTTTGTTGGGTATTTCTACCCGTCGAAGCATATTTTTTTATCGGTAAGCAAATTTTATCAGAACGGAGGACTTTTTGAAGGTTCGGGCAATTTTTTCAAAAACTTACCAAAACGAAATATTTTTCGAGAGTGTGTTTGAGCTTGATGGGCCTATTTCTAAGCTTAGTGGGCTCAAGACTTTCTTTAAACTTTTTAAAATACAATTAAGAACCCATTAGCATCTGAATAACTATTTAATTACTACAAAACACACCCTAAACCTATTTACCCCTCATTCAGCCGCCCACCCCACTCTCCAACAGCCTTCACGTGAGTTTTCCAGCAGATTTTAGAAACTTTCAGCAGCCAAGTCTCGGTCCTCCCCATAGCTTCAAGATTAATTCATTCCCCGCTCCTCCGGCGCTTCCCCGACGCTCGTTTTGAAACGACCTCTACTTTTTTTTTCTAATCATAAACTCGAAAATACTAACTAAATAAAATAACTTAACATTTCTAACAATCATAATAAATTAACATATGAAATCTCAAGTGCATAAAATAAATCCTAAATCATCAACTAACCAAAATTTCTAAATTGACCTTTAATAAGAACAACTAACAATAAAATAAAGCATAAAAATATCTCTAAATAAAATTCTTAACATGAATATTTAAATAATTTATCTATCTAGCTAATGCGGAAACATAAAGGCCCTCGGGTATATACTGCTGCACTCGATCCAATCAATCGCCAGCAGCTCCCATAAATCATCAAATCCTGCATCATACAAACCTAGTGAGTATAAAGACTCAGCACGTTCTAAACATTGATATCAAATAATACATATATTCTCACAAGCATTTAAAAATCATACTTTTATTTAAAACTACTTTTAAACATAAATAAATCGTAAATCGTAAAATCATTTAAAAATACCATTTGAGCATAAATAAATCATTTTAAAAATAATTTTAATCATCATCATGAATCATATATCATAAAATTATTTTAATCGTAAAGCTTCCAATCATATATCATTTTGGGCGAAGTATGATCCTCGAAAGTGACTAGCTTTTATCCTTTGGTCGACTGTAGTCTTAGCTCTACATGGTCTATGGGGGTGAGCACTAGGCTCCACCATGGAAATACGATCGTCGAGACTCCCTCGGGGGCTTTCTCCCATAGACGGGGGTCTCCCTGGGGCCTTTTCCCATAAATGGGCTCTCTCTGAGGCCTTCTCCCGTAAATGGGCTCTCTCTGGGGCCTTTTCCCCTCACGACATCCCCACAAAATCATATATCATATCTCATATCTTTTGTCAGAGTCAATTCACATCTCTCAAAATATTTTTTCTTTTATTTTAAAACCATGACATATCATAGCTTTCCAAAAATAGCATTTTACACAGTATAACTTGCACAACTTTACTGTTTTGCCACTGGAAGTAAAAATTCTAGAATTTATATTTTTCTGACTTTTAATGACATGGGCTTACCTCAAATAATTATTTAAGCTTAAATATAATTTTCCAATTAAAACTTTAATAAACGTTTCGTGCGGCGATTAAAAATCACGGATAAATCTAAAACTCATTATTTTGATCCCAAATTTTAAACATAATATTTTTATTATTTATTCTATCCTTGTGAGTCATGAACCACACCCATAGACCCATGGTTCCAATTTTAGTCTTTTAAATTTTGTTTTTGACACATAGTGAAATATATCGAGCCAACTCCTAAATTACTGGAGCCATGGTCGAGCAACCTCAAGCCAAATCCGAGTCAACTCACCTAGGCACTCTCTTGACCAAGCCCAGCCCATAGAACCAGCCCCTAAGTCGTAAACAAGCCCAACTACGAGCCCTAAAATTCTCTGCACAAGATGTTCCACTCTACAAGACTCCTAGCCAACCTAGGACACTTCCAGCCGAGCCACAATTGAGCCAACCTGACCCTAAACATCCCTGGACCACACCCAGACCCTGCCCAGGCCTTTGAACCCAAGCACGAAGCGCCTGAATTCAGAAAACCACCTGTGCGCCCTTAAGTTCTCTCACGCTCTCTCGAGCCAGCGGCCAGCCCAGCCGCTCCAGCCCCTGGCCCAACTCTTACCCATATTTCTTAGACCCTCTAGGACCTACCTGGATCACCCCTAGCCACGCTGACCTCTCTCCCGAACCACAGCAGCCGCGAGCAAGCTTGGGGGAGACTCCTAGTTCACTAGGACTCTTCCCTAGCCACTCCCACGAACCTATACACCCTAGGACCCAACCCAGCCCTAGACCACGACCACCACTGACCCTGAACCAGCCCTGGACGAGCCCCCACAGCCCATGCACAGCAGTCGCTCCTAGAACCTTTGAACAACCAAACAAAGACCCACGTTTCCTTCTTTCCTTAACCTACGGTTCCAGCCTTGAATCTTCTTAAAATTGATCATGTTTTCCCTATATTCAATCATATTTTATCATGTATTGGCAGCGCACTCGTTGGATTAAAAAACATTTTTCAAAATAAGCGTAAAATCATTAAAACTTTGAAAATACGTAACGTACCGTAAAATAATCGAACACCAATATTTTTCATGCATAATCAATAAACACAGACATATTATGATTTTATGATGTTTAAAAAAGTTTAGGAACGTGGCTTTGCGTTTATTACGCTAGAATATACGATCTTCGGCGAGGGTGCGATGTTGGACGATCGGACGACGAAGAACACAAGCTTTTTTTTCTCCAAAATTTTCGAAAATATGAAGTGTGAGTGTGGTGTGTTTCATGGCTGCTGGTGGTGTGAATTTGTGAGGTTAAGAAGACATAGGACACTTATTTATAATTTAATTAACAAGTTAAATGGGCTTTTGTTTTGGGCTTGCAAGCTTAAAGATAATTGAGCCTTCTTTAAATCATTCAATTGGGCCCAATAACACTTAATTAATTAAAACATAAAAGTTTATAAAATTAGTTTCCATAAAATAATATTTTTGATCTTTTAAAACTCATTGTTTGCCCAAAACCGGCTTCCAAGGAAAAATCGAGCTCGAATCGTAAAATAATTCGAACTCCAACATTTTTAGGAAAATTAAATCATTTTAAATCATATTGGGAAGCCTTGCAATTATTAAATGAAAAATAAATATTCTTGTCTTCGTCGTCCTCGGTCTCCTTTCACCTGCCCATTATCGAATATTCGAATAAAATCTTTAATTTCATGAAAACATGTCATATTATCATTTAATCATGCAATCACATATTTAATCATATAATAAACATCATTCTAGCATTTAATATCAATTAAATAAAACAATTAAAACAATTTTGCATGCATGCGTTTACATAGGTTGGTTTTTTCGGACATATGACTTGTAGCACTCTGTGTTAACTTTGATTCGATAGCAAATTCGTAATTTTTTGATAAGAAACGAGGGAGATATGATTTTTATCGTAAAGCCGCGCAAGCTGTGAAATTTCTGTGCCACAAAACCCGTCATCCTCATTTATTTTGAATTCTGCGACTCATATGTTCTTTTTCTGGAAATATGTTAGACAAATGATTTGTATAATTCTATGTTATATTCGATTTGACAACAAATTCGTAATTTTTTGATAAGAAATGAGAGAGATATGATGTTTATCGTATCATCGCTCAAGCTGGAAAATTTGTGTGCTTACGCTGTAGATTTCCAGCAACCTTTGAACTTGTTTTGTGGCTCATAAGTGGTCTGGAATGGGTGATTTATAGGATGGTCATGTACGTTCAAGTCACAGTAAAAGGTGGGAGATATTTGGTTAAGTTTTGAGTCGATTCGGGTTAAAACCGAGACTTCAGTCCAAGTTTTAAAACGAATCGAATAAGTTTTGAAACGGGCTCGAGTTTACGTTGCTACTACTTAAATTATAATTCACTCAAGTGTAGGTTGTCTGCAAGTAATATATTTCGTAAGTACGGGATCCATCCACATAGATGTTATTTTAATTTTAAATTTATTAATTTATAAATTACCGAATGCTAGAATGAAGTTTACAAATTATAAATTTTGTCAAGGCTCAAAGATTTATTTTTGGTTTATGTAATATTGTTTAAATAAAACTAAAACAAAGGAAACCACCATAAATAATGGTTTCAAGAAGATTAAATATTTAAACACACACATAATATAATATAGTTCCTACTATAAAAACTACAGAATTAACCGATATTTTATATATGGTACCTATGATTATATTTATAACTATATAAATATATAATTGCATAAAGTAAATGTTTAATTAAATCATTATATTTCATCTAGAACAACCGGCCGAGCCACACTATTGCCTAAATGAAATATATTGATTTAATGAGTTAGTTGCGGTAAAGTAAAAGTTAGTTGCGAAAAATAAAAGTTAGTTGCAGGAAAGTAAAAGTGTAACGCCTCGAAAACTTAAAGGTTCACGCAAACCACATGCATGTAATCATTAAATTCTTTGTGTTTTAATTAAATTATTTTAATTGCATTAATTAATTATGTTTTGCATATTGACATGTTTAAAATATATTTTCCTACATGATTTCATAAAAATGTAATTTTTAAAGTTATGCGAGTTGCGATCGAGGAACGGAAACCGAGGGCTGAAAAATAGAAAATGTTTTTATTATTTTTGATTATTTAAATTAAGGGTGATGCTTTTTCTTATTTTTGAAAAAGTTTCAAATCCTTGTACATCTTGGTACTTCCGAGATGAACAGAATAAGGAGTACTGTGAGCTTGAGTCATAATGTTAACTCTAAGTGAATCTCCACTAGGAACCCATAGTCGGCCTCGATACTTAACAATTCCATCCTCGACTGAATATAACATGTTGTCCTTCGATTCATCTTGATGTCTCAATTTCTATAGTTGCTCGTCATCAGAGTGTCCGGCTCGAATCCTATCTCGTAGAGTAGACTGTACTGTCAAAGTAGCAAGAGTAAGGACCTCTCCCCTAGCATAAACTTCAAGATCAAATCGCTGGATTTCCACTTGTAGAGGCTTCTGTGCTGATAAATGTGCCAAGACGTCCCATTTCCTACTCAAAGAATCCGCAACTACATTAGCTTTGCCGGGATGGTAGCTAATGTCACAGTCGTAGTCCTTAACAAGATCTAGCCACCGTCTTTGTCTCATATTCAAGTCCTTTTGGGTGAAGAAATATTTAAGGCTTTTATGGTCTTTAAATATCTTTCATTTATCACCATACAAATAATGCCTCCAAATTTTCAACGCAAATACGACTGCTGCTAGCTCAAGATCATGTGTAGGATAATTTCTTTCACGTATTTTCAACTGTCTTGATGCGTACGCTATGACTCTCTCATGCTGCATAAAAACTGCGCACAATCCTAGCTCGGAAGCGTCGGTGTACAACACATATTCCCTTGTTCTGTCGGCATCGCTAGCACTGACACGGTAGTGAGTGCTTGCTTCGACTGATCAAAACTCTTTTGACATTCCGGTCCCCATATAAATTTCACATACTTCTTCGTCAAATATGTCCAGGGTACTGCAATGGACGAGAAACCCTTGATGAACTTATGATAATAACCGGCTAAACCCAAGTAACTAATTATTTTTGTCACATTTTTAGGCACTGGCCACTGCTTGACTAACTTGACCTTAGATGTGTCGACTTCTACTCCTTCTTTTGACACAATGTGGCCTAAGAATGCCACCCTCTCTAACCAAAACTCGCATTTGCTGAATTTTGGATATAATTTCTGCTATCGTAAAACTTGCAAGGTCGTCCTCAAATGCTGATCATGCTCCTCACGGCTCTTGGAATATATCAAGATATCGTAGATGAAAACAATAATGAACTGATCAAGATACGGCTGAAATACGTGATTCATGAGATTCATGAAGATCGCTGGGGCGTTAATCAGCCCAAATGGCATCACAAAAAACTCATAATGTCTATAACGCGTTCGGAATGCCGTCTTATGTACATCCGTCTCCTTAACCCTCAATTGGTGATATCCAGACCTAAGATCTATCTTCGAAAATACCGAGGCTTCTTGCAATTGATCAAATAAATATTCGATTCGAGGTAAAGGATACTTATTCTTCATTGTCACTCTATTCAACTCTCTGTAGTCGATGCACAGTCTCATGCTCCCATCGTTTTTCTTAACAAATGACACTGGCGCGCCCTATGGAGAGAAACTAGGGCGAATAATCCATTGTCTAACAGCTCTTGAATTTGATATTATAATTACTCCATTTCAGCAGGTGCTAATCGATATGATGCCTTAGAGATAGGCAATGTACTAGGCATCAACTAAATAGCAAATTCTACTTATCTTTAATGTGGAATACCAGAAACATCGTTAGGGAACACGTCCGGAAAATTCTTAACAATCTCCACATCCTCGATAGATTGATTGTCAATGTCAGGTGCAGATATAATACTAGCAAGAAAACTTAGGAAACCCTTTTGAATAAGCTTCTTCGCACGCATGCAGGAAATGATATGCGGCATTTGATTGTTTCGTGTAGCCTCAAAGATGAACGCTTTTCCATCGGGTGGTCCAATAGATATTGTCTTCCGTCGAAAGTCAATAGTAGCTCCATTCCGTGTGAGCCAATCCATGCCCAAAATAATGTCAAACTCGGAATCGGTAGCACAATAAGGTCCGCTCGTATAATATTTTTTTGCAATTTAAGTTTCACGTCCTTAACCATGCTACTAGAGACCATATGCTCGCCAGAAGGTACTGTAACTCTGAATCCTGACTTCACATCTACTGGTAAGATTCCAAATTTCTTCACGAAAGATTCAGATATGAAAGAATGTGTAGCTCCGGAGTCTAATAAAGCATAAGTAGCTATTCTCGCTAGTAATATTCGTCCTGTAATAAGCGCAGTGTCTGGCTCTGCTTGTTCAGCATGCATCACATATACCCTTCCAGTCGTGGGTTATTTGAGCTTCGGGCAATCCCCAGCCTTGTGTCCCATCTCTCCACACTTGAAGCACTTGTAGGTGCCCCACATGCACTTGCCATAATGGTAAAGATTGCACTCCTTGCACTGTGGCTTCTCTGATTTATTCGGGACATTTTCTTTAGGTGGTTGTCCTTATGGTTTCGGCTGTCTCGGCCGTTTAGGTGGTCCCGTGAATGGTTTCTTACTCTGCTGACTTGATTGATGATTAGCTTCCTGGGCACGATTCTTTTTTCGCTGCATCTCCCAATCAATATCCTTGAGTAACTGCTCGGCTCTAAAAGCTTTGGTAAAGACAGTAGTACAAACAGCAGGATCAGTGAACATCACATCGCGAGGGATCACGGGCCTCAATCCATCAAGAAAGTGTCGTAATTTCTCCGCCGCATCATTCGCAGTCAAGGGCACAAAATGACAACCCCTATCAAACTTCTGCACAAACTCAGCCACAGATAAATCCCCCTGACGGAGACTCATAAAGTCTCTCTTAAGCCTAGAATGAACATCAGATGTGTAATATTTCTCGTAGAACACCCTCTTGAAGCCCTCCCAAGTCAATGTCGTTAGATTCACTCCTCGCTCCGCTCCCTCCCACCATAAGGAAGATTCTCCCTTCAGCAAATAGATGGTACATCGAACTCGGTCAGCGTTTGCCATATCCATATAACGAAAAATAACCTCCAATGATCGAATCCATCCCTCAACAACGAATGGATTAGTAGTGCCATGAAAATCCTCAAGGTTCATCCTCCTAAATTGCTCATAGATAGCTTCCGATCATCCCCTCGGACCATTTCTCACGTGCTGCAATAGTAAACGAGCCATACTCGCTAGTGCACGGGTACTAGCATCCTGATTAGGTGAAGGCTATGAAATCTCCTCCTCCTGTCTATCCTTATTATCCCTACGTAGAACTCGTCTAGGAGGCATCTCTATACAATTCGTCCCAACCACGTGACCAACATGCACTTATCATCTTAAATTAACATGCATATATCATCTATATCATGCATTAAAGAATTTTAGCATATAAAATATAAAGCAGTAAAAACTCACAAACTTGAGACGTGACTTCTTGAGCTTCTTGGAGTGACAGTAAACAACCCTTTGGGTTTCCTACGCTCTCATACCAACTGAAACGACCCTTACTCTTTAACTTTGAAATTCTACTAAATTTTTTTAAATTATCTATTAATTCGAAAATCACAATTTATAAATAACTTAACATTTCCATAAATCAAAATAATTTGACAATTTGAATCTCAAGTGCGTAAAATCCTTAAAATCGTCAATTACCAAAAATTTAACTTCTACCTTTAACATGATCAAAATTAACTTCAAAATAAAGCATAAAATCTCTAATAACATCCTTAACAAAATCCTTTAAACTTTGCCTAACAATCTAGTGCTGAAAATAAATGTCCCTTTGTTGTACTCGATCCACTCAAGCGTCAGCGTCTCCCACAATATCATCATCACCTGCAGCATTCAAACCTAGTGAGTTTAATGACTCAGCACGTTCTAAACAGGAGTAACAAATAATACATATACAAGCACATGCATTAAAATCAAACTTTAATTTAAAATAAATTTTAAGCATAAATAAATCATGAATCGTAAAATCGTAAAGCTTTGCATCCTTTATCATTTTGGGTGAAGTTTGATCCTTGAAAGTGACTAACCTTTTATTCTTTGTTCGACTGATCAGTCTTAGCTCACCATAGCATATAGGTACGGGCACTAGGCACCTCCATGGAAATATGATCGTCGGGCTCCCTCCGGGCCTTTTCCCTCACGACATTCCCATAAAATTGTAAGTTCACCGTTCCTTCTTAAAACGGATTCCCTATATATCTCCTATATCATTTGTCACAGTAAATTCACATCCCTCAAAATATTTTTCTTTTTTCCTTTTTAAAGCTTAAAATATCATGACTTTCCGAAAATAGTATTTTAACAGTAAAAATTGCACAAATTTACCATAAATCATAAAATATCATATTTTCATCAAAATCATCATTTTATATCATTTGTCATGCGTTATGATCCTTCGGGACACTGCCAAGCCTTTTCGTACTACCTAGGTGTAAAATGACCGTTTTGTCCCTAGACGTAAAATTTATCGTTTTTGACTTTTTCTTAATTTTTTTACTTTAGACTATCCCAAATAATTATTTAAGCTTAAATTAAATTTTAGATATTTTATTTGACATAATTTCGAGGATTTCGATTTAATTCCTTAATTACTAATTCGTGAAGCGTTTTATTCCCGAATTAATTCAAACTTTAATATTTTCTTTCCAAATTTTAAACATAGACTTTTTGTAACTAAAATAACCTCGTGAAACATGACTCCACCCCCTAGGACCACGGTTCAAACCTTTTTTTTTTTTTCTAGCCATAATTCGAACCATACCCTATTCCTTCGAGCCCTCTTGAGTTTTTCTAGAGCCACACTCGAGCCACCTCAGGCCATCACCTGAACAGACCTCCTAGGGATCCAACCGAACCCTCCTGAACCATGCATGAGCCCCCCAGCCCACGTGAGAAGCCCCTGCGCATAACATGCCCCGCGAATTCGCCGTCGAACCGACCTGCACCAGCCCCTGACGCAACCCCTAGCCATCCTCCATAGACCCTACTGGATCAACCTTTAACCCCCCCGTGAAGCACTCGCCCCTTGCGTGCACATAGGAAGAGTACCAGCACATGCAGACTCTTCCTTGCGTGCTGCAGGTTGAGTCCTAGCCATGCTAGGACTCTACTTGGCCCTTGAACACTGCCTAAACAGGTCTGAGACCAAGCTTGGTCGAGCCTTGGTGCAGTCCTCTTCATGGCCGAGCCCTTAGTCTCAATTAAAACACGCAAACCTTAGGATCTCCTAGCTATCCCACGTGCAGCCCTCTTGCATATTGTCCAGCCCTTGTTTTCTCCTTGAACCACCCTTGTTTTGTCCCTTAAACTTCCTATGTTGGCGGTGTACTCGTTGGAAATCATAACACGTTCATATGCACGTAAATATCTTCAAAACTTTGAAAATAATCGTCGAAACGCTTAGCAATTTAATCTCCCATATTTTTCATGTAAACATAATTAAAACATGCATAATAAGGTTTGAATGTTGCATAAAAGAGTTTAGAAAATGTGCATTTGCATATAAAACTCTTGAATACACGAACGTCGGCGAGGGGCATGAAAAGGGACGAACGGGCGACGAAGAACTCTAGATTTTTCCTCCTTGAATATTTAGAATTTTAGTGTGTGTTGTGTGTGAAATTTATGGCTGGTTTAAAAATCAAAAGAAACCTTGGTATGTATTTTTTATAGATTTAATTTACACAATAATGGACTTAGGTTTTGGGCTTTCAAGTATTGGAGCAATTGGATCTACTCATATTAGTTAAATTAGGCCCAATAACACTTATTTAAATAAAAAAATTAGTTTATAAAATTAGCTTTCAAAATAATGCATTTGATATTTAAAAGTCCCTTGTTTGCCCAAACCGGCTTCCCGGATAAAATCGAGCTTGTCTCGTAAAATAATTTAAACTCTGACATTTTCAGAAAAAAATTAATCATTTTTAATCATAATAAAAAGCCTTGAAAATATTTAATGAAAAATATTTATTTTTATCTCCGTCGTCCCCGGTCTCTTTCCCCAGCCTATTATCGAATATTCGGTAAAAATCTACAATTTCATGAAATCATGCCATATAATCATTTAATCATGCAATCATACCTTTAATCATATAATATGCATCAAGTAAGCATTTAAATCAATTAAATAAAACAATTATATAATTTAATATATTTGCATGCATGTGGTTTACATAGATTGGTTTTAGATGTTACAAGAAATTTAAGGAGCTAATTAGCAATTTTCAAAAATTATTGAGGTAAAATTTGACATAAGTCGAAATATTGGGGATATAATTGCATTAATTCAAAAATTTTGAGGGCCATTGGACAATTTTCGAAAGATGTAAAGGTTGATATGGCAAAATCTAATTTCAGAAATAAAAGAGCCATTTTGCAATATGTTTGAGACATTAAGGACTAATTTGCTAATATGGAAAACTAAAATGGGCCTAGATGATAAGAAGTTTTGAATTTTATGGCCTTGGTTGAGTAAAATACGAATATTATCAGAGGCAGAATATTGTTAGCGGGTGTAGCTACCTACGCTTTGCTAGATTCTGGAGCTACACATTCTTTCAAATCCAAATCCTTTGTGCAACAACTGGAAATCTTACCGGTATATGATCTCTATAAGCATGATTAAGGATGTGGAGCTCAAATTACAGAAGAATGTCGTTCGAGCGAAACTTCTTGTGTTGCCGATGCTCGAGTTCGACATTATTTTGGGTATAGATTGGCTCGAACTGAACTGAGCTACAATCGATTTTCAGCAGAGGTCAGTATCTTTTAGACCGCGCAACGAGAAATCGTTCTTATTCAAGGCTGTGGAAAATCGACAGATGTCGCGCATCATTTCTTGCATGCGTGCAAGGAAGCTTATTCGGAAGGGCTGCCAAGGTTTCCTTGCCAGTATTATATCCGTACCCGACGCTGGCAGTTGATTGGTAGAAGATGTGGAAGTTGTCAAGGACTTTTCGGATGTGTTCCCTGACGACATTTCTGAAGTTCCACCCGAGAGAGAAGTGGAGTTTGATATTGAGTTGATGCCGAGTACTGTTCTGATCCCTATGGCACCCTATCGTCTAACACCTGCTGAGATGAAAGAGTTGAAAGATCAAATTCAAGAGCTACTAGACAAAGGATTTATTCTCCTTAGTTTCTCTCCATGGGGCACGCCGGTGTGGTTCATGAAGAAAAAAGATGGGAGTATGAGACTATACATCGATTACCGAGAACTGAATAGGGTGACAGTGAAGAAAAATTATCCATTTCCTCGAATGAAGGATTTGTTTGATCAACTACAAGGAGCTTTGGCATTTTCAAAGATAGATATTTGATCGGGATATCACCAGTTGAGAGTAAATGAGACAGATGTGCATGAGATGACTTTCAGAACGCGCTATGGGCATTATGAATTTTTGGTGTTGCCTTTTTGACTAACTAATGTCCCAGCAATCTTCATGGATATCATGATTCTCATGTTTCAACCGTACCTTAATCAGTTTATCATTGTCTTCATCGATGATATTTTGATATATTCCAAGAGCCAAGAGGAGCATGATCAGCACTTGAAGACGACTTTGCAAGTATTGCGAGATCAAAAATTTTATGCAAAGTTCAGCAAGTGCAAGTTTTGGCTAGAGAAGGTGGCATTCTTAGGCTACATCATTTTGATATAAGGAATAGAGGCGACCCACCTAAAGTCGAGGCAGTTTAAGAGTGGCCGGTGCCTAAAAGTGTAATGGAAATCTGTAGTTTCTTAGGCTTAGCAGGCTACTATCGCAAGTTCATCAAAGGTCTTTCATCCATTGCAATACGCTTGACATCTTTGACAAATAAGAATGCGAAATTTGTATGGGGACCAAAGTGTCAAATCGGTTTTGATCAGTCGAAGCAAGCACTCACTATAGCGCCAGTTCTATATATGACAACAGAACAAGAGGAGTATGTGTTGTATACCGACGCTTCGAAGCTAGGATTAGGAGCAGTTCCCATGCAACATAATCGGGTCATCGCTCCATAAGAATAATTATTCGACGCACGACCTTGAGCTTGCAGCAGTCGTATTTGCTCTTAAAATTTGGAGACACTACATATATGGTGAAAGATGCAAGATCTATACGGATCAAAAAAGTCTCAAATATTTCTTCACCCAAAAGGAGCTGAACATGAGACAACGAAGATGGCTAGAACTCGTAAATGACTATGATTGTGACATTAGTTATCATCTTGGAAGAGCTAATGTAGCTGCGGACGCTTTGAGCATAAATGCGACAGTCTTGGCTCAATTATCAGTATAGAAACCTCTGCAGACAGAAATTCAGAGGTTTGATCTTGAAGTTTATGCTAGGGGCAAGGCTCCTAATCTCGCTACTTTAACAGTACAATCTACTTTGTTAGACAGAATTCCAGCTGGGAGATTACTAATGAGAAACTATAGAAATGGAGACAGCGAGACGAGTCTAGAGGCCAGATGTTGTATACAGATGATAGGTGTCATTTTTCCAAAAAAGTCTTTAGTCGAGTTGCTTCGAGCTTCAGAAAAACTTCTTTGACAGTTGCGTCCTTAACTGATAGGACTGACTCAAAATAATAGCCATAGCGTTGATAATGAGGGCTGGGACATGGTTTGCCATTGGTGAAATCTTGAACGTCTGCGAGAAAAAAAGCTTTGAGTATGCGATTTGCTCTGAGAATTTTATGCACATAAAAGAAAAACTGAATTGAAGCGGGTTGAAGTACATATGTTCGTGGCTGTTCAAATTTTGGGGACACGTGTCAGTCCAAGAAAAATGAATGAAATCGTGTGTACGTTTGGTGAAAAAGTGTGCAGAAGTTAAATGGACTATGAAGGACCACGTTGCAAATCACTATTCAGTGAAAGACATCAATTAATGCGTAATTTTAACAGTCACATCACTTAATATAGAATGTGTATCGAATAATCAGTTAAATTATTGGATAAGATCAGTTATGTCCGTAATTGAGTGATCAGTTGAAAACTGAGTCAGTTCAGTTGACGACCAACTGACTATTATCTTATCAGTTAACTATTTAAATTCGACATTCTCCCTCAATAAATGTGTGTAAATAAAAGAGTAAAAAGAACTCAGTCTGAATAAGTCAAGTGCAATGGGTTGACTAAAGTCTCTTCCTCTTTTTCTTTAATATGTGTATAAATAATATCAATGTCATTAGATATTAACAACAATTAAGCACAGATGGATAGAGCAAGCAGTCCAACAATCCTTTTCCTCCAGCAACTCTTCGCTACTTGGAGAGTTTGAAAAAAGCTATTAAGGATCTTGTCATGGAAAAAGTCATGTCCACCTGGAATAAAATACAAGACCTCCGACCATTTAGCAATATAGTTTAATTGCCACTGATAAACAGAAGGCAACTGAAATCAAGTATAAGAGGCGGCTCGATGTTAACCATACTTCAGATCTTGCCACTGATGAAGGTATGATAGAGTTGATGCTTTTGAAAAAGCAGTGTGGTGCTGGAAAAGATTGTCTCTATGGAAAGCTACAGAAGAATTTCATGTAATGAATTATCTAGTTTGATGTCCCTATGGCTAGAAGCCGTTGAAAAGGAAATAACTCGTGTACTATGTGAAAGATATCATCAATAAAGTTGTTGTTTCGATTCATTTCTATTTACCTTTGCATACTAACTGATATCAGTTAACTAATTAGCATATGACTAACTGACAATTAACTAAATTAACAGTAACTGGTAATAACCGACAATTGACTAACTGAACAGTAACTGACAATAATTGACAAAGAAATATTCAAACATATAACTAAGACATATCAATTAAACCAAGAATATTGGGAAAGTGAGAAAACTTAGTCTCAGGTAATGGTTTGGTAAAGATGTCAGCTGCCGGTTGTTCAGTTGGTATGTATTTCAGCCTGATTGCCTTCTTTAGAGTATGATCTCTGATGAAGTGATGCTTGACATCAATATGCTTGGTCCTATAGTGAAGAACTAGATTATATGTAATCGCGATTGTGCTTGTACTATCACAAAAGATTGGTGATTCTTTTGCAATGAATCCATAGTCTTTCAGTTGTTACTGAATCCAGAGCAGTTGGGCACAGCAGCTAGATATTCTGCTTCAGTTGTGGAAGTTGCTATGGACGTTTGCTTCTTGCTGAACCAAGAAATCAGTCGGTCTCCTAGAAACTGACATGATCCACTGGTGCTTTTACGATCAAGCTTACATCCTGCATAATCTGCATCTGAATATCCAACTAAATTGATAGATGAGTCTTTAGCATTCCGTAAGCCCATATTTTGTGTGCCTTTAAGATATTTAAGTATTCGTTTGGCAGCTAAAAAGTGCGATTGCTTAGGATTTTCCTGAAATCCAGCACATATACAAACAAAAAATACAATATCAGGACGACTAGCAGTTAGGTATAGCAAAGAATCTATTAAACCTCTGTAAAGTGTCGTCTCAACTAATATTCGCCCTTGATCATTATCTAATTTAATCGATGAACTCATGGGAGTATTTGCAGCTGAAAATGTTTCCATGCCAAATTTCTTGAGCAGTTCCTTCGTGTATTTGGTCTGACTGATAAAAGTACCAGTTTCCAATTGTTTCACGCGATGACCGAGAAAGAATGTCAGTTCACCCATCATACTCATCTCAAAATTTTCCTGCATGAACTTGGAAAATTTCTCACATATTTTGGGGTTAGTTAACCCAAAAATAATATCATCAACATATATTTGTACAAGTAAAATGTGATCATTATTTGAAAATTTGAACAGAGTCTTATCAACTGATCTAACAATAAAATCATGATTCATACCAAGATCTTGGAGCATGTTTAAGACTATATAGATCTTTGTTCAAATGATAAACATGATCTGGAAGAGAGTGATTAACAAAACTTGGTGGTTGTTCAACATATACTTCTTCCTGCAACTGACCATTCAGAAATGCGCTCTTCACGTCCATTTGGTAGACTTTAAAGTTTTTGAATGAGGCATAAGCAAGGAATATTCTGATTGCTTCCAGTCGTGCAACTGGTGCATATGTCTCGTCGTAATCTATTCCATCTTCTTGCCTATATCCTTGAGCTACAAGCCTAGCTTTGTTGCGCACAACTGAACCATCTTCGTTCAGTTTGTTTCTATAAACCCATTTTGTACCTATAATAGTTTTAGAAATTGATCTTGGAACTAAGTTCCAGATATTTTTATGGGTAAACTGATTTAACTCTTCTTGCATAGCATTTATCTAGTTAGGATCAACAAGAGCTTCATCAGTTTTCTTTAGTTCCAGTTGGGAAACAAAAGCTGAATGAATAAATAAGTTAAACATTTGATTCTGAGTTCTTACTGGATCAGATGGATTACTTATTACCAATTCTGGTGGATATGATTTCTTCCATCTGTATTCAACATTTGTTGCATCCAACTAAGCAACTGTTTCAGTTGGCAACTGAATGTTCTCTTCAGTTTCAGTTGCTGCTGCTTCAGTCGGTAATTGAATATTATCATTTTGCTCTACCAACTGATTATCAGGGACAATTTCTTGTTCCACTGATTGATCTAGCACTTCGGGTTCTAGTGTTTAAAAGAATTTTTTATTAATATTATTTTCTTCTTCATTATCATCCTCCAAACTTATATCTGTAAAGCGATCAACTAGCTCAACTGGATCAGTTGGCTTATCAGTTAGTACAGATTCATCAAATACAACATGAATAGATTTTTCAACATTCAGAGTGCATTTGTTAAATACTCTATATGCTTTACTAACTGAATAATAATAGAGAAATATTCCCTCTGTAGATTTAGAATCAAACGCTTTTAAATGATTTTTGCCATTATAGAGAATAAAACATCCGCAGCCGAATATTTTGAAATAAGAAACCACACTTTTACGTCCATGCCAGATCTCATATGGCATTTTCAAATGTTTTTTTTATTAATCATTGATTTGTTCTGAATGTAACATGCAGTGTTTACTGATTCTACCCAAAACCTCTGAGAAAAATACAAGAATCAGTAAGCATTGTTCTAGAAGCCTCTTTAAGGGTTTGATTTTTCCTCTCAGCTACACCATTTTGCTGAGGTGTTCTGACTGCTGAGAGCTCATGCTTGATTCCAGTATTTTCTAAAAAATGTGAAAGATTTTAATTAATGAATTCAGTCCCTCGATCGGACATTATTCTGTCAATACCAACTGATTTTTCATTTAATAATCTTTTGAAAAGATTAATCAGTTGTCAGCAGTTTAGTCTTTTGATTTAAGAAATATAACCCAAGTAAATCTTTAAAAATCATCAACGATCACCAAGATGTATTTCATTCTCCCTAAACTCATGACTGATATAGGACGATTTACTACCCTTGTTTTTAAATGAAGATCTTACTTGTTTACCAAACTGACATGCGGAACAAATTTTATCTTTTGAAAAATTTATTTTGGGCAAATCAGTTACAAGATCATGGTTACTCAGATAAGCAATAGACTTAAAATTTAGGTGGTTCAACCTTTTATGCCACAACAAGTTTTTAGAAGATTTAGAATCTATAAAAAAAATTGGTGCATTAGGTTGATCAGTCCAACTGACTTTGTAAGTATTTCCACAACGATTTCCAGTTAAGATGATCTCATCAGTTGAGTTTCTAACTGAGCAAGTGTTTATGTTGAACTGAACTGAGAAATTATTGTTGCATAACTGACTGATGCTTATCAAGTTATATTTCAAATTCTCAACTAGTAACACATCTTTGATAATAAAGTTACCACGGATAAGCTGACTATTACCCACAGTTTTACCTTTAGAGTTGTCTCGAAAACTGATGTCTGGACTAGTGTATTTGATCAGTTGGGATAGCAATTTTGCATCCCCTGTCATATGTCGCGAGCATCCACTGTCCAGATACCAGATTGATTCTTTGTTTTTACCTGCCACCTGCAATCGCACACATTGAATAATTTTGGTACCCATATTTATTTGGGTCCTAAACTAATTAGTCTTTTAAGAACCCAGACTTGGATTAGTCTAACTAACTTTCCAGTTGCGGTGTTCCAAATGGTTTTTTCTAGCTTGTGTGTGCTTGGTGTGCTGTGTGCAGATGAGACAATATGTGCTTTAGCCTTATTCAACTTGTTGTTCAGCCGATATCTTTTCTGAACTGGCTTGCAGTTATGATAATTAGAATAGCCATTTGAAGAGTTATTGCTCTACCTTTTTGGTGACAAGCTTCGTGGAACATTCGAAATTTTAGGGCTATAACCAATTCCATACATTTTAGCCTTGTTCTTATTTTCAATAGGCTGTTCAATTGGTCTACTTGGCTCTGGTTGTTCTTGTACCTTGACTAATTTGATAAAGTGAATGTATTTCCCTTTGTCTATGTTCAGTTTTGGTTGAGTATCACTGGTAGAAGTTTTTATCTTGGTTGCTAAAGCCTAAACAAGTTTTATTAGTAACTGATTTTTGCATATCTTGTATTTCAGTTAGTGTAACTGATGATTTATTCCATGCTTTAATCAGCTCAGTTTGCTTTGAATTCTCAAGCGTTAACTGCTGAATCATAGATTGATTTTGATTCTTTCAGCATTCAGCTTAACAATCTCTCGTTTAAGACTCAACAGTGTAACTGATTCATCAGTTTCAGTCTTATTGTCATTGGGATCATTTTGTTTTGCGTTGGCTTTTCAATATAGAGAGCAAGCTTGTGATACTTGTTGACCATGTCATGTAATGTAGAAATAAGTTCATCACATGTAAATTCAGTTGAACTAAAATCAAATACATGTTCGCTGGTGGATTCTAGTTCTGTGTCATCAGCCATCAGACACTTGACTTCCTCATCATCGCTGGAGCTGCTCAAGCTCTCAGATTCTGATTAATCACTTTCAGTTTTTTCCAATTTGGACTTGCTTTCCTCAGCTAGAAGCACTTCATGTTTCTTTCTGAATGATTTCTTATCATCCTTATATCTTCTCTTGTGCTCATAAAATTTCTTTCCCTTTTCAGCTAAGCTTCGACTGCCCTTCTTCGGCTTAGGACAGTCAACAATAAAGTGTCCAGTTTTGCCACAGTTGTAGCATGCATTTGGTTCTTCCTTGGTGTTATTTATCTGATATTGTCTTTGAAAGGAGCCTTGATTTCTTCTCATGACTATTCCAAATTTTTTGACAAACAATGACATTGCATCATTGCTTAACTGATCAGCAGTTTTCTCAATTGAACTAGTTGGTTCCAGTTTGACAGCAGTAAGAGCTGTTGTATCTACTGGTATTGAAGGTTCTCCTTCCCTTGTTTACAACTCAAACTCATAGGCCTTCATATCACCGAATAGATCATGCAATTCGACCTTATTGAGATCTTTTGATTCTCTCATTGTCCTTGTCTTGACATACCACTCCTTGGGAAGACCGCTGACAACCATCAGCACAATTTCTTTGTTTGAATACACCTTTCCAAGTGCATTCAGTTCATTTATTATGCTGCTGATTCTTTCATCATATTCGTGCATAAACTCTCCAGTCTTTATCTTGAGGTTATCGAACTTTTGAACCGCAACTGAGAGTTTATTTTCTTTGGTTTGCTCATTGCCTCGTGATAAACATAAAAATTGTACATTAATTAAATGTTTTATAATATAAATATATAGTTTTTGTTTTATTAAATGTTTAAATATTATATGTTTTATAATAAATTGTATAAAATATAAGTTGTTGTGTAATTACAAGTTTTTACTATCTTTTACAGGTTCGATAAAACAAGAATAAACTTGGCGTTGCAAATGGGATTAAGATGATTCTTGGACCTGTAGAAAGTTGATTATAATATCTACAATATTGTTAACAAGCATGAGATAAAAATCCTCTCGCAATTAGGATCAAATTAAGCAACAAATAAAGTTATCAAAGGAGTGGCAGTTTTACCATGCTCTAGTATTTTGACCATATCTCTCAAATTACTTGGTCAAATGGTTTGAAAAAAATACCACAACTAGAAAACTAAATTATCCACATGTTTCTTTTTATGTGAAGAAGCAAATTCGGAGAAGAAGATTTTCAAAAGTGATGTGTAATATAATATAATATCTTGGAACACCAATGAAGACTTATGTGTAAAAAAATAATATTTTATTTGTGGTTGTTTCCCAAATTTGGCTATAAATAGGGGTGCATTGTAATGTATTGAGATATCTCTTATTCTATTAACAAACCTTTGATTTCATAATAATTCTCTCTATATTTTTCCTTTATTTATTCATTTAAATACAATTAGCATGTTAATTTCATATTCAAAGTTTTACACTTTGAATAATGAATAGCTAACTTCCTAAAGTTGAGATGATAAGGTGAAACTCTTGGCATGATAATAAGGTTATTAAAAGGTAAGAATCTATGTTTTATATTATTTAATCATTATTTATTGTTTATGTTATATTTATTTCTTTAAGCATTTTTATACCCTACTTATAAGTGGGAGTTTTGATTTATTGTTGCTATATGTTACACTAAATTCTTGGAACCATTTAAATGTTAGTTTGGTATTACCAACCATTTAAAGTGGATGCCTTGATTTATTATATATAAATATATTATAATATTAAATTCTTGGAACCATTTAAATGTTAGTTTGGTTTTACCAACCATTTAACTTGGATTCCTTGATTTATTATATATGAATATATCATAGTATTAATTTATTGGTACCATTTAAATGTTTGTTTGGTTTTACCAACCATTTAAAGTGGGAACCTTGATTTAGTGTTTACAAATATATATAGCACAATAAATACTTGACCACATTTATAAGTTTTGGTATATATTATATACTTATAAGATAATAATTTATAACATAATATAAATATGATTATTTAATATATTGGAACCATTTTATTAAGTGGATTTCAATATTGTTCGTTAATGTTAACTTTATTAAAATACCAAGAGTGGATCCTTTAATCTCAACTACTTAAATTAAAATTTGAACAATTAAAATTTACCCATTAAAGATTCAAACAATTAAAATTAAAAAGAAACAAAAACAAAAACAAAACAAAAAGACATTGTAGTGGACTTGTAATTACCTTAGCTTCCCTGTGGATACGATATCGGACTCACCGAATTATACTACTTGTGGACAACCTGCTCTTGGGAGTGCAACAATCAAAGTGACAACAAGTTTTTGGCGCCGTTGCCGGGGAAGTATAATTTAATTTCAAGTCTATTTAATTTTGTTTATAGTTTATTTTTCTTTATTTGAATTTTTATTGCTTTTGTGTGTTTTTATTCTTTTGCATTTGCATTTGCATGAGCATTATTTGGTCACGTACACTTAGTGGTCGACTCATTCGAAATAACCCTTTATTTTCACAAAACATGGCGGAAGAACCCATCCAAGAAAATGAAGATGAAATTCAATCTCAACATGATCATGATAGACGAAGAACACTTAGAGATCACATGAATCCTACACGTACTAGTGCACCTTCATGTCTAGTTTTTCCCCCTGATGCATCTCATTTCAATTTTAAGCCTGGTATTATCCAACTTTTACCCAACTTTCATGGCTTAGATTCTGAAAATCCATACATGCATTTACGAGAGTTTGAAGAAGTGTGCAACACATATAATGATCTAAATTGTAGCATGAACACCATTCGACTTAAGCTTTTTCCTTTTTCTTTAAAAGATAAAGCTAAAACTTGGCTACAAAATCTTAGATCGGGATCCATTCGAACTTGGGATGAATTGCAACAACAATTTTTGAAAAAGTTTTTTCCATCTCATAGAACAAATTCTTTCAAAAGGCAAATCATCACTTTCACTCAAAAACAAGGAGAAACTTTTTATCAGTGTTGGGATAGATATAAAGAATTGCTTAATCTTTGTCCACATCATGGTTTTGAAATTTGGAGAGTTGTTTCTCAATTTTATGAAGGCTTAACACCTAAAGATAGGCAAATGGTTGAATTTATGTGTAATGGAACATTTGAAGATAAAGATCCAAACGAGGCAATTGAGTATCTCGATTCATTAGCTGAAAATGCTCAAAATTGGGACACTATAGGTACAATCGAACCATCAAACAAGATTCAATCTCCTACATCTGGTGGAGGTATGTACACTCTCAAAGATGAACATGATCTTCAAGCTAGATTTACCTCTTTGGCAAGAAAAGTTGAGGCACTTGAATTGAAAAAGAATGGTCAATTAAAATCTGTTCAAGAAATTGCATGTCACATCTGTGATACAAGTGATCATTCTACAAAAGATTGTCCCACTTTGCCTTCTTTTAAAGAATGTCTCCATGAACAAGCCAATGTTTTAAACAATCTCAAAAGGCCAAATTTTGAACCATTTTCTCAAAGTTACAATCCAGGTTGGCGAAATCATCCAAATTTTAGTTGGAGGAATGATAATGCTGCACAATTTTCACAACCACATTTCCAAAATCAACAAAATTTTCAAAATTATGCACCTTATGTTCCTCCACCTAAAAGGAATTTGGAAGATATATTGAATTCTTTCATTGCAAAGCAAGAGTCTATCAATACTCAAACTGCTCAAACCATGACAGATTTGAAAGATACTCTTGCTAAATTTGCATCTGCACTTAATGTTCATGAAAAAGGTAAATTTCCTTCACAACCTCTGCCTAATCCCAAGGATCATCATTCACAAACTGGAACTTCTGGAACTCAACCGATGGATCAGGTAAAATCTGTTATTACCCTTCGAAGTGGTAAGGTTGTGGAAAAATCCATTCTTGAACCTTGTGAAGATGATGATAAATCAACTCCAAAGGGTAAGGAAGTGGAACCCATAACTTGCGAAGAGGAGGTTCAACAGACAGTGTCACCACCATTCCCTCATGCATTGAAAAATACAAAAAAATCAAATTTGAATTCTGATATATATGATATTTTTAAACAAGTAAAAGTTAATATTCCTTTATTAGATGCAATAAAACAGGTACCATCATATGCCAAATTTTTGAAAGACTTGTGCACTGTGAAAAGAAAATTGAATGTGAAAAAGAAAGCATTTTTAGCCGAACAAGTAAGTGCAATCATTCAAAATAATAATGCTTTGAAATACAAAGACCCTGGTTGTCCTACTATTTCTTGTATTATTGGAGAACGAAAGATTAAAAAAGCCTTGCTTGACCTTGGAGCTAGTGTGAATTTACTTCCATATTCAGTTTATCAAGAACTCAATCTAGGCGAGTTAAAACCTACTTCGGTAACACTTTTACTTGCTGATAGATCTGTTAAAGTGCCAAGAGGTATGGTAGAAGACGTGTTGGTCCAAGTTGATAACTTTGTATATCCTGTCGATTTCATAGTTTTAGATACACAACCTATCGAAGCTTGTAATGCAATTCCTGTAATTTTAGGTCGTCCATTTTTAGCAACTTCTAATGCTCTTATAAATTGCAGGAATGGAATAATGAAGTTGTCATTTGGTAACATGACCTTGGAGCTTAATGTGTTTAATCTTTGTAAGCAACCACATGACAAAGTAGATGAAAGTGAAGATGAAAATCTTATTGAAACTCTTGTGGAAAAAAACATTCAAGAAGGGAGTACTCGTGATCAATTAGATATTTGTTCAATTGAAACTGTTAAAGAAAATATTGAAATTGATCTTGATGATTTTATCAGGTATCACTCGTTACCAGGATCAGAGAAAGAATTTGATGCAAAATATGAGAACAAAGACGAACCACCCATATTGGAGTTAAAACCCTTGCCAGAAGAATTGAAGTATGCATTTCTTGGAGAAGATGAAACATATCCGGTGGTAATTTCTTCCAAACTAGCAAGTGATGAAGAAGGTAAATTAGTTGATATGCTTAAAAGACATAAAACTGCAATTGGTTGGACACTAAAAGATCTCAAGGGCATTAATTCTCTAATTTGCAATCACAAAATTCACTTAGAAGAAAATGCAAAAACATCTCAACAACCACAAAGGAGATTAAATCTACACATGAAAGATGTTGTGAAAACTGAAGTTCTCAAACTACTTGATGTTGGGATTATCTACTGTAAGGCCTGAAATTTGATATCACTCTTTTGAACTATTATTGTTAATGGAGGCATGAGGAAGGAAATGAAAAGTGAAGAAATGTAATGGCAAGAAGCCTCGGACAGAAAAGTTGGCGCCCGAGCGGTAGGAAACGACCGCCCGAGCGCCAGTGCATGCTAAGGGTAGCCTTCGAACAGAACATTCCACGCCCGAACGGTAGTTTGTAACCGCTCGAGCGCAGGGTAGAACAAAGTTGATATCCTGACAGAGAATGCCGCGCCCGAGCGGTATATTTCAACCGCCCGAGCGCCGCCTGAAATATGTGAAAAGAGGACACGTAACTTAGACATGCAACTTGATATATATAAAGTGCAATTCATTCATTCCTCCCTGAACAAGAAACGAGAAGAGCTCCTGGGAAACTACGAAAGATCCGTCCGTCTGATTTTAAATCTGACTTCAGTACTGTGTTCCTATCGACGCAGGCTTCAACTGGACGTAAGTTTTACTACGTTTTGAGATGATTTGAAATTATGGTATTGCCAGAATCTGATATGATTCTTATATAATGTTCTTGATATGTTAGACATCATATAATCGAAACCGGATTGAAGAACGGATACCGTATAGAATTGTTATGAATTTCGGAGTTAAATTGAATGGGAATTGATATCAGAGTTGTATTGTTACGGATTATGAGTTGAGATTGCTATCTGTTGATATTTGTATTGTTGGGTATATTGAGATTGTGCAGTTATGCTGTCGAAACAGAATTTTATTTAATCCTGATTATATCCAGTATTGAATTGATCGGTGTATTGATATTGTACTCCTCGATATTGTCATTGCCAGATTGAGTATTGACAGGCTTTGAGTTCGAGACTTTGACAGAATTCGATTGACAGAAAGAAAGGTATAATTCTTGTTGATTCGGGAAGATATAACTCGAATTAGATCTGATTTGAGTTTTCCAAAATCACATACTAGATTGTTATTTTTTATATGTTGTTGCTTTGTTTATAGATTTATATTCAAGCATTTGAGATAGGAGAGTCATTGGCAGACTTGCCAAGCTAGACGTTCGGTGATATCGACGCATAGGCGCAGAATTGACTCTGATTGTAGACATTCGATACAGACATGACCGAAGTATAAGAATAAGACGTACCGTCACCCCGATTGAGAGGGTAGGTGGCAGACTGTGATGTCTTATTCACACCGGGATCCCTAGAGTTAGAGTCGAGTCGAGTCAAGATATGATTTCGATTTCATCTGCATGCTGATATTGATTTGGTTGCATAGATTATGGAACCTATTGCCATTGATTCTATTCATGAGAGTATGCTTCATGATTTATATTGTGTATATGCATGTGTACCATGTTTTATACTGGGATTTTTTCTCACCGGAGTATCCGACTGTGGTTGTGTCTGTATGTGTGCATGATCACAGGTGGGACAGGATCGGGGTCGAGACAAAGATGAGAGATCGAGATAGCGTGGAGATTACGGGCGTAGAAGAAGATTTCTAGTGGTTTCTTACTAGACATTACAATGTGGTTTTTAGTTAGTATTGAACACTAGTTGGTATGAATGTACTGAAATAAGACATGGATTATGTTTGTTGAAATAAAATGGAGATATTACTTGTGTAGGTTTATTTACATTTGTTTTAATATTAAAAGTAAAATTTTGACCCACATTTTCTAACAAAGATCCAATTAATCCCAAAAAGAATTGAGTTAGAGCCCGGGTCCCCACG
>NC_133321.1:5853024-5861504 GCF_012295235.1 Primulina huaijiensis
GACTTTAGTTTAATCTCTAAACCCATTTGTAACCTCTTAACAAAAGACACTGCATTTGAGTGGACTCAAGAATGTCAAAATGCTTTTGATAAAATCATTCGACATTTAACATCAGCTCCTATCATGCAACCTCCTGATTGGTCTTTACCATTTGAAATCATGTGCGATGCGAGTGATTATTCAGTCGGTGCAGTATTGGGTCAAAGAAGAAACGGTAAGCCTTATGTGATATATTATGCAAGTAGAACTTTAAACAATGCTCAAATGAATTACTCCACAACTGAAAAAGAACTACTTGCTGTAATATTTGCATTAGATAAATTTCGTTCTTATTTGATTGGATCAACAACTATCGTGATTACTGATCATTCTGCTATTAGATATTTGTTGACCAAACAGGATGCAAAGCCACGACTGATAGATACGATGGATTTTGTTGCTCCAAGAATTTGACATTGTGATCAAAGATAAAAAAGAAACCGAGAATGTCGTAGCCGATCATTTATCGAGACTAGTAACAGGATCATCTTGTGAAATGACACCAATTAACGATAATTTTCCTGATGAACATCTATTTTCAGTTACTATTACACCTTGGTTTGCTAACATAGTAAATTTTCTTGTGACAGGAAAAATGACACCGCAATTGAGTTCTCAAGATAAAAGAAAATTTTTGAATGACGTAAAAAACTTTTATTGGGATGAACCGTATCTATTCAAGTATTGTCCGGATCAAATTTTTCGACGTTGCATACCCGACAATGAGGTAAGTAGTGTCATTAAATTTTGTCATTCAGAAACATGCGGAGGACATTTTTCTTCAAAGAAAACAGCTGCAAAAATCTTGCAATGTGGATTTTATTGGCCCACTTTGTTTAAAGACACCCACGAAATCTGCAAGATCTGTGAAAATTGTCAAAAATTGGGTGCGATTTCAAAAAGAAACATGATGCCTTTGAATCCTATTATTGAAATTGAAATATTTGTGTAAGGTCCAAAATTTAGACAACGTAATCCAACCGCATGCGAATCGAGGAAATTTGAAAATGAGTAATTAATTGATTTTAATTGCTAATTAATTATGTGACATACTTGTGCATATGCTAAATGAGATTTTTATTGTCATCATGCATAAAATTGTATTTTTAGGAATATTCAAGTGACGATCGAGGAACGCGAACCGAAGGCTGAAAAAAAATGTAAAATATTTTTATTAAATGATTATTTTTAATTATTTAAAATATGGGTGATGCTTTTTAACACTTTTGAAAATAATAGGGTTTTGAGGTGATTTTATACGCCGGGACGAAATTTTTATCGGTGTTGGATTTTCAACTAAAATACGAGCTTATAAGCAACCCGGCTATTTAATTCACGAACTTATTTTACAAAAAAACCAATTTTTATGATTTTATTAAATCCTAATTAGTGCTATTGGGCTTAAACTAATTGGCTTGATAGGCCTAGAGTTTAATCAATGATTTAATTAGAGTTTATATTATATAAATCACTCAAACCCTATACACATCACCCACGAAACGGATTTGGGATCAAAATAAAGAGTTTCGGAGGGTAGAATAAATACTAAAAATGCAATGTTTAAAATTTGGGATCAAAATAAAGAGTTTCGGATTTATTCGGGATTTAATCGCCGCACGAAACGCTAATTAAACGAGTTAATTGAAACGCCTAGTTTTAAGATTTATAAAATTATTAAAAATTAGGTTTAAGCTTAAATAATTATTATAAGTCTAAGTTTTTAATTTGGGAATTTTATATTAAGGTTTGGTTTAATTCGGGATTTAAACGCATTAATACGTCACATTTAAAAGATTAATTTAAAAGTCATCGTTTTAAGCCAAATAAAAATATGAGAAAATTCTTGTAGGCTTAAATAATTATTTGGGACATGTTAGAGTCATGAAATCAAGAAAAAAGTCGAAATTGTAAAATGTCGAGTCCTAGGGTAAAACAGTCTTTTTACACCTAGAAATTATTAAAGGTCATAGCAGTGCCCTAAATGCTGTTTTTATGTCAAATATGATATTTTGAAATGTTTATGAAATGTTCATGATTAATTTATGATTTTTAAATGTCTAAAGGATTTTTATGATTTAAGGTTGACATTTAAAAGATAGGTTGCATGCTTGGTTTCAAAATTGAAAAATGTAAATGTTATTCATGATTTTTCTAAAGTGATGTGAATGAAAAATGTTGAAGGATGTGAAGTGATTGTGACTAATTCGTTAATAATGGCGATGTCGTGAGGGTGATGGTCCCAGTGGGAGCTCGACGATCGTGTTTCCATTATTGCGAATATGAGGTTTGAGGAAGAATGGGGATATCGTGAGGGGAGAAGGCCCCAGAGGG
The DNA here is from genome assembly GCF_012295235.1 of Primulina huaijiensis. Taxonomy (NCBI): domain Eukaryota; kingdom Viridiplantae; phylum Streptophyta; class Magnoliopsida; order Lamiales; family Gesneriaceae; genus Primulina; species Primulina huaijiensis. Next base: position 5,855,395 of record NC_133321.1, read on the forward strand.
AGCCCATTTATGGGAGAAGGCCCCAGAGGGAGCCCCGACGATCGTATTTCTATTCGATCATGTTAGGCCAATGCTCAGTTGACCGGTGAGAGCGTCGCTGATGTCCCCGCCGCCCAGTACTGTGGTTATATTTAGATGGATCCATCGATCATGTCATGTAAAGAAAGTCACAATTAACGATCTGAATTCAACATAGGAAAAAGGAAAAAGGCTTATGTTCATGTTAAAATGTTTTTATGTCATGTTAAGGGTTGAGGAAAAGTTTAAAGATTTTGTTTGCATGTCATGAAATGTATTTTACGTAAAAGTATTTTTCACTGTTTCATGTGGTTTTATATGTATTATTTGTTATCAAGATTATGGTGTGTTGAGTCTTTAGACTCACTAGGTGTGATGGTTGCAGGTGGGTATGAGGGAGGTCTCGACGGGTGATTCTACTGGACTAATGGCGCACACAACCCGAGGACCAGCGCTACTTTTTTCCGCATTACGTTTTATGATGTTAAGTTAAAGTTTTTTTTTTAGACTATTTACTTATGTTTTTGAGAGATTTTTGAGAGGTTTAGTTTGGGCTTTACTTCTCAAATTATTGCTTTTTAGGTTTGGTAAAACAAATTGACGATTTCATTTTTATGACTATTTCATTGATTTCTAAAAAATTCTAGTTGGATGATGTTTCATTTTAAAGAGTAAAATATTTTATAAAAATATTTTCAAAGGATGAAAGAAATATAGGAAAAAAAAAATTTTCTAGTACTTTTAAAGCAATAAAAAAAAGGGCAGGACGTTTCAGTTGGTATCAGAGCAAAGGTCCTGTAAAGGGTTGTGCCACCATTAGCGCCGGAAATATCAGTCGTCAAGCCTCAAGTTGTAAGTTTTACATGCTTTATGTGATTTAATATGTTATTACCTGCATGACGATATGAATATTATGTTTACGTTACCTGTTTATTAGCTTCTTGATTATTTATATTTGCATGCTTAAATTGTTAAATGGGATAGGCTATGTCACATGATTAAAAACTTAGATTTAAATGCATGTTGGTTACGTTAAGAATTTGGAAAACGTTCAGATAAAATGCCTCCTAGACGTGCCCCCGTTAATGGAAACCAAGCAGAGAATAGCGTGAATCAACAAGGAAACGTACCACACCACCACCACCACCAGGAGATCCTGCTACTCGTGCATTAGAAGGTATGGCTCGTCTCTTCGAGAAACAGATACAGCAGCAGCAGCTACAACAGCAACAGTTACAACAGCAGTTACAGCAGATGCAACAGCAGCAGGCGACTAGGCCACAGCAGGATGTTTATGAGCAATTCCGTAGGCTAGGACCGAAGGAATTTTCTGGCACTACCGATCCTTTTGCTGCAGAGGGTTGGATTCGTGCACTTGAGGTACATTTTCGCTATCTTGATATGGGAGATGCGGACCGGGTGAGGTGTACTACTTATTTGCTTAGGGACGACGCTTCTTTATGGTGGGAAGGATCCGAGCATGGTGTTGACCTTACTACACTCACTTGGGCACAGTTCAAGACAAAGTTCTATGAGAAATATTTCACCCTGGATGCTAGGAGCCGAATAAAGAGGGAATTTATGGCTCTTCGTCAGGGAGATGCCACTGTTGCTGAATTTGTGTAGAAGTTTGATAGGGGCTGCCATTTTGTGCCCTTTATTGCCAGGGATGCTGAAGAGAAGCTTAGAAATTTCATGGATGGCCTACGAACTACCATTCGGGATAAAGTTATGATGATGCGTCCGGAGAATTATGCTATGGCAGTTACTTATGCATATCAGGCTGAGCAGTCCTTGAAGGACATTGACTTTGAGATTCAGCGTAAGAGGCAGCACTATCAGAATAACAATCAACCCAACAAGAAGCCGAATACTGGTCCTCCAAGACCTCAAGGGCCCCAAAAGCCCCAAGGTCAAGTCAAGAAGCCAGCGCCACCAAAGCCACAAAATCCGGGAGCACCGAAGCCTGCTGAGAGGCAACTATGCAAACAGTGCAACCGCCCACATCTTGGCAAGTGTGAATGGGGATCATTTAAATGCTTCTACTGCAAGGAGGATGGACACAAAGCCAATGACTGCCCAAAGAGGAAAGCAGCTACTACGGCCCGAGCTTATGTTATGAATGCCGAGGAAGCTGAGGAAGAGGCAGACACTACACTCATCACGGGTAACCTAGTCATTTGACATTTTTATATTGCTTACTATTGCATGAAATGTTAAATTGATTATTAAAACTTATCTGGAAACAAGACTTAACCTAGAAGAAATTAGGTTGCATGATCTACCTTAGTTAGATTTAAGTTATGATTTTAGAAACCATAGAAGATGATTTGAATTTTGTGCTTTATTTTATGGGAAGGATGAAATGATTCCAAATAAAAAGTTTAGGGCCAAAATTAAAGAAGATCATAACTAAAGGATTTTTTTAGAGAAATTCGAATCATTGGGGGTTAAATGTGTAAATTTCGAAATTTTAAGGTCTAAAATACAATCTTCGATAATTAAAGGACCAAAATGCAATTACCGGAATCTTAATGGCCGTAAATGTAATTCACGAGAATTTCAAGGGCTAAAATGAACAAGTTCGAAAATTTAAGGACTTAATTGCAATAATTCAAAAACTTTGGGTCAATAATGCAAATTTCAATAGCTGAGGGACTAAAGTGCAATTTGCTCCAAGATAGGTTTAAGTTCAACACAAATTCTTCATATAACTTTGGGAATTAATGATAGTAAATCCTTAAGATTCAACACGAAAAGATTTCAAAGACATTTTCACCGCAGGGAGGATTATCATTCAAGGTGTAGCAACATATGCACTTTTAGACTCGGGAGCTACACATTCATTCATATCTGAAACCTACATCAAAAGACTGAATATTATTCCTCAAGATATGGGTCTGGGATTCAAAGTTTCTATTCCATCCGGTGATCAAATGCTCACGTCTAAAATTGTCAAGAATCTGGAGCTTCGTTTATTCAAAGATGTTGTCCAGGCAGATCTTATTGTCCTTCCTATGCCCGAATTTGATATTATACTTGGGATGGATTGGTTATCAGAGAATGGAGCATCGATTGATTTTCGTCAGCGATCGGTATCTATTAGGCCACCTAGTGGTAAATCTTTTGTCTTCGAGGCGGTGAGAAACAAGCAAATGCCGCACATTATCTCTTGTCTATGTGCGAGGAAGCTTATTAAACGTGAATGCCAAGCTTATTTAGCCTGTGTCACTACTGCACAGGAATCTATCAGTCAGAAATTAGAAGATGTTTACATTGTGAGAGAATTTCCTAGCGTCTTTCCCGAGGACGTTTCTGGTATTCCGCCTGATCGTGAAGTGGAATTCTCTATTGATCTTATGCCGGACACCGTTCCTATATCTAAAGCACCTTATCGTCTAGCACCCGCTGAAATGAAAGAATTGAAAGATCAAATCCATGAATTGCTAGACAAGGGTTTCATTCGCCCTAGTTATTCTCCATGGGGCGCACCGGTATTATTTGTGAAGAAGAAAGATGGTAGTATGCGTCTTTGCATCGATTATCGGGAACTTAACAAGGTCACCATCAAAAACAAATATCCACTGCCAAGAATTGAAGATTTATTTGATCAGTTGCAAGGAGCCGCGGTATTTTCAAAGATTGATCTGCGATCTGGATACCATCAATTAAAAGTGAAAGAGTCTGACGTGCACAAGACAACATTTCGTACTAGGTATGGGCACTATGAGTTTATGGTCATGCCATTCGGTCTGACTAATGCACCAGCGATCTTCATGGATCTCATGAATCGCGTATTTCAGCCGTATCTGGATCAGTTTATTATAGTCTTCATCGATGATATATTGATTTATTCGAAGACCAAAGAGGAGCATAGTCGTCATCTGAGGACAGCATTGCAAGTACTACAAGACAGGAAGCTATATGCAAAATTCAGCAAGTGCGAGTTTTGGCTCGATAGAGTGGCATTCTTAGGCCACATCATTTCCAGTAATGGCGTTGAAGTTGATCCAAGCAAAGTCGAGGCAGTGAAAGAATGGCCAGTACCGAAGAATGTCACCGAGATTCGCAGTTTCTTGGGACTTGCAGGCTATTATCGCAAATTCATCAAGGGATTCTCATCAATTGCAGTACCATTGACATCCTTGACTAAGAAGAATGCGAAATTCATTTGGGGACCCGAGTGTCAAGACAGTTTTGACAAGTTAAAGCAAGCCTTGATTTCAGCACCAGTGCTATCTATGCCATCGGGGCAAGGGGAGTATGTTCTTTATACTGACGCTTCTAAACTTGGTTTGGGCGCAGTTCTGATGCAAAATGACCGAGTTATAGCCTATGCGTCGAGACAGTTGAAGATTCACGAGAAAAACTACCCTACACACGATCTTGAGCTTGCAGCAGTAGTCTTTGCACTAAAAATTTGGAGACACTACCTTTATGGGGAGAAATGTAAGATATTCACCGATCATAAGAGTTTGAAATACTTCTTCACCCAAAAGGAGTTGAATATGAGACAGCGCAGATGGCTCGAATTGGTAAAGGACTATGATTGTGACATTAGCTACCATCCGGGGAAAGCTAATGTAGTGGCAGACGCATTGAGTAGAAAAGCAGCAGTTATCACACATTTATCACTCCAAAGACCGTTGCAGACCGAGATACAGCGGTTTGAGCTTACATTGTATGCCAGGGACGAGGCCCCTAATCTTGCCACATTAACAGTACAGCCTACTTTGAGAGACAGAATTCGTGACGGGCAGTCTACTGATGAGCAGTTGCAAAAGTGGAGAGCTAGAGACGAAGCCAAGGGCCGGAATTTATATTCAGTATTGGACGGCTTGGTCCGTTATCGAGACCGTATATGGGTTCCTAGTGACGATTCCATGAGAAATCTTATTATGAAGGAAGCCCATGACTCACCATATTCCATTCACCCGGGCAGCACAAAAATGTATAGAGATCTGCAGTCGTTATATTGGTGGCCAGGCATGAAGAGGGACATTCTGAAGTTTGTATCCGAGTGTTTGACTTGCCAACAAGTTAAAGCCGAGCATCAAAGACCAGCAGGGAAATTGAAGCCACTCCCTATTCCCGAGTGGAAATGGGAAAATGTCACCATGGACTTCGTCGTGGGATTGCCAAAGACAGTTAAGGGATTTAATGCTATATGGGTGATAGTTGATCGTCTTACGAAATCAGCGCATTTTCTACCTATTAAGACGACATTCACCATGATTCAGTACGCCGACTTATATATTCGAGAGATAGTTCCTTTGCATGGGATTCCTGTATCCATTGTTTCTGATAGAGATCCGAGATTCACGTCATCTTTCTGGAAAAGTCTACATGCAGCGATGGGGACCAAGTTATTATTCAGTACAGCATTTCATCCTCAGACCGATGGACAGTCAGAAAAAGTTATACAGATTTTGGAAGATCTACTTCGAGCATGTGTTATTGATTTCCAAGGCAGTTGGGAACCAAAATTACCTCTAGTGGAGTTCACCCACAATAATAGCTATCAATCATCAATCGGGATGGCTCCTTTTGATGCACTCTATGGAAGAAAATGTAGATCTCCTATACATTGGGACGAAGTGGGTGAAAGAAGAGAGATCGGTCCAGATGTGATTGAAGAGACTACCGAGCTTATAGTCAAAATCCGCGATAGAATGAAGACGGCGCAAAGCCGACAAAAGAGTTATGCAGACAAACGACGAAGGGACTTGGAGTTTGCAGTGGGCGACCATGTATTTGTGAAAATAGCACCTATGAAGGGTGTTATGCGCTTTGGCAAGAAAGGCAAGCTTAGTCCAAGATTTATAGGTCCGTTTGAGATTTTGGAAAGGATTGGGACACTAGCTTATAGAGTGGCATTGCCACCATCACTTTCTGGAGTTCACAATGTGTTCCACATTTCTATGTTGCGGAAGTACATGTCGAATCCGTCACACGTGCTTAATTATGAACCTCTTCAATTAACTCCAAATATGACTTATGAAGAAAGACCCGTCCAGATCTTAGCAAGACAAGAAAGGCGATTGAGGAACAAAGTCATTCCAATGGTCAAGGTCAAGTGGTTGAATCACTCG
>NC_133321.1:5861945-5877569 GCF_012295235.1 Primulina huaijiensis
GCACGCCATACATCTCCTTTTTCTCATCCATCATATCATATTAATGTTTGAATTATTACATGCTTGAAGAACATGAAAGATTTTTCCAGAATTTTCGTAACCTCATGCTTATGGGTTCTAAAGTGGAGTTTTTAATTTCCAAAATCATCTTTTATATATGTTAAAGGGGCTGCCATGATCAGGTCATGTTTAGAGATTGTTTTACACGAGTTTAGAAGCCTTATAACTCAACCAAAGCACCACACACCATCACAAACGCAAGCTGGAATCAAGTTGCTGTCTTGGACAGCTTAGGTGTCGGGTTTGGTTCTTAAGGGCTAGGCTTGGGCTTGGCTTGGGTCAAGGCCTAACCAGGGTCGGGAAGGGGTCAATGAAAGAGTCCTAGCATCATTGAGTCCTAGCCATGCTAGGACTCGAGACAAGAGGCTGGGAAGGAGTCCTAGCAAGCTAGGACTCCAACCCGTAAGTTGCAAAGGAAGCAGCACAGATTTTGCTGCGGGTGCAGGGAAGAGAGGGGCTCGGCCAGGGGGTCTGGGCTGGGCTAGGTTAGGTCCTTAGGGTCCTAGGAGGGTGCTTGAGGGGATGGTTCAAGGGTTGGCTTATGGGTAGAAGCCTAGCATCAAAAACGTGAGATTGGTGAACATGACAGCAAGTAGGCGAGAATTGCTGTCCATGTTCAGTGAGTTGCTGCTCTGGTTCAGGGGCTGGGCTTGGTCTGGGCTTGGTTCAGGCGTGGTCTAGGGAAGGTTAGGGGGTGCTGGGTTCGGTAGTGGCTCAACTGGTAGAGTCATAAGCTAACAAGGAATCCTAGAACAACTATGAAACTCGCACACACACACGTGCAGTTTTTGGTTTCAACTTCCAGCGGGTTTTTGAGTGGGCTGGGTCATGTTTTTCGGGCTGGGCTTGCACAGTGGGGTCCCTAGATGGGTTGGCTAAGTTTTGGCTCGAGGCGGCTCAGGCGTGGCTCGAGTAAATTAGGAGATGGCTTGGTGCGTTTGATTAAGGGTCAAAAACGAATTTATAAAGCTAAAAATTGATCCAAGGGTCCACGGGGGTGGCTCACGACTTGGGAGGGTAGAATAAATACTAAAAATGCAATGTTTAAGATTTGGGATCAAAATAAAGAGTTTCGGATTTATTCGGGATTTAATCGCCGCACGAAACGCTAATTAAACGAGTTAATTGAAACGCCTAGTTTTACGCTTTATAAAATTATGAAAAATTAGGTTTAAGCTTAAATAATTATTATAAGTCTAAGTTTTTAATTTGGAAATTTTATATTAAGGTTTGGTTTAATTCGGGATTTAAACGCATTAATACCTCACATTTAAAAGATTAATTTAAAAGTCATCGTTTTAAGCCATATAAAAATATGAGAGAATTCTTGTAGGCTTAAATAATTATTTGGGACATGTTAGAGTCATGAAATCAAGAAAAAAGTTGAAATTGTAAAATGTCGAGTCCTGGGGTAAAACAGTCTTTTTACACCTAGAAATTAGTAAAGGTCATAGCAGTGCCCTAAATGCTGTTTTTATGTCAAATATGATATTTTTAAATTTTTATGAAATGTTCATGATTAATTTATGATTTTTAAATGTCTAAAGGATTTTTATGATTTAAGGTTTACATTTAAAAGATAGGTTGCATGCTTGGTTTCAAAAATGAAAAATGTAAATGTTATTCATGATTTTTCTAAAGTGATGTGAATGAAAAATGTTGAAGGATGTGAAGTGATTGTGACTAATTCGTTAATAATGGCGATGTCGTGAGGGTGATGGTCCCAGTGGGAGCCCGACGATCGTGTTTCCATTATTGCGAATATGAGGTTTGAGGAATAATGGGGATATCGTGAGGGGAGAAGGCCCCAGAGGGAGCCCATTTATGGGAGAAGGCCCCAGAGGGAGCCCCGACGATCGTATTTCTATTCGATCATGTTAGGCCAAGGCTCAGTTGACCGGTGAGAGCGTCGCTGATGTCCCCGCCGCCCAGTACTGTGGTTATATTTAGATGGATCCATCGATCATGTCATGTGAGGAAAGTCACAATTAACGATCTGAATTCAACATAGGAAAAAGGAAAAGGCTTATGTTCATGTTAAAATGTTTTTATGTCATGTTAAGGGTTGAGGAAAAGTTTAAAGATTTTGTTTGCATGTCATGAAATGTATTTTATGTAAAAGTATTTTTCACTGTTGCATGTGGTTTTATATGTATTATTTGTTATCAAGATTATGGTGTGTTGAGTCTTTAGACTCACTAGGTGTGATGGTTGCAGGTGGGTATGAGGGAGGTCTCGACGGGTGATTCTACTGGACTAATGGCGCACACAACCCGAGGACCAGCGCTACTTTTTTCCGCATTACGTTTTATGATGTTAAGTTAAAGTTTTTTTTTAGACTATTTACTTATGTTTTTGAGAGATTTTTGAGGGGTTTAGTATGGGCTTTACTTCTTAAATTATTGCTTTTTAGGTTTGGTAAAACAAATTGACGATTTCATTTTTATGACTATTTCATTGATTTCTAAAAAATGCTAGTTGGATGATGTTTCATTTTAAAGGGTAAAATATTTTATAAAAATATTTTCATGGGATGAAAGAAATATAGGAAAAAAAAAATTTCTAGTACTTTTAAAGCAATAAAAAAAAGGGCAGGACGTTTCAATTTGATTGTTGGGGAATAGATTTTATGGAACCTTTTCCACCGTCGTTTGGATACTTATATATTTTAGTTGCAGTTGATTATGTTTCCAAATGGATAGAGACAATTCCATGTCGAACAAATGATCATAAAATCGTCATCAAATTTTTAAAAGAAAATATTATTAGTAGATTTGGAATTCCTCGAGCCATGATAAGTGATGGGGGAACTCACTTGGTTAATAAACCATTTGCTTCATTAATGAAAAAATATGGTATTACTCACAAAGTAACTACTCCTTATCATCCTCAAACAAATGGACAAGTTGAATTAGCAAATAGGGAGATAAAACAAATTTTGGAAAAAACTGTTAACTCAAATAGAGAATGTGGGGACCCGGGCTCTAACTCGATTATCTTGGGATAAATTGGATCGTTACTAGAAATTGTGGGTCAAAATTTTTTTTGCTTTTAACATTTATTCAAATGTATATAAACAAGCACAAGACATCATATAAAAATACTGTCATCTTATTTAACTCCAAATAACATTCACATGTTCAACTACAATTAACATACTAGTGTTTAGAAATTCAGTACATGTCTAGTAAGAAACAACTAGTGATCTTCTACGCCCGTAATTTTCACGCTATCTCGATCTCTCATCCTCTGCGTGACCCTGATCCTGCCCCACCTGTTGTTATGCACACATATAGACACAACAACAGCCGGAAACTCCGGTGAGAACAAATCCCAGTATAAGACATGTATACATGCATGTCATGCAATTCAATACATAATCATAAAACATGCCATCATGAATAAAATTCAATAACAATATGTTCCATAGTCTATGAAACAAGATTAATGCAACATAACTCAAACTCATGTCTTGACTCAACTCGACTCTAACTCTAGGGATCCCAGTGTGAATAAGACGTCACAGTCTGCCACCTACCCTCCCAATCGGGGTGACGGGACGTCTTATTCCTAGACTTCGGTCCTGTCTGTATCGAATGTCTACAATCAGAAGAATTCTGCTCCTATGCGTCGATACCACCGAACATCTAGAAATTTGACCATTCTGCCAATGACTCTCTTATCTTAAATGCTTGAATATAAATCAATAGACAAAGCGTAAACATATAAAAAGGTAAACAGTCTAGTATGTGATTTTGGGAAACTCAAATCAAGTCTAATTCGAGTTGTATCTTCCCGCATTCACATGAATTATACCTTTCTCGTCGTAGTCTTTATAAATATCGAGGTCTCGATGTCGAAGCTTGTCACAACAAATCTGAAATGACATTTTCAAAATGCATTCTATCAATCTCTAACCCAACTCAATACATATATGTAACGCCCGAGATTTTATCCTGTTAATTTGAAATGAATAATTGATGGAGTGATATGGTTATAGACAGAGCATGTCGAGATGGGCTTGGAATTGTTGAGTTGAGAATATGTGCAAGAATTATGTGTGAGACCCGAAGGTCTCGCGCTATGCGCGGCTGGCGGGCGCGCATATGCGCGAGCTGAGTGAGTCCAAGAGATGCTGAGACGAAGGTCTCGCGCATATGCGCGACAAGAGGCGCGCCTGTGCGCGAGATGTCCCGAGAAGTGGGCGCATATGCGCCGAGAAGGGGCGCGCATATGCGCCAGTAGATAAAATTGTTAAGTGCCGAGACAGTAGGTCTCGAGCATATGCGCCGGTTGAGGTCGCGCATATGCGCGAGACGTGCAGAATGAAAAATAAGCCAAGTGTCCTTGCCATGCATATATAAGGTGTATTGTCTTCATTTCCTTCCTTCTTCAGCAGCAAAGAACCGAGGGAAGATCTGGAAATTCCTACAAGTGCATCCTAGCTTGGAACTTAACTTGTGCAAGATATATTCATCCGATTTTCAATCCGGGTTCAGATTTGTGGTGCTCTCATCAAGCACTTCAAGAGGATGTAAGTTTTATTCATTTCCTAGATAGTTTGAAGTTTAGATGTTGGGGAAATTTGGGTATGATTGAGATTATATGTTCTTATGATTACAAGCAACGTTTATTCGCAATCGGATCGAAGAACGGATAGGATATGTGATGGTTATGAAATTCCAGTTTATATGTGTATGAAAATATACAGATTTTAAGCCGTGTGGATTGATGTTGTTAAGGATTATGATTGATTGTTATTGAGTATTGATATGTGAGTTGGTCGGTATCGAGAAGCTATGCCGTTATGCCGTCGAAATGTACCAAAATGAAATAGTGATAAGTACATGTGTTGATTTGAGTTAGAGATTGATAGAATGCATCTTGAATGTATCATTTCAGATTTATATTGACAAGATTCGACTTCAAGATTTCGATCACGATAAAGACTGTGCAACGAAAGGTATAATTCATGTTGATTTGGGGAGATATAACTCGAATTAGATCTGATTTGAGTTTCCCAAAATCACATACTAGATTGTTATCTTTTTATATGTTGATGCTTTGTTTATAGATTTATATTCAAGCATTTAAGATAGGAAAGACATTGGCAGACTTGCCAAGCTAGACGTTCGGTGATATCGACGCATAGGAGCAGAATTTACTCCGATTGTAGACATTCGATATAGACATGACCGAAGTCTAGGAATAAGACGTACCGTCACCCCGATTGCGAGGGTAGGTGGCAGACTGTGACGTCTTATTTACACCGGGATCCCTAGAGTTAGAGTCGAGTCGAGTCGAGTCGAGTCGAGTCAAGATATGATTTCGATTTCAATTGCATGTTGATATTGATTTGGTTTCATAGACTATGGAACCTATTGCCATTGATTCTATTTCTGATAGCATGCTTCATGATTTATATTGTGTAAATGCATGTGTACCATGTTTTATACTGGGATTTGTTCTCACCGGAGTATCCGGCTGTTGTTGTGTCTGTATGTGTGCATAACAACAGGTGGGGCAGGATCAGGGTCGAGACGAGGATGATTGAGAGGTGATAGCGTGGTGATCATGGGCGTAGCAGAAGAAACTAGTTGTTGTATTAGACATGTATTAATACTTTTAAACACTAGTTTGATTGTATGAACGAAACGAGACATGTATTTGCTTTTAATGAAATGCAATAAATTTTATGTATGTGTGTTATGTTAAAAGCAAATTTTTGACCCACATTTTCTAGCAAAGATCCAATTAATCCCAATGATAATCGAGTTAGAGCCCGGGTCCCCACAATATACGTCTCAATATTCATTCTCGGTACATTTTGACGGCATAACGGCATAATCTCGCGATACCGGTCAACTCAAACATCAATACTCGATAACAATAACTCATAATTCTCATCATAACACAATCTACCATGCTGAAATCTGCATAATTTCATACACATATATGCTGGAAAATCGTAATAATCGCATACGGTATCATTACTTCGATCCGATTTCAATTATACTATCACCGATATCACAATAACACATAATAGTAATCAAAATCTGATTTCCTCAATCATCTCCACTTCAAAACATGCTGAAATGTAATAATACTTACATCCTTCAATAGCTTGAAGCAAGAGGAGTACGGAACCGAAGTCGGATCGAAATTCTGGTGGTTAGATCTTGCCTACCTAAATTTCTAAGAGATAAAGAAGCTTGAGAATAGCTATGGAGTTCTCTCGGTGCTTTGCTACTGAATCTCTGAAGAAATGAAGACAATTGATATATATATCTTGCATGCCATATCATACGTGTCTTCCTCTAAATTTTTGTGCATTACAATCGGCGCTCGGGCGGTAAAACTTCACCGCTCGGGCGCGAGATATTTTGTCCGCGCACAATCTTTGTTCTACATTGGCGCTCGAGCGGTCAAAAGTTACCGCTCGGGCACGGCATGTTCTGTTCGAATGCTACACTTAGCATGCACTGGCGCTCGGGCGGTCGTTTCCTACCGCTCGGGCGCCAACTTTTCTGTCCGAGTCTTCTTGCCATTACATTTCTTCACTTTTCCTTTCCTTCCTCATGCCTCCATTAACAATAATAGTTCAAAAGAGTGTTATCAAATTTCAGGCCTTACAATTCTTCCCCTCTAAGAGATGAGTTCGTCCTCGAACTCACAGGCAATCAATCAAAGCAAGTAAAGGAGTAATATAATCAAAACTGAATAAGTACTCACATCATAGAAATAACTCGGGATATCTCTGTCTCATCTCTGATTCTGTCTCCCAAGTGGCTTCTTCAGTGCCATGACGACTCCACTGGACTTTCACCAACGGAATATTCTTCGTTCTGAGCTGTTTCTCATTTCGATCAAGAATCTGAATCGGCTGCTCAACGTAACTCAAAGTCTGGTCTAGCTCGGCTTCTTCAGGCTGAATGACATGAGAACTATCTGGCATATATCTACGCAACATTGAAACATGAAAGACGTCATGTATCCCATATAAAGATGGAGGAAGAGCAAGTCTATACGCACGACCGCCAATCTTTTCAAGAATCTCGTACGGACCGACGTATCGAGGAGACAATTTCCCACGTTCGCCAAATCTGACAACACCTCTGAAAGGAGAAATCTTCAAGAATACTCTGTCTCCCTGCTCAAACACTAACGGTCTACGTCTAATGTTCGCGTACTTCGCCTGTCTATCTTGTGCCGTCTTCATTCGCTTCTGAATTATCTTTACTTTCTCAGTCATCTCACGAATCATATCAGGCCCAAGTTCTGGTACCTCTGAGATGTCATCCTAGTACAACGGAGATCTGCACTTCTTTCCGTATAAAGCTTCGAACGGTGCCATCTCGATGCTAGTCTGGTAGCTGTTGTTGTACAAGAATTCACATAGAGCTAGTGAATCTTGCCAACTAGTACCAAAATCTAGTACTACAGCTCTCAGCATATCTTCTAAAGTCTGGATAGTCTGCTCTGACTGTCCGTCTGTCTGGGGATGGTAAGCAGAACTCAAGTGTAAAGTTGTACCTAGAGCCTGCTGTAGACTGTGCCAAAAGTGTGAAGTGAATCGTGGATCACGATCTGATACGATCGACTTCGGCACACCATGTAATCTGACAACCTCTCTGACATATATATCTGCCATCTGATCATGTCAGTATGTCATGTTGTAAGGAATGAAGCATGCTGATTTGGTCAATCTGTCTATCACAACCCAAATCACATCACAACCCCGAGATGATCGTGGTAACTTCATAACGAAATCCATGGAAATGTGATCCCATTTCCATTCAGGAATAGCTAAACTCTGAAGTAACCTTCCGGGCTTCTTTCTCTCGGCCTACACCTGTTGGCAATTTAAGCATTTCAACACAAACTCTGCAATGTCTGACTTTATTTGTTTCCACCAGAACTGTGTCTTCAGATCATTGTACATCTTCCTGCCATCAGGATGAATACTGAACCGACTACAGTGCGCTTCTGACAATATCTGTTGTTTCAAATCTGAAACATCTGGCACTACAAGACGGTTATTCACATACAAAACATGATCACGTACCTGATACTCAGACAAATGCCCTGATCGGACCATCTCAATTGACTTCTGAACATTTGGATTAGTTCTTTGTGCTTCTTTGATTCTCAAAATCAAATATGGCTGAACTTGAATTGTAGCAAGTTGTAATGGTCTACTATCTGTATCAAATTCTAATCCAAACAAACAGCAATCTTCAACTAAATTCGAAACACCTATCGTCGATAAGGATAGGGAACATACCTTTCGACTCAAGGCATCCGCTGCTGCATTTGACTTCTCTGGATAGTACTTGATCTCGCAATCAAAGTCTTTCAGTAGGTCAAGCCATCTACGATGTCTCATATTCAATTCTGACTGAGAAAACAGATATTTCAAGCTCTTGTGATCAGAGTAGATCTCAAATTTCTCGCCATACAGATAGTGTCGCCATATCTTCAGTGCAAATACGATAGCCGCCAATTCCAGATCATGAATTGGGTATCGAGTCTCGTGTGGCTTCAACTGTCTCGAAGCATAGGCAATAACATGCTGTCGCTGCATAAGAACACATCCTAACCCTCTGTGCGATGCATCACAATATACAACGAAATCACCTATACCTGAAGGTATCGTCAACACTGGAGCACTGGTTAATCGTCTCTTCAACTCTAAGAAGCTAGATTCACAATCTTCAGACCACACAAATGGAGTATTCTTCTGTGTCAACTGAGTGATTGGCTTCGCTATACTGGAAAAATCTCGTCGACTTTGCTCGGATCGACAGATATACCGTCTCCAGATATAATATACCCCAAAAACACCACTTGTCTCAACCAAAACTCACACTTTGACAGTTTAGCATACAATTTCTCTAATCTCAAAATTCTCAATACAGTTCTCAAATGATCAGCATGCTCAATCTCATTTCTCGAGAAAACCAAAATATCATCTATAAAAACAATCACAAACTCATCCAAGTACCTCTGAAAGACACGGTTCATCAGTCGCATAAACACCGCTGGCGCATTCGTTAAACCAAAAGGCATGACAATAAACTCATAATGTCCATACCTGGTTCGGAATGCAGTCTTCGGTATATCTGAATCTCTGACTCGCAGCGGATGATATCCAGATCGCAAGTCGATCTTGGAATAGACAGAGGATCCCTGCAACTGATCAAACAAATCGTCGATGCGAGGCAATGGGTACTTGTTCTTTACTGTTGCCTTATTCACTTGCCGGTAATCGATACACAATCTCATCGAACCGTCTTTCTTTCGCACAAATAGCACTGGTGTGCCCCAAGGAGATACACTCGGTCTAATATACCCCTTGGCCAATAAATCTTCGAGCTGTTCTTTCAGTTCTTTCAATTCAATAGGTGCCTTTCTATAAGGAGCTCGAGATATAAGAACGGTACCTGGTACAAGATCAATGCTGAAATCTACCTCTCGAACTGTAGGTAACCCTGGAATCTCGTCTGGGAATACATCGGTAAACTCGCAAACCACTGGCAGATCTGTCAATGCTGGGCTCGATTTCAGTAGATCTACTGAATATACAAGGAACCCCTCTGCTCCTTTCTGTAACAATATACTCATAGTCAGAGCAGATACTAAGGGAATCCGAGATCTGGAACCCTTACCGTAGGATTTCCATTCGTTAGCCATCTCTGGTCTGAATCTAACAATCTTCTGGAAACAATCTACAGTGGCTCTGTACTTGGTTAACATATGGATACCGACAATACAATCAAAATCAGCTAACCCAAGCACAATGCAATCTAAATCAATCTCGTGATCCTCAAACTGTAGTATACAATGTCTAACTGAAGTCACAGATACAAGACCACTTCTCAACGGAGAAGAAATAGACACTACAGCAGACAAGTACTCGACAGGTAAAGCATGCATCAACGAAAAACGCTCAGATATAAAAGTATAAGATGCACCGGTGTCTATCAACACATAAGCAGGATAACCGCAAAGAAAACAGTTACCTGCAATCACATCATCTCGCGCATCTTGTGCCTACTCTTCTGTCAGTGCAAATACTCGAGCCTGTTGTCTGGGAGGTTGGCTCACTGTCTGGCCACCTCTGGCTCGGGATTGGGTCTGTGCAGGTTGTGGCTGAAAGGAGTGAACAGCTGAAGCTTGCCACTCAGGCTGAGCTACTGAGCTAGATGCTCCTACACTCTGCGTTTGCTGTGCCCCTCTCTGTGGACAGACCATGGCAAAGTGTCCCTGCTGTCTACAGATATTACATCGGCCCGTCACACCTTGACACTGCTCTGTCGCATGTCTGCCTCCACAAGAACTGCAATAAACACCTGTATACTCTAAACTCTGGCCAGGACCTCTCTGTCGTGACTCACTGGAGCTCGACGAACTGCTCCCTGATCTCTTAAACTGTCTACCTCTCGCTTTCAGAAAATCTTTCTTGCCACTACTACTGCTTCCACTATCAAATCGAGGAGGAGGTGGTGGAAACTGGGCGGCGGGCTGTGGCGGTTTCTGACTCTGAGCACTATATGAAGCTCCTCGCTGTCGAATCAATCCAGCCTCGGCTCCTTTCGCTCTGATCAGTGCATCAGAAAAAGTGTTGGGTCGTCCCGTGTTCACCAAAGTAAAGACGTCAGTGTTTAAGCCATTGATTAACTGATCAGCGACCGCTTTATCACTTCCTGCTACGTGTGGCGCAAATCGGAGCAAGGAAGAAAACTTGGCAACATATTCTTTAATGTTCCACTGCCCCTGTCGTAAGTTTGCAAATTCTGCCCCTTTGTCTTTTCGATACGACACTGGAAAGAAACGCTGATAAAACTCATCTTTAAATACCTTCCAAGTAATATCGATACCTCGATGCTCCAATGCTCTTTTCGGGGTAAGCCACCAACTCTTCGCCACTTCTTGCAACTGATGCCCTATTAATTTCACTCTTCTTTCATCTGTATAGGCAAGAGATTCAAACAGCACCTCTATATCGTCTAGCCAACTCTCACAATCCACTGCAGTCTCAGTACCCTTCAAGGTCGGAGGATGAAATGACTGAAACCTCTTCAATAAAGTCTCCATCGGTGTTGCAGTAACGTCCATCTGCGTACCTGATGTACTACCCTGTTCTGGCACTTGACCTGCGGCTGGTTGTGGTATTCTTCGCGGAGGCATATCTAATTATCAAACGGATTAGTACACAATCTATACAATCTGTCTCAGCCCTCCTCTGATCATATACCTCTGATCTAAAATCGGTTCTGATTCAGGCTTGGCAATTACATGCTGTAATCAACTCAGATAACAAGACAACATGGAATAGGAAAAGCAATTAATCATGCTAGCACAACAAAAGCAAGGAAGACGACTCAATCTACCCCGTTCATTCTATTCTATCTCAATCTAAAGGATCTATCGCTCTCATACCACCTGTTGTGGGGATCCGGGCTCTAACTCGATTATCTTGGGATTAATTGGATCGTTACTAGAAATTTTGGGTCAAAATTTTTTTTGCTTTTAACATTTATTCAAATGTATCTAAACAAGCACAAGACATCATATAAAAATACTATCATCTTATTTAACTCCAAATAACATTCACATGTTCAACTACAATTAACATACTAGTGTTTAGAAATTCAGTACATGTCTAGTAAGAAACAACTAGTGATCTTCTACGCCCGTAATCTCCACGCTATCTCGATCTCTCATCCTCTGCGTGACCTTGATCCTGCCCCACCTGTTGTTATGCACACATACAGACACAACAACAGCCGGAAACTCCGGTGAGAACAAATCCCAGTATAAGACATGTATACATGCATGTCATGCAATTCAATACATAATCATAAAACATGCCATCATGAATAAAATACAATAACAATATGTTCCATAGTCTATGAAACAAGATTAATGCAACATAACTCAAACTCATGTCTTGACTCAACTCGACTCTAACTCTAGGGATCCCAGTGTGAATAAGACGTCATAGTCTGCCACCTACCCTCCCAATCGGGGTGACGGTACGTCTTATTCCGAGACTTCGGTCCTGTCTGTATCGAATGTCTACAATCGGAGGAAATATGCTCCTATGCGTCGATACCACCGAACATCTAGAAATTGGACCATTCTGCCAATGACTCTCCTATCTTAAATGCTTGAATATAAATCAATAGACAAAGCGTAAACATATAAAAAGGTAAACAGTCTAGTATGTGATTTTGGGAAACTCAAATCAAGTCTAATTCGAGTTGTATCTTCCCGCATTCACATGAATTATACCTTTCTCGTCGTAGTCTTTAGAAATGTCGAGGTCTCGATGTCGAAGTTTGTCACAACAAATCTGAAATGACATTTTCAAAATGCATTCTATCAATCTCTAACCCAACTCAATACATATACGTCTCAATATTCATTCCCGGTACATTTTGACGGCATAACGGCATAATCTCGCGATACCGGTCAACTCAAACATCAATACTCGATAACAATAACTCATAATTCTCATCATAACACAATCTACCATGCTGAAATCTGCATAATTTCATACACATATATGCTGGAAAATAGTAATAATCGCATACGGTATCATTAATTCAATCCGGTTTCAATTATACTATCACCGATATCACAATAACACATAATATTAATCAAAATCTGATTTCCTCAATCATCTCCACTTCAAAACATGCTGAAATGTAATAATACTTACATCCTTCAATAGCTTGAAGCAAGAGGAGTACGGAACCGAAGTCGGATCGAAATTCGGGTGGTTAGATCTTGCCTACCTAAATTTCTAAGAGATAAAGAAGCTTGAGAATAGCTATGGAGTTCTCTCAGTTCTTTGCTACTGAATCTTTGAAGAAATGAAGACAATTGATATATATATCTTGCATGCCATATCATACGTGTCTTCCTCTAAATTTTCGTGCATTACAATCGGCGCTCGGGCGGTAAAACTTCACCGCTCGGGCGCGAGATGTTTTGTCCGTGCACAATCTTTGTTCTACATTGGCGCTCGGGCGGTCAAAACTTACCGCTCGGGCGCGGCATGTTCTGTTCTAATGCTACACTTAGCATGCGCAGGCGCTCGGGCGGTCTTTTCCTACCGCTCGGGCGCCAATTTTTCTGTCCGAGGCTTCTTGCCATTACATTTCTTCACTTTTCCTTTCCTTCCTCATACCTCCATTAACAATAATAGTTCAAAAGAGTGTTATCAAATTTCAGGCCTTACAGAAAAGATTGGTCTCTGCGACTTAATGATGCACTTTGGGCATATCGAACAGCTTTTAAAACATCATTGAATATGTCTCCCTATAGGTTGGTTTATGGAAAACATTGTCATTTGCCTGTGGAATCGGAACATAAAGTTTATTGGGCGATCAAAACTTTAAATTCAAGCATGAATGATGCCAACAAATTGCGTAAATTGCAACTTAATGAACTTGATGAACTCAGAAATGACGCGTATGAGAATTCAAGGATTTATAAAGCAAAAATCAAATCATTTCATGATAAAACAATTCTTAGAAAATCTTTTGAGATTAGTAAAAAGTTTTGCTTTATAATTCTCGACTTCACATATTCCCCGGAAAATTACGATCAAGATGGACAGGCCCATATGTTGTAAAGCATGTGTATACTTATGGAGTTGTGGATATTGAAAATCCTAAAAATGGTGATATTTTTAAAGTGAATGGACAAAGGCTTAAACCATTTTTGGAAAACGAAATCTTTCAAGAAGAGTTTATATCCCTTTTTTATCCTTGATTCTTTTTGTGTTGTATTTAATTTTGTTTGTTTTTATTTCAGGTTTCCTTAATCTTTTTATTTTCCCGGTTAAATGGCGGATAACAGTACTCCGTGACTCGCATAGTCGGTTTAATCAGTTTCCCATAATTGCTGATACAAAAATAAAAAAAATCATTTATTTTCTTTTCAAAATGGATGAAATTCTCCAAAAAATTTGTAAATATTTTCCCTCTGTTTCTGAAAATGTTCTAAGAAAAATTTAAGCAGGAAGGTGTGAAAGATTGAGATTGCTAATGCAAAAATTAATTCCAGAAGATATTCGTCTTGTAATAGAAGTTAAGGTCCGATTAGGAGGAGAAGTTCAACAATCTTTGCTCATTCGGTATTTGCCTGGATTAGGAAAAAGCACTTATGCGAAAAAACGAAGGGTCAAAAGTTTAGGGGTTTGTCATAAGTGTGCAAGATGGACTTGTTACAAACGATGCAGATCTTTGGGATGTGTTTCCAATAACAGAGAAGATAAAATTGGTTTCATTAAGAATGGGCTGAGTAAGGAGTCTTTAGATAACATCTTATTGACGCTTGAGACGCATTCTAGTGGACATGTGCATATTGAACTTATCCGTTTATGGAAACAATTCCAAGATGAGCGTCATAGTCTTGGGAATCCGAATAAAAAAGACCATGTTTGACAATTTATAAGAAAATTGGATGGGAAGCATATCATCGACTCATAGAAGGCGTTGAAGCCATTTCTGGACGTAATACCAGAGGAAAATTGTGAGCCACAATCACACTATTGTTTACATGCATGTCTGTCATTATTGTTTTTACTTTTTATTCTGTTTACAACTGTGACCCATATTTTTGTCCTGATAACATATTACCCCTATAAAATCTCTCATCTTTCTCTCTATTTTAGCTCAAAAAAAAAAAAAAGAAAGTAAAAAAAAACATGGCTGGAACCTCTGCACAATCATTGAAAAATATTTGTGTATTTTGTGGGTAGAGTCCTGGAAAAAATGAAGTGTTTGTAGAAGTAGCGAATAATTTTGGAAAGATATTGGTTGAGAGAAAAATTCACTTGGTATATGGGGGAGGTAATATTGGGTTAATGGGATCTGTTTCAACATCTGCTCATCTTGGAGGTAATCAGGTTTTGGGTATTATTCCTACAGCTTTAGCTGAAGGAAATATTACAGATCTTACGATTGGGGAGGAATTAAAAGTTTTTTCTATGTATGAAAGAATCACTCAAATGATTGAAAATTGTGATGCTTTTATCGCACTACCAGGTGATTTTGGTACATTAGAAGAAATTTTTCACACTGTTTCTTGGGCACAACTTAATATCCATAATAAACATGTGGGCTTGTTGAATATCAATAATTATTATGACAGTTTGTTGACATTTCTTGATAAAGCTGTGGAACAGAATTTTATTTCAGAAAATTCACGACGGATGCTCATCTGTGCTTCGACTGCCGACCAATTAATTGATGATTTGGAATCTTTTGTTCATAACCCTGATCCAATGATAACAAAGATCAATTGGTCGCAATCAAGCAATAAGAAAAGGAAGTTGGATCATTGATTCAAAAGTCGTGGATTGGTTTGCATTTGTTTCAGTTTGTTATCTTCAATAAAATTCCAGGTGATATCTCTTTTATTATGTACTCTTTATTAATAGTTATTTTGACATTAGGGACAATGTCATATTTTGATTGGGGGATAACAAACTTATAAAAAAAATTAAAAAAAAATTTTAAATAAAAATATATATATATATATATATAT
>NC_133321.1:5878898-5907614 GCF_012295235.1 Primulina huaijiensis
ATTTAAATACAATTAGCATGTTAATTTCATATTCAAAGTTTTACACTTTGAATAATGAATAGCTAACTTCCTAAAGTTGAGATGATAAGGTGAAACTCTTGGCATGATAATAAGGTTATTAAAAGGTAAGAATCTATGTTTTATATTATTTAATCATTATTTATTGTTTATGTTATATTTATTTCTTTAAGCATTTTTATACCCTACTTATAAGTGGGAGTTTTGATTTATTGTTGCTATATGTTACACTAAATTCTTGGAACCATTTAAATGTTAGTTTGGTATTACCAACCATTTAAAGTGGATGCCTTGATTTATTATATATAAATATATTATAATATTAAATTCTTGGAACCATTTAAATGTTAGTTTGGTTTTACCAACCATTTAACTTGGATTCCTTGATTTATTATATATGAATATATCATAGTATTAAATTATTGGTACCATTTAAATGTTTGTTTGGTTTTACCAACCATTCAAAGTGAGAACCTTGATTTAGTGTTTACAAATATATATAACACAATAAATACTTGACCACATTTATAAGTTTTGGTATATATTATATATTTATAAGATAATAATTTATAACATAATATAAATATGATTATTTAATATATTGGAACCATTTTATTAAGTGGAATTCAATATTGTTCGTTAATGTTAACTTTATTAAAATACCAAGAGTGGATCCTTTAATCTCAACTACTTAAATTAAAATTTGAACAATTAAAATTTACCGATTAAATATTCAAACAATTAAAATTAAAAAGAAACAAAACAAAAAGACATTGTAGTGGACTTGTAATTACCTTAGCTTCCCTGTGGATACGATATCGGGCTCACCGAATTATACTACTTGTGGACAACCTGCTCTTGGGAGTGAAATAATCAAAGTGACAACACTTCGCAGAGCTGAAATAATTTTTTTCAGATTTCTTTTGTAGTCTTGCACATCTTTATCTTACTGAAAGTGACTTTATCCGGCGTTTTGTACAAGATGTCATTAGCCACATTATCCAGATTGGCTTTTCTCTTGTCTTCAGCTGTCCACTCATCTCTGGGCTTTTCAATACGGTGTGGAGCACCCTCAGTTATAGCAACAGCAGTGTTTGCTTTCACTATTCTCATAGGTCCTTTAGTGAAAACGTACCACATGTCATCATCTTGTGCAACTAGATGAGCCTGCATTCTAATTTTCCAATCGTCAAAATCCTCACTGGAAAACATTGGGATTTTGTTGAAGGAAGACATGGTAATCAGTTTGTGTATAGGAATATTCAAGAACAAGATTCAACTGCTCTAATACCACTTGATAGGATCGGTTGGGAGGTAATGTAGTGTTTACAAGGGGGGGTTGAATAAACACTAGATAATTTTACACTCTTTTCGATTGATGAGTCAGTTTAGTGATAAACTGAATTCGGGAATCTTGTATGTCAATGTCAATCAATTAACTGGTGAAAGTGTGGAAATAAACTGACTGACAGATAGAATATAACTGAAATAAAGAGACGATATTTATGGATGTTCGGAGATTTCAAACACTCCTACGTCACCCCTTTTATCTAAAAGATAGGATATTCACTAAAAGAATTTGATCAAGTACAAACAATTGTACAGACCCACTTCAGTTTTGGACTTAACAATGCCAAACTGAAACTCTTAGTATCTTTATAAATTTATCAGTAACCAACTGATATTCCTTTCTTAGCACAACTGATCTCACAAGATCAAATACAACAAATAGGTGTGCTACTTCTGCTCGAAATATAGCCTGAAAGCTATGAATATTTCAGATAAGTGTGAGCTATTTGTAACTGATCTTTGAAATCTTGAATTCAGAATTAACTCGAAATGAATATGCGCAAAAGTTCTTTTCTCATCTGAACTCCTCGACTATTTAAAGTCTTTTCTTACAATGGTAACAATGAATACAATTTGAAACTTTATATCCGTTGATTGCGATGTCAACATTCTTCTGACAGTGGTACATTGTTGCATTGCTGAAATGTGGCGTTCCCACTATAAGTTACAGTCTGCTCTTGTACAATTTGTCGGTTGATAGTTACATTCCTTAACTGATGACGTTTCAGCTGTTTTATCAGTTGTGACAAAGTCGAAAGGATAAACTGATTGCTCTCAACTGATTGTAGTCTAACTGATCAGTTTTTCAACTGATCATTCAGTCGTCAACAAATTCAGTTAGCTTAGTTCAATTGTCGTTGATTTTCTACGCAATAATCTTCAGTTAGGCAACCAATAGTTTGCGTATTTTTAGGTCAGTTCCTTTCATTTTTTTGATCATTTAATTCAATATATTTTACGCTCAATTTGTCAAACCACCGAAATTAAGTTTCCAACAATATGTAAGGCCAAGGCTCAGTTGACGGGTGAGAGTGTCGTTGATGTCCCTGTTGTCAGGTACCGTGGTTATACGTAAATAGATCCATCAACCTAAAGTTACCAACCTCAACTGACACAAAGAAGAAGAATGTTGAAACTTCAAATCAGCAAGACCCTCTGAACCAACGCATAAGCAATATTTTCAGGCTTTCAAGCCCAACCAAAATTGCAACCATCATCATCAATACCAGTTCAGAAACTCTCCATTTTTGTTTCAAAATCAATTTTTGAAGCCTTTTTTGAACCAAGTATTGAGAATACTGAGGAAATTCCTGCTAGTCATCATCTAGAGCTAGTACCTCAACATGCCGCTTTCTTCCCTCTTGCAAGACACATCATATTAGCAAATACTGATGAAGTTGTGAAGTACATTGCACAACAACATTTTGAGGAGAGTCGTCAACAATCTTCTCTCTCTCTCTCTTGTCGTTACGGAAATTAATATTGTTGAGACTGTGCCAAGAGAGGCAGAACATGAAGTTATGATGGCAGAGGCTAAAGTAATTGTGTCCGAAGTTACCATGACATAAGAAGTTGTATCTTAAACAGTGCTGCAAGAAAAGGAGCTAGAGGACATGAGCATGACCGAGCCAGACAGTCATGATGAGCAGATTTTTTTGACTGATCAAACTGGTCCATCTTTATCCGGTCGGGCTCCAGATATTTCACTTGCCATTCCCAGGATCATGCATTCTCCGGAGATTGAGATTACAACTGATCCTCTTGATGACATCAATGCTAGACTGACATCAATTTCATATAGTCTTACAAATCTCCAACATTGTGGGGCCCCGAGTCCGATAACTATTACTAATAATTATAATTGTAACAAACCAAATGATTGAGTAAAATACATAATCAGTGGTTCACAAACCGACATAAACATTGTCAAAACAATTTAAAGGTCTTAAATGTTTGAAATATAAGTTTTAACATATCGAAATAAACTAATGAGTCAAAGTAATCCAAACTTCATCAAATAGCTCCTAAGACCCGAGAATCCCACTCTAACTCGTATCTCCTCGCCTGGAGCTGGACTTTGGCATCCCAAGCCTCGCCTCACCTACCGTCAAGCACATTAAAACAAGAGGTAGCCGAGGTGCCGATGAGTATAAACCCAGTATGATACAATCAATAACATATAATAATTAAAATTTACAAATAGTTCATATGAAATTCATAAAGATGAAATTTAATGCAATGCATGATCAGAAGATGTGGGCTATCAATAAATCTTAAGATCAAGTGAATCAAATGGTCATAGGGTACCCAAGGGAAGAGGATCCCCCAACAACATCCACCGACTCATCCGCTTGGGGTGGGGTGTTGTGTTCTACAATCCCAGGACTATGGTGCGCCTATAAAGAGTGTTCAGGCCATAGCAGCGACTTCCGCATACACTATGCCAACTCAACTATAGCCCCATACGTCCAACAAATCAATAAATCACGGCGACCTCCGCCATATCAAATCTGAATCGACAAGTGGCTCAATATGCAATGTAATGATGTAAATCAATATCATCATCTCGATATCATAATAAACTCATCTCAAGACAACAATCATCATCAAATCACAAGTAATTCATCGAGCGATAGAATTTTAAATTTAAAATAAAAATGATAATTTTAACTCGTATGTTACCGACCGTAACATACCTTTAAAATATTACCAAAAGGAGATCGAAAAGTGTAGTTGAGAAATCTTGAACCTCTGAAGTATACTATAACTCAAGTACTCGGATCATTTATCAAAACAGATAAGTTTTTGTACAAAATTCATAATTAATTCAATATTGCTTCAAATCAAGATCCGCAAATTGGATATGTAAGAAAACTGGAAGCCCAACAATTGTTGTTCACAAATTTTTATCAAACAAAGTCCTTTACCCATTCGTTCATAATCTGAAACATAGAACATCATTCGCACGAATTCTGCGCTAACACATTTCTGGCACACTTTATTATTTTTAGCATATCTTTCTCAATATCCAATGGAATCAAGCCAATTTGTTATCATGTCGAAGATAAGACAATGCTCTATAACTTTTATTTGAACATCAAATTCAGAATTATAACTGATTAATACCAAAATTCGAATAAACATAAGGCATGTACACAAATCTGCACTAACTCGGATTTCCAGACCAATTTTAGTAAAAATTACATATCTCTCTCATTTCATTATGGAATTGAGTGATTCAAGAACCAAATCGAAGCTAACTTGATGCTTTACAAGTTTGATGAAGACCATAACATCAAAATTCAACTAGAACCATTCTATATACACGAACTACAATAGGCATAAAAACTGATCATGCAAAGAAACAAGAAACCATGCTCATATCCAATTTAAATTCAAACCAACACAAATACAACATCTCCAACATCTCAATATCTTAAATATCAACTCAAATATCAATTCTAAATTTCAACCCATTTCCAAACTTGAATAAAAATGGGAAATACTTACATCCTTGTGAAGCCCTTGATTAGAGGATCACAAATCTAGCTTCATTTCATATTTTTACTTGAGCAATCTCCCATAAAATAAGGAAGAAATTTTGAAAATGGAAGGGGAGAGGGTTTCGATGGAGGAGAAGGAAGAGAAATGACTGGAATAGGTGAAGGTGAGCTTACGTAGTCAATTTTCGCGTCTGTAGCGCCGCAGCGCCACTTTCTAGCGCCTCAGCGCAAAATTTTCGAACTGTCAGTGCCTAGGCGCCACTATTCAAGCGCCGCAGTGCGTGAATAGTAACTCGTGAACAATAATTTTTTTTTTAAAAGTCGGGCATTACAATTCCTCCCATCTAAAAATAGATTTCGTCCTCGAAATCAAATCATCAATTTCAAGTCTGCGATGTAATGATCAATACTGAAAGTAAGACTGAGAATAGAAGCATACATCATTTGAATAACTCTGGATATTTACGTCTCATATTGTCTTCTAATTCCCAAGTTGCCTCCTCGACACCATGTCTATTCCACTGTACTTTAATCAACGGTATCAATTTATTTCTGAGTTGCTTATCTTTTCTGTCTAGAATCTGAATCGGTCTCTCAATGTAGCTCAATGTCTGATCTAACTCAACCTCATCGGGTGGAAGTACATGAGAAGGATCTGGATGATATTTCCTCAACATAGACACATGAAAAATATCATGAACACCTGATAATGCAGAAGGAAGAGCTAATCTATAAGCCAAATCACCAACTCGTTCCAAAATCTCATACGGACCTATGAATCTCGGTGATAATTTACCCTTCTTTCCAAATCTAACTGTACCACGGAAAGGAGATATTTTCAGAAAAACTCTATCACCTTTCTCAAAAATCAACGGTCGTCTCATGATATTCGCATACTTAGCCTACCTATCCTGAGCAGCTCGCATACGACTCTAAATCACCTTCACCTTCTCTGTCATATCTCTTATCATATCAGGTCCAACAATTGGCGCTTCGGATAAATCGTCCCAATACAGAGGAGATCTACATTTCCTGTGATATAGTGCTTCAAATGGTGACATTCCAATGCTCACTTGATAGCTGTTTTTATAAGAAAACTCGACAAGTGGTAACGAATCCTGCCAACCAATACCAAAATCCATCACTACAGCTCTCAGTATATCCTCTAATGTCTGAATAGTACGTTCTGACTGTCTGTCTGTCTGAGGATGATATGCTGTACTCAAATGCAAACGAGTACCAAGGGCCTCTTGTAAACTCTGCCAAAAATGAGAAGAAAATCTGGGATCATGATCTGATACAATGGACTTAGGCACACCATGCAATCTCCAAACTTCTCTGATGTACAATTTAGCCATCTGATCATGCCTATATGTCATCTGATGAGGAATGAAACACGAATACTTGGTTAATCTGTGAACGATAACCCAAATGACATCGCAACCCCTCGACGACCTCGGCAATTTCGTGACAAAGTCGATGGTGATGTGGTCCCACTTCCATTCTAGAACCTTAAGGCTATGCAGAAAACCTCCTGGTCGCTTTCTTTCTACTTTCACTTGTTGATAATTCAAACAACGAGATACAAATTCTGCTATATCAGATTTCATTCTTTTCCACCAAAATTGTTTCTTCAAGTCATTGTACATTTTTTTATCTTCCAGGGTGTACACTGAACTTACTGCAATGAGCATCACGCAAAATCTGTATCCTCAACTCTGAATTATTAGGAACTACAATACGATCATTCACATAAAAAATACCCTCATTATTGACCTGAAATTCTGATCGATGTCCTGATTTGACGAGTTCAACTGATTTCTGAATGCTTTGATCTACCCTTTGGGCCTATCTAATTTTTACAAACAACTCTGGCTCTGCCTGAATCATATACTCTTACAGGTTGAGTATCTATTAGAAAATCCAAACCAAAAAGACAACAGTCTTCTACTAGATCAGATACACTGCTAGTGATCAAGGACATTTTGCATACATTTCTGCTCAAAGTATCGGCTGCTGCATTAGACTTGCCTGGATAATATTTTATTTCGCAATCATAGTCTTTCAACAAGTCTAACCAATGCCTCTGTCTCATGTTCAGTTCCGCTTGTGAAAAGAGGTATTTCAAACTCTTATGATCAGTGAATATCTCAAATGTCTCCCCATACAAGTAGTGACGCCAAATCTTTAAGTCAAAAACCACTGCAGCTAGTTCCAAGTCATGCACTGGGTATCTAGATTCATGTGGCTTCAACTGTCGTGTTGTTGCCTGTCGTGAAGCATAGGCAACAACACGACCATGCTGCATTAATACACAACCCAGTCCTTGATGTGAAGCATCAGTGTGCACTGTAAATCCTCCTACACTTGATGGAATAGTCAAAACTAGATCACTAGTCAATCTCTTTTTAAGTTCAACAAAACTAGCCTCATATGCCTGAGACCAAATAAATGGTGCATTCTTTTGTGTCAGCTGGGTAATTGACCTCGTAATCTGTGAGAATCCTTCAATAAATATGCGATAATAGCCTGCCAAACCCATAAAACTACGCACCTCAGGAACAGATGTCGGTCTAGACCAATTGATGACTGCCTCAACTTTACTCGGATTAATTGATATACCAGCACTTGAAATCACATGTCCAAGGAAAATCACTCTATCCAACCAAAACTCGCATTTGGATAATTTAGCATACAATTTTTCAGTTCTCAAAATTTGCAAAACGGCTCTCAAGTGATAAGGATGCTCAAATTCAGATTTTGAATAAATAAGAATATCATCAATGAAGATCACAAAAAATTGATCTATATATCTTTGAAACACATGGTTCATCAAATCCATAAATACCACAGGTGCATTGGTCAACCCAAAAGGCATAACCAAAAATTCAAAATGCCCATACCTGGTACGAAAAGCAGTTTTAGGCACATCTGCCTCTCTAACTCTTAACTGATGATATCCGGATCTTAAATCAATCTTAGAATATACTTAAGAACCTTGCAACTGGTCAAAGAGATCATCAATCATTGGCAAAGGATACTTATTCTTTATTGTGGCTTTATTCAACTGTCTATAATCGACACAAAGCCTCATTGACCCGTCTATCTTCTTCACGAATAAAACCGGAGCACCCCAAGGTTAAACACTTGGTCTTATATATCCTTTAGCCAATAAATCCTCAAGTTGTTCATTTAGTTCTTTCAGTTCAATTGGTGCCATCTTATAAGGAGCTCTAGAAATAGGCTCTGTACCTGGCATCAACTCAATGTTGAACTCAATCTCTCGAAATGGAGGAAATCCTGGAATTTCATTTGGAAATACATCTGAAAATTCACTAACAATTGGAATATATGCCAATTTAGGTAATGACCTTGAAATATCAATTTCATACACCAAGAAACATTTTGCTCCTTTCTGCAACAAATGAGTCATAGACAAAACAGATATCAAAGGAATCTTAGCTCGAGAACCCTTACCATAGAACGTCCAGTGATCTGTCATATCAGGCTTAAACTTAACAATCTTCTGAAAACAATCTACAGTAGCCCTGTATCTTGTCAACATGTCAATGCCAACTATGCAGTCAAAATCAGACATCTCCAACACAACACAATCAAGTTCAATGACATTATCCTCATAACGAAATTTACAACCATTTATCATTTCAGCTGACTTCATCACTTTGCCCAGTGGAGTAGAAATAGATAATGTAGATGATAATGGCATAGAATGCAACGATTGCAATGTGACAAAGTGCTCAGCTATGAAAGTATGTGATGCACCGGTATCCATCAAAACATAAGCAGGATAACCTGAGAGAAAACAATTACCTACAATGACATTATCTGGAGAATTATGTGCCTCATCCTCAGTGAGTGCAAAAACTCGAGCCTACTGTCTAGGTGGTTGTCCTACCCTGTGGCTACCACTCTGTTCTGATCTGACCGGTTTGACTGCTAATAGGAATGAACTGTAGGGGTCTGGCGGTTCTGGTGAGGTGTCTATCTCGATGATCTCCCACTCTGAGATATATCACTGCAACAGTTAGGACACACTCGATCATAGTGTCCCACCTGATTACCCAAATGGCAAGCTCCCGAGACTCCTCTACACTGATCGGAATAATGTCTACCACCACATTGACCACAAGTCGGGCCTGAATAACAAGTGCTCTGAACTGAACCAGACTGTCTCGATCCACTAGAACTCGAAAAATTACTGTCATGCCTCTTAAATTGTTTCCCTCTAGCCCTAAACTGCTCTTTTATGTTGCCACTGTTACCGCCACTATTACCCTGTCTGAACTGCTGACGATTCTGTGGCTATTGGGGTCGTTGCATATATTGAGAACCTCTCTGCCTAATGATTCCAGTTCAGCTCCTTTGGCTCGATCAAGAGCCTCAGCAAAAGTGTTAGGCCTTCAAGTATTAACCAGGGTAAAGATATCAGGATTAAGACCATTTATGAAGTGATCGGCCTTAGCTTCTTCATTAGCTGCTACATGAGGTGCAAATCTCAGTAAATTTGAAAACTTAGCAACACAGTCCTCAATATTCAGATTTCCTTGCTTTAAATTTGTAAACTCGGCTCCTCTATCTTTCGTGTAAGAGGTAGGAAAGAAGCGCTGATAAAATTCAGATTTAAAGATATCCCAGGTAAAAATCGTACCTCGACTCTCTAAAGCTTTCTTGGTCATAATCCACCAACTTTTAGCAACATTCAATAACTGATGAACAACTAACTTGACTCTACGATCATCTGGATACTCAAGAGATTCAAATAATTGGTCCATATTCTCCAACCAGTTCTCACACTCTAATGCATTCTCTGTACCTTTCAACATCGGTGGGTGTAAAGACTGAAATCTGGCTATCAGTATCTCCATCGGAGTAGAAGTTATATCCACTGGTATGTTCTGTCTAGGTCTACCACGACCTCTACCTCGAGTAGCCATGTCTGATATACAATAGATCAAACACATATAAAATCATAATATCATAATCATCTCAATCTTGTATCAATCATCTCTGGCTCTCGAGACTCAAAAATCTCAAAAATCTCGAATAAAGCTCAACAATATAATATCTCAATTATAATCATGTATTTCACGTTATGGCACAGTGAAAATGCAAGCAAATATATCATATGATCAAGCAATTCAAACTGACTCGATCTACCCTGTTCCCAAATATCTTACGCTCTGATACCACCTAATGTGGGGCCCCGAGTCCGATATCTAATACTAATAATTATAATTGTAACAAACAAAATGATTGAGTAAAATACATAATCAGTGGTTCGCAAACCGACACAAACATTGTTAAAATAATTTAAAGGTCTTAAATGTTTGAAATATAAGTTTTAACATATCGAAATAAAATAATGAGCCAAATTAATCCAAACTTCATCAAATAGCTCCTAAGACCCGAGAATCCCACTCTAACTAGTATCTCCTCGCCTGGAACTGGACTCTGGCATCCCAAGCCTCGCCTCACCTACCGTCAAGCACATGAAAACAAGAGGTAGCTGACGTGCCAGTGAGTATAAACCCAATATGATACAATCATTAACATATGATAATTAAAATTTACAAATAGTTCATATGAATTTCATAAAGATGAAATTTAATGCAATGCATGATCAGAAGCTGTGGGCTATCAATAAATCTCAAGATCGAGTGAATCATCTAGTCATAGGGTACCTAAGGGAAGAGAATCCCCCAGCAACATCCACCGACTCATCCGCTCAATGTAGGGTGTTGTGTTCTACAATCCCAGGACTATGGTGCGTCTATAGAGAGTGTTCAGGCCATAGCAGCGACCTCCGCATACACTATGCCAACTCAACTATAGCCCCATACGTCCAACAAATCAATAAATCAAGGCGACCTCCGCCATATCAAATTTGAATCGACAAGTGGCTCAATATGCAATGTAATGATGCAAACCAATATCATCATCTCGATATCATAATTAACTCATCTCAAGAAAACAATCATCATCAAATCACAAGTAATTCATCGAGCCATAGAATTCAATTTAAAATACAAATGATAATTTTAACTCGTATGTTACCGACCGTAACATACCTTTCAAATATTACCAAAAAGAGATCGAAAAGTGTAGTTGAGAAATCTTGAACCTCTGAAGTATACTATAACTCAAGTACTCGGATCATTTATCCAAACAGAGAAGTTTTTGTACAAAATTCATAATTAATTCAATATTGTTTCAAATCAAGATCCGCAAATTGGATATGTAAGAAAACTCAAAGCCCAACAATTGTTCTTCACAAAGTTTTGTCAAACAAAGTCTTTTACCCATTTGTTCATAATATGAAACATACAACATCATTCGAACGAATTCTGCGCTAACACATTTCTAGCACACTTTATTATTTTGAGTATATCTTCCTCGATATCCAATGGAATCAAGCCAATTTGTTATCATGTCGAAGATAATACAATGCTATATAACTTTTATTTGAACATCAAATTTTGAATTATAACTTATTAATACTAGAATTCGAATAAACATAAGGCATGTACACAAATCTGCACTAACTCGGATTTCCATACCATTTTTAGTAAAAATTACGTATCTCTCTCATTTCTTCATGGAATTGAGTGATTCAAGAACCAAATCGAAGTAACTTGATGCTCTACAAGTTTGATGAAGACCATAACATAAAAATTCAACTAAAACCGTCCCATATACACGAAATACAGTAGGCATAAAAACTAATCTTGCAAAGAAACAAGAAACAATGCTCATATCCATTTTAAATTCAAACCAACACAAATACAACATCTCCAACATCTCAATATCTTAAATATCAACTCAAATATCAATTCTAAATTTCAACCAATTTCAAAACTTGAATAAAAATGGGAAATACTTACATCTTTGTGAAGCCCGTGAAGAGAAGATCACAAATCTAGCTTCATTTCATATTTTTACTTGAGCAATCTCCAATAAAATAAGGAAGAAATTTCGAAAATGGAAGGGGAGAGGGTTTCGATGGAGGATAAGGAAGAGAAATGATTGGAATAGGTGAAGGTGAGCTTACAAAGTAAATTTTCGCATCTGTAGCGCCGCAGCGCCACTTTCTAGCACCTCAGCGCCAAATTTTTGAACTGTCAGTGCCTAGGCGCCACTATTCAAGCGCCGCAGCGCGTGAATAGAAACTCGCGAACAGTAATTTTTTTTTTCAAATATTTTTTTTAAAATTCGGGAATTACAATTCCTCCCCTCTAAAAATAGATTTCGTCCTTGAAATCAAATCATCAATTTCAAGTCTGCGATGTAATGATCAATACTGAAAGTAAGACTGAGAATAGAAGCATACATCATTTGAATAACTCTGGATATTTACGTCTCATATTGTCTTCTAATTCCCAAGTTGCCTCCTCGACACCATGTCTATTCCACTGTACTTTAATCAACGGTATCAATTTATTTCTTAGTTGCTTATATTTTCTGTCTAGAATCTGAATCGGTCTCTCAATGTAGCTCAATGTCTGATCTAACTCAACCTCATCGGGTGGAAGTACATGAGAAGGATCTGGATGATATTTCCTCAACATAGACACATGAAAAACATCATGAACACCTGATAATGCCGGAGGAAGAGCTAATCTATAAGCCAAATCACCAGCTCGTTCCAAAATCTCATACGGACCTATGAATCTCGGTGATAATTTACCCTTCTTTCCAAATCTAACTGTACCACGGAAAGGAGATATTTTCAGAAAAAGTCTATCACCTTTCTCAAAAATCAACGGTCGTCTCCTGATATTCGCATACTTAGCCTGCCTATCCTGAGCAGCTCGTATACGACTCTGAATCATCTTCACCTTCTCCGTCATATCTCTTATCATATCAGGTCTAGCAATTGGTGCTTCGGATAAATCGTCCCAGTACAGAGGAGATCTACATTTCCTGCCATATAGTGCTTCAAATGGTGACATTCCAATGCTCACTTGATAGCTATTGTTATAAGAAAACTCGACAAGTGGTAACGAATCCTGCCAACCAATACCAAAATCCATCACTACAGCTCTCAGTATATCCTCTAATGTCTGAATAGTACGTTCTAACTGTCTGTCTGTCTGAGGATGATATGCTGTACTCAAATGCAACCGAGTACCAAGGGCCTCGTGTAAACTCTGCCAAAAATGAGAAGAAAATCTGGGATCACGATCTGATACAAAGGACTTAGGCACACCATGCAATCTCAAAACTTCTCTGATGTACAATTTAGCCTTCTGATCATGCCTATATGTCATCTGATAAGGAATGAAACACGAATACTTGGTTAATCTGTGAACGATAACCCAAATGGCATCGCAACCCCTCGACGACCTCGGCAATTTCGTGACAAAGTCGATGGTGATGTGGTCCCACTTACATTCCGGAACCTTAAGGCTATGCAGAAGACCTCCTGGTCGCTTTCTTTCTGCTTTCACTTGTTGACAATTCAAACAACGAGATACAAATTCTGCTATATCAGATTTCATTCTTTTCCACCAAAATTGTTTCTTCAAGTCATTGTACATTTTTTTATTTTCCAGGGTGTACACTGAACTTACTGCAATGAGCATCACGCAAAATCTGTATCTTCAACTTTGAATTATTAGGAACTACAATACGATCATTTACATAAAAAATACCCTCATTATTGACCTGAAATTCTGATCGATGTCCTGATCTGACGAGTTCAACTGATTTCTGAATGCTTTGATCTACCTTTTGGGCCTATCTAATTTTTACAAACAACTCTGGCTCTGCCTGAATCATATACTCTTACAGGTTGAGTATCTATTAGAAAATCCAAACCAGAAAGACAACATTCTTCTACTAGATCAGATACACTGCTAGTGATCAAGGACATATTGCATACATTTTTGCTTAAAGTATCGGCTGCTGCATTAGACTTGCCTGGATAATATTTTATTTCGCAATCATAGTCTTTCAACAAGTCTAACCAACGCCTCTGTCTCATGTTCAGCTCCGCTTGT
Organism: Primulina huaijiensis; assembly: GCF_012295235.1. Classification (NCBI taxonomy): domain Eukaryota; kingdom Viridiplantae; phylum Streptophyta; class Magnoliopsida; order Lamiales; family Gesneriaceae; genus Primulina; species Primulina huaijiensis. The sequence continues at coordinate 5,892,790 of NC_133321.1, forward strand.
GAAAAGAGGTATTTCAAACTCTTATGATCAGTGAATATCTCAAATGTCTCCCCATACAAGTAGTGACGCCAAATCTTTAAGTCAAAAACCACTGCTGCTAGTTACAAGTCATGCACTGGGTATCTAGATTCATGTGGCTTCAATTGCCGTGTTGTTGCCTGTCGTGAAGCATAGGCAACAACACGACCTTGCTGCATTAATACACAACCCAGTCCTTGATGTGAAGCATCAGTGTGCACTGTAAATCCTCCTACGCCTGATGGAATAGTCAGAACTGGAGCACTAGTCAATCTCTTTTTAAGTTCAACAAAACTAGCCTCACATGCCTGAGACCAAATAAATGGTGCATTCTTTTGTGTCAGCTGGGTAATTGACCTTGCAATCTGTGAGAATCCTTCAATAAATATGCGATAATAGCCTGCCAAACCCATAAAACTACGCACCTCAGGAACAGATGTCGGTCTAGACCAATTGATGACTGCCTCAACTTCACTCGGATTATGGTGCACCTATAGAGAGTGTTCAGGCAATAGCAGCGACGTTCGCATACACTATGCCAACCCAACTATAGTCCCATACGTCTAACAAATCAATAAATCAAGGCGACCTCCGTCATATCAAATCTGAATCGACAAGTGGCTCAATGTGCAATGTAATGATGCAAATCAATATCATCATCTCGATATCATAATAAACTCATCTCAAGACAACATTCATCATCAAATCACAAGTAATTCATCGAGCCATTGAATTTTCAATTTAAAATAAAAATGATACTTTTACCTCGTATGTTACCGACTGTAACATACCTTTTAAATATTACCAAAAGGAGATCTAAAAGTGTAGTTGAGAAATCTTGAACCTCTGAAGTATACTATAACTCAAGTACTCGGATCATTTATCAAAACAGAGCAGTTTCTGTACAAAATTCATAATTAATTCAATATTGCTTCAAATCAAGATCCAAAAATTGGATATGTAAGAAAACTCAAAGCCCAACAATTGTTATTCACAAAGTTTTGTCAAACAAAGTTTATTACCCATTCGTTCATAATCTGAAACATACAACATCATTCGCACGAATTCTGCGCTAACACATTTCTGGCACACTTTATTATTTTGAACGTATCTTCCTCAATATCCAATGGAATAAAGCCAATTTGTTATCATGTCGAAGATAAAACAATGCTCTATAACTTTATTTGAACAACAAATTCAGAATTATAACGGATTAATACCAGAATTCGAATAAACATAAGGCATGTACACAAATCTGCACTAACTCGGATTTCCAGACCAGTTTTAGTAAAAATTACATATCTCTCTCATTTCTTCATGGAATTGAGTGATTCAAGTACCAAATCGAAGCTAACTCAATACTCTACAAGTTTGATGAAGACCATAACATCAAAATCCAAATAGAACTATCCCATATAGACGAAATACTGTAGGCATAAAAACTGATCATGCAAAGAAACAAGAAACCATGCTCATATCCAATTTAAATTCAAACCAACACAAATACAACATCTCCAACATATCAATATCTTAAATATCAACTCAAATATCAATTCTAAATTTCAACCCATTTCCAAACTTGAATAAAAATGGGAAATACTTACATCCTTGTGAAGCCCGTGATGAGAGGATCACAAATCTAGCTTCATTTCATATTTTTACTTGATCAATCTCCCATAAAATAAGGAAGAAATTTTGAAAATGGAAGGGGAGAGGGTTTCGATGGAGGAGAAGGAAGAGAAATGACTGGAATAGGTGAAGGTGAGCTTACATAGTCAATTTTCGCGTCTGTAGCGCCGCAGCGCCACTTTCTAGCGCTTCAGCGCCAAATTTTCGAACTGTCGGCGCCTAGGCACCACTATTCATGCGCCGCAGCACATGGATAGTAACTCGTGAACAGTAACTTTTTTTTCAAATTCTTTTTTAAAAAATTCGGGCATTACAAACATGGTCAACTAGATTCATAAAGTGCAGTGTACAACTTCAAGGAATATATTCTCAAGGAATTTTCCGCTCTTTCCAAGAAAATCAGGATGTATTTATGAACTTGGTGCATATCAAGAATATGAATGTTGCATTTGCATCCTATCGGTGGACAAATTCAAAGTATAAAATTTCAGCTTTCCTCCTAGATTGATGTAGTTATTTCAAAATTTTCGTCCAAGATTGATGGAGTAAGTACTTAAATTACCGCAATTCTTGACATTCTGAAACCCCCTGGTGTTGAAAAAAAAGGGGAAGCAAGTTAGAAAAAAGTGACTCTCGGCAGCCTTCTCGAGAATCATCTAAGCCAACCGATTCAAGGAAGCCATCTGAGTCTAGCAACCCTCCCCAGAATCAAGCAAGCATTCAGGATCTCACAAAGATCATCACAAGATATAATGTTTAACCCTGTTTCAATATCAATTGAGCAGGAATTTTCTTTTGTATTTCTTAAAGCTCTTTCGATTATTATATGAATTCAGTTTTTCAAACATCTCGTGCATATTTTGTCAATCACCAAAAAAGAGAAATTTTTAGATCATTTAAGTTTAGGTGATTTTAAAAAAAAGCTGTTGGTTTAAATGAACCTAGCCGAACTGAATTCTTAAGAAAACTGAATCTTCGAACATAACTGATTATTGGAAGTCAACTGAATATCAAAGTTCACTGATTCATTAGGTTCACTGTTTATTCCATCTAATTGAATCAGTCAGACATTTCAACAGACATTCTCTAAAACTTTTACAAAATATTCCTTTGAAGGATCAGAGCCCAACCGACGTTATCATATAGAACATTCTCCATACCATAAATAACTATTTATTCCGTTATTTGTCAGAGTCCATGCACACTACATAATCGTAATATTTGGCATAAAGGACAATGACGTGTGATAACAGTTGCTATATTTGGAAACGACTATCATATTTTAAAATTCGAACGTTGGAAGTCACGCCTATAAATAGTTCATTTTGAAGATGTTTTGGACACTACAACATACGTTCAAAATTTCTTCAACATCCCAACTGATCAAGAGTTTTGTGAAGCACACACTTAAGTGTTAGTATCATATCATTGAGAATCAATTGTGCCAAGAGATTTTGTTCAAAATACCTATAACTGATTATAATAGTCTTACTGATCAGATTGGTTAAGTTGTGAGAATAGTTAGGAGTTTCAGTAGACCAGAGATAATAGGGTTATTGCAAATTGTTATAATCACCAAAGTCTTCGAGCGAAATTCTTTCTAAAAAGAAAGAATGTGAGGCATAAGAGAGTTTAATCCTCTGAAGTTCCAGAAACAATTTTTTTGATCATATTACTTCAGTTTTTTGTTATCCTCGCTGTTCTTGAGCTTTACTGATTTAAGAAGGGTATGATTAAGTTATCCATAGACAACGTAACATTTTATCGCAAAGCTTATGATTAAGTTATCGAATATCCTGACACTCTATGGAACTTTTTGACTTCGAATTTCCTTTCATTTTCTTTGTAATTGAAAAAAATTAACTATAGTTTCATTTTGTACACATCTAGCACATATGCATATAATTTCAATTTTTTTTTGTGTTCTCTATCATTAAATCGTCATTAGAAATTAACAAAAAAGGATATCTAGGAATGTAAACAAAATTAAAGACGAAAAATGTAACTTTTCTGGCGTAAAAAAAAACCAAATTTTGAGAAAATTGGACACGTACGTACAGCGCAAGAGCATGCTTCTGTTAATTTTTAGTGACCATATGACATTCATGAGGATAAAAATATATATGTTTAAAATTCATGAGTTGATTGATGTTTTTGTCAGATTATAAAGGAGAGAGGAAGAAAAAGTACTTTCGCTCCACAAAAACTTTGGCTCACTGTTGCGTGTAAGATGTGAAGAAAATTTCGAAAATAGATGCAAACCTTTTGACATGGATCCACACAAGTATGAACATGGGAATCGTCCATGCAGATGAAAAATTCACATATTTCATTATAAGTTTGTTTTAAAGTTTGGCCCAATCCGAAAAGTTACTTTTTTACTTTATTATAAATTAATATGCAACGCAATTTAGATAAATATGTTCATTAAAATTTGTGACGTACTTTTTTTATTTTGTTATATGTATATCTATTAAGAGAAAATTCAAAATTGTCCAGTAAGTTGGTTTATATAGGTTTTGATAGGGGTGTTCATTAAATGGTTTACACCGAAAAAACCGAACGGACCATAAATTTCGATTTTTTTGGTTCGGTTTAAACGATTTTTCGGTCGGTTATGGTTTTGATTTTTTGTACTTTCGGTTTTTGGGTTCGGTTAACGGTTTTTGAAAATTTAAAACCGAAAAAACCGAACCGACCATTTAAAATATAATAAATAATAAAATAATTAATATAAGTAATTTAATAAATAATAAAATAATTAATATAAGTAATTTAATAAATAATAAAATAATTAATATAAGTAATTTCATTAGGTTTAAAATTTTACCGCCTTGCCTTTATTCTAAACTTTTCACTATCAACATATCCAAATTCCAAATTGCTTACAATTATCATATCTATATTTTTTATTATTTTATTTTGATGTTTGTGAGATACTTAACAAATTGGTTACAAGAATTATAGCTATGCCTGTTTTTGATTACTTTATTTTGATTTTCGTAAGATAGTCAAAACCAATTTGATTGTGGTTTTTAATTATATTTTTTTTAAAATTTATAACGTACAACTTCAGTTATAACTAAATTTATTAAACAAACCGTAATAACACCGTAATAACCAAACCGTAATACNTTTGGCAACAATATATTTTTTTTCCAAACAAGCCAATTATGGGTCATTACGTAGTTCAGAAACAAAATTTTTAAATGATGTATTTTTTCAAACCATATGAAATATATATATTTTTTCGACGGGAATGATACTATTTAGATACACAAAATATTATATATTTATATATTTGATTGTTAGTGTTGCATGGTCACGTAGTGCAGGATTGGGTAAGAGTGTGTGGTAGCAAACTCCTCATCCCAACTTGCAAGTTGCAATAACCTTTTCAAAATTCTTTTTAGCATTAAATTGTTTAAACCATCCACGCAAGTACCTTTCAAAGATTGTATATATCAAGATATTCGAGGCTACAATAATTTATTAAGTGATGCATATATTAATCCACAAGATTCCTCTTGCAGGAGAACGTCAAAATTCATTTTTTAAAAAATATCATTTTGTAACGTGCGCGCGGCAATGAGAGTTCGAGGTAAAAAATTTACTTTCGGCAATGAGAGTTCGAGGTAAAAAATTTAACAAAGTATTAACTTAATAAGTGATACTTACAAAATGATATTTTTTAAAAAATGAATTTTGACGTTCTCCTGCAAGAGGAATCTTGTGGATTAATATATGCATCACTTAATAAATTATTGTAGCCTCGAATATCTTGATATATACAATCTTTGAAAGGTACTTGCGTGGATGGTTTAAACAATTTAATGCTAAAAAGAATTTTGAAAAGGTTATTGCAACTTGCAAGTTGGGATGAGGAGTTTGCTACCACACACTCTTACCCAATCCTGCACTACGTGACCATGCAACACTAACAATCAAATATATAAATATATAATATTTTGTGTATCTAAATAGTATCATTCCCGTCGAAAAAATATATATATTTCATATGGTTTGAAAAAATACATCATTTAAAAATTTTGTTTCTGAACTACGTAATGACCCATAATTGGCTTGTTTGGAAAAAAAATATATTGTTGCCAAATATTACGGCTCTGTTTGTACAATTGTTTTATAAAAGTTTTTATTGTTTATAAATGAAAAATAACTTAAATATATGTTTGGATAAGATTTTTGTATAATGTTTTTGAAAAATATTTTAAAAAAAGTTTTCTTTAAGTATAATTTTTATAGAACAATTGAGAGGTGTTTTTTTTTAATGTTTTTATATAAGAAAAACACGGGGTAAACGAGAATAAAAAGGTTTTTATAGAATAATTGTCCAAATAGCTTCTTAATTATTTTTAATAATAATTTTTTAAAAAACAATTTACAGAATAGTTGTCCAAACAGCTTATTACTTATTTTTAACAATTTTTTTTTAAATTAATTGTCCAAATATTTTTTTCATCTTTAAAAACGGTTTTACAGAATAATTGTTCAAATAACTATTTAATTTTAAAATAACTTTTAAAATTTTTTATATAAAAATGTTATAAGTGTTGAAAATTAATATTTTAATATTGAATATTTAAATATTGAATGTTGAATATTTGAATGTTAAAAATTAGGTAAAATTAGGTGTTGAATATTGAAATTTGTGTGTGATGATGAAGATAATGATGTAATTTATTTTTGGATTATTTGTAAAAATTTTCTATAAATAGAAGAAAAAGGTAACAAAAATAATAATATTTATTTTACTGTTTATTTATTTATTGTGTATATACTTAATATATAATATAATGTTATAATAAAATAAATTTTTCAAAAACTTGTTATAAATCCTGGGAGGATGTTAAGACGACATCCCACACTCCCGGTAAGGGATACGACAAGTATAAAAGTCTATAAGGTTTTTAAACAAAATATCTTATGACACCTCATTATAATATTGTGATATGATATACATAATTATTTAAAACATTACTAATATTATATACACCATATTATTACCATAAAATTATACAAATACATACATTTATTTTCTTGTACACCAACGGTCATAAACGGTAACAAAACGGCTAGTTTTTGCCCTATAAATATGATCTCACAAACACATTCAATCACTCCAACTTTCTCTTCTTCTCTAAAATTATTCTTCATCAAATTTTTGAAGAAAAAAGAAGATGACTTTCACAAAGTTATTTTTAATTACTTTGGTTATCATACTCACGAGTCTTGTATTTATCGGAGAATATCCTCCTCGTGTGTTTTCTTTATTTTTACGAATGCTTGTACTTGTTGTTTATCCATTACTTTGTATTGCAATATTCATTAACTAATAAAATGCATCATAATTCTTTTTAGTACCACCATGGCTAACTTGGCAAAGCTCGAATTCATTGCACTCGACATTACGGGAAAAAATTATATGCCATGGACTCTCGATGTAGAAATGCATTTTGAGTCATTGAGTCTAAGCGATATTATTAAAGAAAATGGTATATCTTCATCACAAGAAAAAGCAAAAACTATAATATTTTTGCGCATACATCTTGATTAAGGTTGAAATGTGAATATCTCATTGAAAAAGATCGCATGGCTCTATGGAAAGGATTAAAAGAAAGATTTGAACATATAAGGGAAGTTATACTTCCGACCGCCCGTGATGAATAGAATATGTTGAGATTCCAAGATTTTAAGAAAGTAAGTGATTACAATTCAGCGATGTATCGAATAATCTCGCAATTAAAATTTTGTGGACATGAGGTTACAGAATCAGAAATGCTTGAAAAAACATTTTCCACGTTTCACGCATCAAATATAACTCTACAGCAACAATATAGAGTGCGTGGATTTGCGAGATATTCTGAACTCATCGCATGTCTTCTTGTGGCGGAAAAGAACAACGAGCTATTAATGAGAAATCATCAGTCCCGACCCACTGGATCAACAGCATTTCCAGAAGTAAATGCTGTAAGTAAAAATGAATTTAAACCTGGAAACCAAAATAAAATTCAAAGACAAGGTTTTGGTCGAGGTCGAGGTCGAGGTCGAGGTCGAGGTCATGGTCGTGGACGTGGACGTTGAATTGGTCATGGTCGTGGTCGAGGCCGTGGTTTTGAAAACAATCGAGATAGTTATTTTTATAACTCATCTCAAAAGGGAGTCACTAACCAACCACTGAAAAGACATCAAGAGAACATGAGTGTTAATGAAAATCACTCGAAAAGATTTGAAAGTTCTTGTTTCAGATGCGGCACTCCAGGACATTGGTCTCGTATTTGTCGAGCCCCCGAGCACCTTCGCAAGCTCTATAAAAAATCGATAAAGGGGAAAGAAAAAGAGACCAACTTCACTGAACGCAGTGACCGTTTGAGTAATTCAACTCATTTTGATGCTGCTGATTTTCTGAATGATTTCTCTGGAAATGATCAATATGTTGGTGGGATAGAAATGAAAAATATTGATGCTGCAGATTTTCTTAATGATTTCTCTGAAAATGAACAATATACTGGTGGAATATAAATGTACAATAATTTATTTTTCTTGTATTCATATGATAATGTTTTATAGTGTGTTATATTTTTAAATATGTATTGTATTGTATTTTATTTTTATAAATGTATTGTTAGTAATTTTATTTCATTGCATATTTTTTTTGAAGTTCAAATATGGAAAATGCTATGAACCAAGCTGAAGTTTGCATACCTGATAGTGGTACAACGCACACTATCCTCCGAGATAAAAGATATTTCTTGGAACTAAAACCAACAAAAACAATGGTGAATACAATATCAGGTCCTGTAGACTTGATTAAAGGATGTGGTAAAGCACAATTTTTGTTACCTAATGGTACAAAATTTTTGATCAATGATGCTTTGTATTCACCACAATCGAAAAGAAATTTGTTGAGTTTTAATGATATATATTCCCATGGGTATGATACTCAAACAATGAATGAAGGGAATGAGAAATATATGTGTCTTACCACATATAAATCAGGAAAGAAATATGTGATTGAAAAACTACCAATGCTCCCTACTGGATTGCATTATACACATATAAGTCCCATTGAATCAAACATGGTAGTTGATAATTCTTCAATATTAACTAATTGGCATGATCGATTAGGACATCCTGGTTCAACAATGATGCGAAAAATTATAGAAAATACACATGGTCATCCGCTGAAAGACCAGAAGATCTTTCAGAATAATAAGTTTCAATGTAAAGCATGTTCTCTTGGAAAACTTATTATAAGACCATCACCAGCCAAAATCCAAACTGAATCACCAATGTTTCTTGAACGTATTCAGGGTGATATTTGTGGAACAATCCATCCACCATGTGGACCATTCAGATACTTTATGGTATTGATTGATGCCTCTAGCAGATGGTCACATGTATGTTTATTGTCAACTCGAAATGTTGCATTTGCAAGATTACTTGCTCAAATAATAAAATTGAGGAATCAATTTCCCGATTATACAATCAATAAAATTAGACTTGATAATGCTGGTGAATTTACTTCCCAGACTTTCAAATATTATTGTATGTCTATGGGAATCATTGTTGAGCATCCTGTTGCTCATGTACATACACAGAATGGATTGGCTGAATCATTGATTAAACGTCTGCAAATGATTGCTAGACCAATGATTATGAAAACAAATCTTCCTATTTCTATATGGGGACATGCAATCTTACATGCTGCTTCATTAATTCGCATCAGAAAAAGTGCATATCATAAATACTCCCCATTTCAGCTTGCATTTGGTAAAGAACCAGACATTTCTCATATGAGAATTTTTGGATGTATGGTATGTGCTTATTGCACCACCTCAACGAAAGAAAATAGGACCTCAAAGAAAGATTGGAATTTATATCGGTTATGATAGTCCATCAATCATTCGATATCTTGAACCTCAGACAGGCGACGTGTTCACAGCACGTTTTGATGATTGTCATTTTAATGAGGAAATCTTCCCAATGTTAGTGGGAGACAAGAAACATATCAAAAAAGAAATTTCATGGTATGTATCATCATTGTTACATCTGGATCCAAGAACACAACAATGTGAAAAAGATGTACAGCAAATTTTGCACTTGCAAAGAATAGCAAACCAAATACCAGATGCATTTACAGATGCAAAAATGGTAACTAAATCATATATGCATGTTGTAAATGCTCCTGCTCGAATTGAAATTCCAAAGAAACAAATTGAACAAAGTCATCATGTCGTAAAACGCATGAAACGTGGAAGACCAGTCGGTTCCAAAGATAAAAATTGTAGAACCCGTAATTAGACTGCGTATAAGCCATGCATAATTCTAATTTTTTTATTAAATTGACTTCATTGCATGAGTATTTAAATGCATTCTTTGAAGCTAAGTATTTTATTCAGTAGTTTAAATTTTATTCTTTTCAGTTCATTAAGTGAGGCCGGACCGAAGTTGGAGTAAAGAGATAAAAATTTAATGCTAAGAAAACATTTCCTAAAATTTATTTAAGATAATTAATAAGTAAATTTATTGTAAAAGAAGGTTTAAGGAATTATTTAAATAAGTGGAGATAAGTAGTAAATAGAGTTCAATAATTAATTCCTTAACTCTTTTAAATATTTAATGAGTAGATAAAACACTAAAGATTTAAAATACAATATTCAATAAATATTTTCCCTCCTCTTTTATTATAATTTTCGGCCCCTATAATTTAATTTAAAAGTTTAGTTGACAACCCATTTAATTAATAGTTTTCCTATCCATTTTTATTGTGTGTTAATTATATCACAACAAATCTTCTATGATAATTAATGGAGCAAGATCCCACCCCACCTAGCTAAATAAAAAAATCGGCCATGTTGTTTTTTTTAAGATTTAATTGTGATTTTTATTTCAACTCATTCTTTATTTATCCCCTTAACTATTCTAGATAGATTTATCCTCCCCAACTTTTAAATCACTACCAAGATTTAATTAAACCAATTCTCCCTTTGCACCTAGACCTTAAAATCGTCCATGTGCACCTCTAATATCCCCAAGAAAAATCTTTGATATCATTCTATTTCCTTATCACTCAAACTAGTAGATAGAAAGAATATTTTCCCTTCCCTTTATCTTGTATCTTTCCATTTAAATTCCTAGACTCCCTCCCACTCCATAATCTCGAAAATTTCAGTTTCCTTCAGCACTGAAAATCGTGAGAGGCTAGGGTAAAATTAAGAGAGAAAAAGTAAGAAAGTGAAGAGCACTCCGTCTCCGCCGCGCCGCGTCGTTATTTCGTTTGTTTTCTGTCAAAACAAACCAAGGAATGTTTATATCTTCTTTCACTCTTCAATCAAGCCATATAGGTATTTTTAAACATCACATGTACACGATTTCATGCAAGAAAACCGAAATATGACAGCAAATTTTTGTAAAATTCTGCACAGATTTTTTTTAGCCTTCCTTTTGCACTTCACGTTTTCTGCTGTTTTGATGGTTCAGGTGGTTGGCTTGATTCCAGTGGCTCGGCGCTGCATCTAGACATGTACTAGGACATGTTAGGGTCATGTAACAACGTTGGTTCCAGCCCCTTCACGCTGGAGATAGAGTTTTGACAGCAACACCCCAAGCATGTCACTTTGTGGCTCGAAATTGGCATGTGTATTGTCAAGGGTGATGCTTCTGATCTTGGCTGCCCTAGGGGCTATAGCCATGGTTCTCCTTGTTATGTCTAAGAGATGACCAAGTCGCCCTTTCGAGGCTTGGTCCACGATGGAATCGGTTTTCAAATAAAAGAAACAAGAACAGATTTTCGGCCCCTTAATTTTTCCTGCATGTGTAATTTCGGTTTTGGTGGATGGTGTGGATCTGGTTTGGCCTATGGCCCTTAGCCACGGTTCATACCATACCCCAAGATGTCTAGGTCGTGCCATGGTCAATGAAATGGCCACTGGAACGACACGAGACAACGAACAAAGCAAAACACCCCTCACGCGCGCAAAGGCGCTCTCGGGTGAACTCCTTGAGTTGTTTCTGGTCTGATGCGAATTGTGGCTGGCCTAGGGCCCGTAGCCATGGTTCAAATCATTCCTTGGGATGTTGTTGAGAGGCTCTAGTCGGTGGTTCAAGCCCCAATGGCCAAAAGTCTAGCAAACGACGCGATGCAAGCAAAGTTGCTGCTGCTGGAATTTGACAGCAACTTGCTGTGTCGGTTCGGAGGCTCGTTTGAGTTCTTGGTTGGCTTTTAGCCTATGGCCTTGGACTGGACAGTGCCTCATCAAGTTAGAAAGGCCACGTTTTTGACCGTTTGTGATTCGGATCATTTTTTAAGTCGTACAAAAATTTACGGTGCGATGTGCCAAATTGACTCTCGAAAGAGCGTTTCTTGTTTTGGCCTCCATTCACCTAGATGTCGACTTGCATCATTTTAGGAGCATTAATTAGTCATTTTTAGCGTATTTTAATCATGACTATTTGATGATTCAGTGTCGGTTCGGGTTGGTTCGGAGTCATGATTAAATACGAAGTCGTTGAGCGTCATTGTCGCATTTTTTTTAACTTAAATTGCATAGTTGGTCAAGTAGAAGCTATTGCATATTTTTCATGGCATATTTAGGTTGCAGCGAGCCTGGGAACGATCCAATCCAGTTGGTAAAATAATACAGGATTTTTCATTATGCAATTTAATTATATTACGTGCATGAAAATAGAAAATACTTATTTTTGAGATTTATGCGATATTGCTTGTGGTCAATTCACTATTTTGGGAGCACTATTTTACTCGGTCGCCAGTGACCGATCAGTTCAGTTTGGTACCACCCGGTCGCCAGTGACCGGTCAGTTCAGTTTGATACTCTCCCGGTAGCCAGTTACCGATCAGTTCAGTTCAGTGCAGGGGCCACATGCGTAGACCATAATCTCAACAGAAAATTTTTACCAGTTATTTCAGTACAGGGCTCCAAGGAGCAACATTTTTACTATGATTTTTAATTCAGTCATGCACGTATTATAATTGCTCAGTACAAGTTATTTTCGGTATAAGCCATATAGGTATTTTTAAACATCATATGTACAAGATTTCATGCAAGAAGATTGAAATTGTTCATATTTAATGATGTGATTTATTTATATTACGTGCAAAAAATATTAATTTTGAGATTTATGCGATATTGCTTGTGGTCACTCTACTCTCATGATTAAATCCGGTCGCCAGTTACCGGCCCGGTCGTCAGTTACATGTCAGTTCAGTTGTTTCACCCAGTATACTGTGGCAGTAGTCTGATCAGACATACATTATTAAGTCCGGTTGCCAGTTATCGGCCCGGTCGTCAGTTACCGGTCAGTTCAGTTCAGTTCAGGGACCACTTGCGTAGACCATAATCCCACCAGAAAATTATTACAGGAAATATTCACTTGCATGCGACTTTATTATTTATTTACTTGTTATTTACGATATATGCATGCTGAGTCTTTAGGCTCACTAGACTTGATTGTTGTAGGTACTGATGATGCCGGGACCGAGTGCGGGGATCAGTGAGCCAGCTCGAGTCGGCAGTAGTGGGACCCGAGGACCTCACTTTTCAGCATTTATTGTTGTTATTGCTCAAACATTTTTATTTACCGTTGGATAAAATTTTTACAGTTATTTTTACAACATTAATTTCTTCCGCTGCTATTTTTAAACATGATACGCTATTCAACAGTTTATTTTATGAACTGGATATTTTATTTAGTTTAAAAGAAAATTTTTAATTTTTCCGCAAATTTTCAAATACGGATTTCTAGGCCGTTACAGTTGGTATCAGAGCCGACCTCTCTTAGTACGGTGTGGTTCGGGGACGAACCAAGCGGAAGCTGGTGGGCATGTGAGGCCCGGGGCCGAAGAGGGCGGGGGGTGATCGCCGGTGCCATCAGTTGCACGGACAATGAGCGGCTCCTGGCAGGCTTCTAGGTGGAGGGAACATGAATGAACCGATCCCACACGGGAATGAGAGGGATTTCGAGACTGTTCAATGTAATGGACTGTACAGTTGAAGAGGGCTTAAAAGATTTGATTTGTAATACTCATATCACGAAGGTGCATCTTCTTTTCGGAAGCTCATCACATAAGAACTCCAAAGTTAAGCGTGCTTGACTTGGGGAAATTTTGGGATGGGTGACCTCCTAGGAAGTTTTCCAGGGTGCGTGTGAGTGAGGACATAAGCACGCTGGAAAGACTCGTCTTGGTACAGTGAGGACAGTCGTCGAATCTGGAGCGTTACAGTTGGTATCAGAGCCAATGTTCTTGTAAAGGGTTGCACTACTACTGACCACGAGAAGCTCACGAAGCCACGTCTTCGGTCTGTAAGTTTTACATTTCAGCATTTTATTTAAAGCATGAATTATTTTGACAGCATGTTTCCATGAAATGTTTTACGATCAAATCTTTTCAGTATTTCAGTATTTATTTAGAATAAATTATGGAATTATGCATGTTAGTTACGTATGGGTTATGTATGGAACGGTATGCCTCCTAGACGCCAGGTTGGACGACCGAGAGGTAATAGGGAGCGCCGTCATGAAGACGGTGAGGATCAAGGACAGGGGGGATTCGGACCTCCACCTCCACCTCCACCTCCACCTGACATGAATGCCTAGATGCTAGCTGGGATTACTAGGTTCTTTCCACAGTTTGCGGGGAACAATGCCGCAGCCGCAGCCAGGCCGACAGGGCCCGAGGCTGTCTATGAGAGGTTTATGAAGATGCGTCCGAAGGAGGTTTCTGGGACGTCTGACCCCATGATTGCCGAGGGATGGATCAAATCCCTCGAGGTTATATTCGAGTTCATGGAGCTTGGAGATGCAGACAGAGTCCGATGTGCCACCTACTTATTCAGTGGAGATGCCCGCTTATGGTGGGAAGGAGCAGCAGTAGCCCTAAACTTGGCTACACTGACTTGGGCACGCTTCACGGAGGTTTTCTACTCCAAATATTTTGCTGAGGAAGTGCGCACCAGGTTGACCACCGAGTTCATGAGCTTGAGACAGGGTGATATGACGGTTACGGAGTTCATCCGTAAGTTCGAGAGGGGCAGTCACTTTGTGCCCCTGATAGCAAATGATGCCAGAGCTAAGATGATGCACTTCCTGGTGGGTCTACGGCCGATCTTGCGCCGTGATGTTAGGGTGTCTGACCCTAC
>NC_133321.1:5908571-5931560 GCF_012295235.1 Primulina huaijiensis
AAGAGCCTCAAGTATTTCTTTACGCAGAAGGAGCTGAACATGCGTCAGAGGCGTTGGTTGGAGCTTGTGAAGGATTACGACTGTGACATTAGCTACCACCCGGGTAAAGCTAATGTAGTTGCAGATGCATTGAGCAGAAAAGTCGCAGTAAGGGCTCATTTGACGATTCAGAGACCTCTTCAGCTTGAGATGCAGAGGTTTGATCTAGAGTCATATCCTCAAGGTAGAGTTCCCCGTCTATCTACCTCGACCATTCAGTCCTCTCTTCTTGACCGTATTCGCAATGGTCAGTCAGCAGATGAGCAATTGGCACAGTGGAAGAAGAGAGATGAAGCCAAGGGCACTGTCTTGTATACAGTCAGCGACGGTATTGTGAGATACCGAGACAGGATATGGGTTCCTAGCAGTGATTCTATCCGAGCAGACATCTTATCAGAGGCCCATATGTCGCCGTACTCCATTCACCCTGGGAGTACGAAGATGTACAAGGATCTGCAGCTATTGTATTGGTGGCCAGGGATGAAGAAAGACATCAGACGTTTTGTATCTGAGTGTCTGACTTGTCAGTTAGTGAAAGCAGAGCATCAGAGACCAGCAGGGTTGCTCAAGCCTCTTCCCATTCCCGAGTGGAAGTGGGAGAATGTTACCATGGACTTCGTGACCGGTTTGCCGAAGTCAGTCAGAGGATCAAATGCCATCTGGGTGATTGTAGATCGTCTTACCAAATCAGCGCACTTCTTGCCTATTAAGACGACTTTCACCATGATTCAGTATGCGGAGTTGTACATCCGGGAGATAGTCCGACTCCATGGTATTCCCGTTTCGATAGTATCTGACAGAGACCCCAGATTCACTTCCTCTTTTTGGAAGAGTTTGCATTCGACTATGGGTACGAAGTTGCTGTTTAGCACAGCTTTCCATCCTCAGACAGATGGTCAGTCAGAACGAGTTATTCAGATTTTAGAGGATCTTCTCCGTGCTTGTGTGATTGACTTCTCAGGGAGTTGGGAGTCGAAGTTGCCATTGGTGGAGTTCACCTATAACAACAGCTTCCAGTCATCTATTGGTATGGCTCCGTATGAAGCTCTGTATGGCCGCAAGTGTAGATCTCCTGTTCATTGGGATGAAGTAGGAGAGAGAGCAGAATTGGGTCCAGAGATTATTCAGCAGACTGTTGATGTAGTAGCCCAGATCCGCGATAGGATGAGGACTGCTCAGAGTCGACAGAAGAGTTATGCAGATCAGAGGAGGAGAGATCTAGAGTTCGCAGTCGGCGACCATGTTTTCGTGAAGGTGGCACCTATGAAGGGTGTCATGAGATTTGGGAAGAAAGGGAAGCTCAGTCCGAGATTCATTGGACCCTTTGAAATCCTTGACAGAGTTGGGACGCTAGCTTATCGTGTTGCTCTTCCGCCGAATCTGGCCGGAGTACACAATGTGTTCCACGTCTCCATGCTGAGAAAGTACATGGCGAATCCTTCGCATGTGCTGAACTTTGAGCCGTTGCAGCTTACCCCGAACCTGTCTTATGAGGAGAGACCAGTGCAGATCTTAGACAGACAGGAGAAGAAGCTGCGGAACAAGTTGGTTAAGCGAGTCAAAGTCAAATGGCTCAACCATTCAGAGGAAGAAGCTACGTGGGAGTCTGAGCCAGAAATGAGAAGTCGGTACCCCGAGTTATTCGGTGAGTTCTAATTTCGAGGACGAAATTTCTTTTAAGGGGGGGAGAGTTGTAGAACCCGTAATTAGACTGCGTATAAGCCATGCATAATTCTAAATTTTTTTATTAAATTGACTTCATTGCATGAGTATTTAAATGCATTCTTTGAAGCTAAGTATTTTATTCAGTAGTTTAAATTTTATTCTTTTCAGTTCATTAAGTGAGGCCGGACCGGAGTTGGAGTAAAGAGATAAAAATTTAATGCTAAGAAAACATTTCCTAAAATTTATTTAAGATAATTAATAAGTAAATTTATTGTAAAAGAAGGTTTAAGGAATTATTTAAATAAGTGGAGATAAGTAGTAAATAGAGTTCAATAATTAATTCCTTAATTCTTTTAAATATTTAATGAGTAGATAAAACACTAAAGAGTTAAAATACAATATTCAATAAATATTTTCCCTCCTCTTTTATTATAATTTTCGGCCCCTATAATTTAATTTAAAAGTTTAGTTGACAACCCATTTAATTAATAGTTTTCCTATCCATTTTTATTGGGAGATAATTATATCACAACAAATCTTCTATGATAATTAATGGAGCAAGATCTCACCCCACCTAGCTAGATAAAAAAATCGGCCATGTTGTTTTTTTTAAGATTTAATTGTGATTTTTATTTCAACTCATTCTTTATTTATCCCCTTAACTATTCTAGATAGATTTATCCTCCCCAACTTTTAAATCACTACCAAGATTTAATTAAACCAATTCTCCCTTTGCACTTAGACCTTAAAATCGTCCATATGCACCTCTAATATCCCCAAGAAAAATCTTTGATATCATTCTATTTCCTTATCACTCAAACTAGTAGATAGAAAGAATATTTCCCTTCCCTTTATCTTGTATCTTCCCATTTAAATTCCTAGACTCCCTCCCACTCCATAATCTCGAAAATTTCAGTCTCCTTCAGCACTGAAAATCGTGAGAGGCTAGGGTAAAATTAAGAGAGAAAAAAATAAGAAAGTGAACAGCACTCCGTCTCCGCCGTGCCGCGTCGTTATTTCGTTTGTTTTCTGTCAAAACAAACCAAGGCATGTTTATATCTTCTTTCACTCTTCAATCAAGCCATATAGGTATTTTTAAATATCGCAAGTACATGCTTTTAATGCAAGAAGATCGAAATTGTTCATATTTAATGATGTGATTTATTTATATTACGTGCAAAAAATATTAATTTTGAGATTTATGCGATATTGCTTGTGCTCACTCTACTCTCATGATTAAATCCGGTCGCCAGTTACCGGCCCGGTCGTCAGTTACCGGTCAGTCCAGTTGTTTCACCCAGTATACTGTTGCAGTAGTCTGCTCAGACATACATTATTAAGTCCGGTCGCCAATTACCGGCCCGGTCGCCAATTACCGGTTAGTTCAGTTCAGTTCAGGGACCACTTGCGTAGACCATAATCTCACCAGAAAATTATTACAGGAAATTTTCACTTGCATGCGACTTTATTATTTATTTACTTGTTATTTACGATATATGTATGCTGAGTATTTAGGCTCACTAGACTTGATTGTTGTAGGTACTGATGATGCCGGGACCGAGGGCGGGGATCAGTGAGCCAGCTGGAGTCGGCAGTAGTGGGACCCGAGGACCTCACTTTTCAGCATTTATTGTTGTTATCGCTCAAACATTTTTATCTACCGTTGGATAAAATTTTTACAGTTATTTTTACAAAATTAATTTCTTCCGCTGCTATTTTTAAACATGATACGCTATTCAACAGTTTATTTTATGAACTGGATATTTTATTTAGTTTAAAGAAAATTTTTAATTTTTCCGCAAATTTTCAAATACGGATTTCTAGGCCTTTACAAAAATCCTCGAAAAAGAAAATTCATAGAGAAACATAATGATCACAAAATAGAGAATGATGTTCCTGAACAAACACATGATGATCACAAAATAAAGAATGTTGTTCATGAAGAAACACATGATGATGAAAATATTCTGTCAGAACCACAAACTGACGAGAATAATGAAATCTCTATCAATTATATTAATACTGGAAAAATATAGAACCGAAAAGATATAGAAAAATTGATGATATATTTTCTTATAATGTGGAAATCGACATCATAAATGATAATGAAGATCATGAACCAAAATCTTTTGGTGAATGTAAAAATCGGCAGGATTGGATAAAATGGAAAGATGCTATCCAGGTTGAATTAGATTCGCTAAATAAACGTAATGTTTTTGGACCTATAGTCCTTACACCTGAAGGTGTAAAACCTGTTGGATACAAACGGGTTTTTATTTGAAAGCGAAATGAGAAAAATGAAATCGTAAGATATAAAGCTCGACTTGTTGTACAAGGTTTTTCTCAAAGGCCTGGAATTGATTATGAAAAAATGTATTCTCCCGTGATGGAGGCAATTACGTTTCGGTATTTGATTAGCCTGGCAGTATCTGAAAATTTAGAAATGCGTCTTATGGATGTTGTTACAGCTTACATATATGGATCACTTGATAGTAATATATATATATGAAAATCCCTGAAGGATTTAAGATGCCTAAAGCACAAAGTTCAAAACCAAGAGAATGTTATTATGTGAAATTACAAAGATCATTATATGGGTTAAAGCAATCCGCTCGAATGTGGTATAATCGGCTAAGTGATCACTTGATGAAAAAGGGATATGTAAATAATTCAATATGCCCTTGTGTTTTCATTAAGAAAACTACATCCGGATGCGTAATTATTGCTGTATATGTTGATTTAAAAATCATTGGAACGAATAAGGAAATTCAAGAAGTTGTTTCATACTTCAAGGAAGAATTTGAAATGAAGGATCTTGGAAAAATCAAGTATTGTCTGGGTTTACAAATAAAACAAAAAAATGTGGAATATTTGTTCACCAGACAAATTATGCAGAAAAGATCATTAAACATTTTAATATGGATAAATTAAATCCTCTAAGTATTTCAATGGTTGTTAGATCATTAAACATAGAAAAGGATCCATTCCGTCCATGTGAAGATGATGAAGATATTCTTGGTCCAGAAGTACCATATTTAAGTGCTATTAGTGCCCTTATGTATCTTACAAATTGTACAAGACCTGATATATCTTTTGCCGTAAATTTATTGGTAAGATTTAGCACATATCCAACAAAGAGACACTGGAACGGAATTAAACATATATTCCGTTATCTACGAGGAACGACAGACTTGGGACTTTTGTATTCAAAAGATGCTAATCCAAGTATAATTGGTTATGCCGATGCTGGATACTTATCTGATCCACACAAGGCACGTTCCCAAACTAGATATGTATTTACTCGTGGAGGCACTGCAATTTCTTGGCGTTCACAGAAACAAACGCTTGTAACAACTTCATCAAATCATGCTGAGATTATCGCACTACATGAAGCAAGCCGTGAATGTGTATGGTTAAAATCAATGACCCAACATATCCAAATCTCATGCGGATTATCATTCGACGAGAAGCCTGTGATACTATATGAAGATAATGCTGCATGTGTTGCTCAAATGAAAGAAAGATACATAAAAAGCGACAGAACTAAACATATTCCTCCTAAGTTCTTCGCATTCACCAAGGAGCTTGAGAAGAATAAATATATTGATGTTCGTCACATTCAATCAAGTAAAAACTCATCAGATCTCTTCACAAAGGCACTTTCTACGACAATATTCAGAAAGCACATATATAATATTGGGATGCGCAATCTATGAAATCTGTGAAGAATTGTTCGTGTCAACATGAGGGGGAGTTTACGTGACTGCACTATTTTTCCCTTACTATGGTTTTTGAAACGCCCTGCCCTTTTTATTGCTTTAAAAGTACTAGAATTTTTTTTTCCTTTCGGCTATGTTCCTTTACCACATGAAAATATTTTAATAAAATATTTTACCTTTTTAAAATAAAACATCAACCAACTAACATTTTAAAGAAAATCAAGTGAAATAGTCATATAACTGAAATAAACATCTACCAACTAGCATTTTTAGAAATCAATGAAATAGTCATAAAAATGAAATCGTCAATTTGTTTTACCAAACCTAAAAAGCAATAATTTGAAAAGAATAGCCCATACTAAACCTCTCAAAAATCTCTCAAAAAGCATAAATAAATAATCTTATAATCTTCAATTATAAATCATGATTCATAAGTCATAAGTGCGGAAATAAGTAGAAGCGCTGGTCCTCGGGTTGTGTGCGCCCTCAGTCCAGTCAGATCATCCGTCAAGACCTCTCTCAAAACTCACCTGCATCCATCACACCTAGTGAGTCTAAAGACTCAACACACCATAATCTTTATAACAAATAATACGTATAAAACCACATGCAACAGGGAAAATACTTTTAGGTAAAAATAACATTTCATGACATGCATAAATAAATCTTGATCTTTTCCCTTTTTCCTTATCATGACATAAAAACATTTTTAACATTATCATAAACATTTTCCTTTTTCTTTTTCCTTTTTTTGAATTCAGATCGTTAATTGTGACTTTCCTGATCATGATCATAAGAGTCGATGGATCCATCTACATGTAACCACAGTACTAGGCGGCGGGGATATCAGCAACACTCTCACCGGTCAACTGAGCCTTTGCCTATCATGATTCGAATAGAAATACGATCGTCGGGTTCCCTCCGGGGCCTTTTCCCATAAATGGGCTCCCTTTGGGGCATTTTCCCCTCACGACATTTCCATTCTTACCGTTAACACAAAACCGTTACCACATATTCGCAATGATGGAAACACGATCGTCGGGCTCCCACTGGGACCATAACCCTCACGATATCCCCACCATTAACGAATTAGTCACAATCAATTCACTTCCTTCAACATTTTTCATGCTCATTACTTTAGAAAAATCATGAATAACCTTTACATTTTTTTTCCTTTTTCAAACCAAGCATGCAACATGTATTTTTAAATGTCTTCTCTAAATCATAAAAATCTCATGGACAGTTAAAAATCATAATTAAATCATGAACATCTCATATACATTTAAAAATAACCATAATATGATAAAAATAGCATTTAGGGCACTGCCATGACGTTTACAATTTTCTAGTTGTAAAAAGATCGTTTTACCCCTAGACATAAAATTCCTCGAATTTGACTTTTTCTTGAATTCATTGACTCTAACATGTCCCAAATAATTATTTAAGCCTAAATTAATTTTATTATAATTTTATTTAGCTTAAATGTTAGACTTCTTCATTTATCATTAATTAATTGTTTTGACGTTGTTTTAATCACTAAAAATCTCAAACTTTAATATAAAATTCCTAAATTCTAAATTTAGTCTTTTTATATTATTTTAGCCCTTATGGACCATGACTCGACCCCCGTGAGCCGTATTCCAATTTTTGTTTATTTAAAAACCCTAATTGACACCTAAACTTCGACCCCGAGCCAACTTTCGATTTTCACGAGTTACCCCCGAGCCATGTTGAACCAAAACTTGCCCAACATCCCAAACTAGCCTACTGTACCCTTAGCCTACCAAGAAATCCAACCCAAACCCAAAAACGAGCCCCTCAACTCAACCTATGCAATGGCCGAGAACTCCTAGTGGCACTAGGACTCTTGATTTGCTTCTAGGACTCCTCCCCACACACCCAACCCCTGAACCCACCTGTTGTACCCCCTCAAAGGACTTTAAAGACTCACTAGAACCTAGCCTTTGAACCCAGGATGCGCCCTAAAGCCCCTGCGCGACGCTGAAGCCCTGCGCACCTCTCTTGCAGTTTCTCGGGTAGAGTCCTAGCGTGGCTAGGACTCTTCCTCAGTCCTTAGCTAGGACTCTCCTCCTGACCCGTGACATGCCCTGGACGTGCCCTGGCCCAAGCCAAGACCGAGTCCTTCCCTTATACCTGGAACCCGAACCCCCAACGCCCCTTGACAGCAGAAATCTGTTCTCCCTTGTTTCCTTCGCTTTTGCCGTGAGTTGTGTGGGTGAGTGGGACTTCAATTCATGCTAAAACTTTACTTAAACATACCTAGGCATCATGGCAGCCCCTTAACTAAACAATAAACAGGATATTGGGTTCGAAATCCATGCTTCCTCATGCAAACATGTAGAAAACCGAAAATTCTTAAAAATATGACATTTTCTTCACGCATACAATTATCCAAACAATAATATGACATGATGGATGAGAAAAAGAGATGTATGGCGTGCCTTTGCGTTATATACGCACGAAAAACCGTTGACGACGAAGAACGGGAGTCGACCTTGGCTTCTACTAGTTTGCTACCTTCGAAAACCCTTACCAAAATCTTTCAAAGTGCCGTGTATGTGTGCTGCCGTGTGTGTGTGTGGTTGGGAGGGTTTTCTTTTCTGAATTCTCTATTGTGGCCGTGAGTTATGAGGGTTGGGGGAAAAGGGTTTAATATATTATATACTCTTTTATTTACTAATCAAGGCTTAGGCCTAATAAGCCCTCAAATTAGGCCCAATTATCTTTAACTAAATAATAAAAATTATTTTGATTAGAAAATTTTGTGAATTTATTAGCCGGATTGCTAAAAAGCTCGTGTTTTAATTGAAAAACCAATACCGATAAAATTTACGTCCCGGCGTATAAAATCACCTCAAAACCCGATATTTTCAAAAATACTAAAAAGCAACACTCATTTTTTAAATAATTAAAAACAATTATTTAATAAAAACATTTTCTATTTTTCACCCTCGGTCTCCGTTCCCCGATCGTCGCTTGAATATTCCTTAAAAATACACTTTTATGCATGATGATAATAAAATCATAATTAACATGTAAACAAGTATGTCACATAATCAAATAGCAATTAAATCAATTAATTACTCATTTTCAATATTTCCTAGATTCGCATGCAGTTGGATTACGTTGTCTTAATTTTGGACCTTACAATTCCTCCCCCCTTAAATAAAATTTCGTCCTCGAAATTAGAACTTACCGAATAGTTCTGGATAGCGACCCTTCAAGTCGCTCTCGGTTTCCCAAGTAACTTCCTCTTTCGAGTGATTCAACCACTTGACCTTGACCATTGGAATGACTTTGTTCCTCAATCGCCTTTCTTGTCTTGCTAAGATCTGGACGGGTCTTTCCTCATATGTCATATTTGGAGTTAATTGAAGAGGTTCATAATTAAGCACATGTGACGGATTCGACATGTACTTCCTCAACATTGAAATGTGGAACACATTGTGAACTCCTGCCAGCGCTGGTGGCAATGCCATTCCTATAAGCTAGTGTACCAATCCTCTCCAAAATTTCAAATGGACCAATAAATCTTGAGCTTAGTTTCCCCTTTTTGCCAAAACGCATAACACCTTTCATGGGTGCTATTTTCACAAATACATTATCTCCCACTGCAAACTCTAAGTCCCTACGTCGTTTGTCTGCATAACTCTTTTGTCAGCTTTGCGCCGTCTTCATTCTATCGCGAATTTTTACTATAAGCTCGGTAGTCTTTTCAATCACATCTGGACCAATCTCTCTTCTTTCACCACTTCGTCCCAATGAATAGGAGATCTACATTTCCTTCCGTAAAGTGCCTCAAAAGGAGCCATCCCGATTGATGATTGATAGCTATTATTGTAGGTGATCTCCACTAGAGGTAATTTTGGTTCCCAACTGCCTTGGAAATCAATAACACAAGCTCGAAGTAGATCTTCCAAAATCTGTATAACTCTTTCTGACTGTCCGTCGGTTTGAGGATGAAATGCTGTACTGAATAATAACTTGGTCCCCATCGCTGCATGTAGACTTTTCCAGAAAGATGACGTGAATCTCGGATCTTTGTCAGAAACAATGGATACAGGAATCCCATGCAGACGAACTATCTCTCGAATATACAACTCGGCGTACTGAATCATGGTGAAGGTCGTCTTGATAGGTAGAAAGTGCGCTGATTTAGTAAGACGATCAACTATCACCTATATAGCATTAAATCCCTTAACTGTCTTTGGCAATCCCACGACGAAGTCCATGGTGACATTTTCCCATTTCCACTCGGGAATAGGGAGTGGCTTCAATTTACTTGCTGGTCTTTGATGCTCTGCTTTAACTTGTTGACAAGTCAAACACTCGGATACAAATCTCAGAATGTCTCTCTTCATGCCTGGCCACCAATATAACTGCTGCAGTTCTTTATACATTTTCGTGCTGCCTGGATGAATGGAATATGGCGTGTCATGTGCTTATTTCATGATAAGATTTCTCAAGGAATCGTCACTAGGAACCCATAGACGGTCTCGATAACGGACCAAGCCATCCACTACTGAATATAATTTCCGGCCCTTGGCTTCATCTCTAACTCTCCACCTTTGCAAATGCTCGACAGTAGACTGCCCATCACGAATTCGGTCTCTCAGAGTCGACTGTACTGATAATGTGGCAAGATTAGGGCCCTCGCCCCTAGCATACACTGTAAGCTCAAACCGCTGTATCTTAGACTGCAACGGTCTTTGGAGTGATAAATGCGTGATAGCTGCTGCTTTTCTACTCAATGCGTCTGCCACTACATTAGCTTTCCCCGGATGGTAGCTAATGTCACAATCATAGTCCTTTACTAATTCGAGCCATCTGCGCTGTCTCATATTCAACTCCTTTTGGGTGAAGAAGTATTTCAAACTTTTATGAACAGTGAATATCTTGCACTTCTCCCCGTAAAGGTAGTGCCTCCAAATCTTTAATGCAAAGACTACTGCTGCCAGCTCAAGATCATGAGTGGGGTAGTTTTTCTCGTGAATCTTCAACTGTCTCGACGCATAAGCTATAACTCGGTCATTTTGCATCAGAACTGCACGCAATCCAAGTTTAGAAGCGTCGGTATAAAGAACATAATCCCCTTGCCCCGATGGCATAGATAACACTGGTGCTAATATCAAGGCTTGCTTCATCTTGTCAAAACTGTCTTGACACTCGGGTCCCCAAATAAATTTTGCATTCTTCTTAGTCAAGGATGCCAAAGGTACTGCAATAGAAGAGAATACCTGAATAAACTTGCGATAATAGCCAGCTAATCCCAAGAAAATGCGAATCTCGGTAACACTTCGGTACTGGCCACTCTTTCACTGCCTCAACTTTGCTTGGATCAACTTCAACGCCATTACGAGAAATGATGTGGCCTAAGAATTCCACTCTATCGAGCCAAAACTCGCACTTGCTGAATTTTGCATATAGCTTCCTGTCATGTAGTACTTGCAGTGCTGTCCTCAAATGACGACTATGCTCCTCTTTGTTCTTTGAATAAATCAATATATCATAAATGAAGACAATAATAAACTGATCCAGATACGGCTGAAATACACGATTCATGAGATCCATGAAGATCGCTGGTGTGTTAGTCAGACCGAATGGCATGACCGTAAACTCGTAGTGCCCATATCTGGTACGAAATGCTGTCTTGTGAACATCAGACTCTTTCACTTTTAATTGATGGTATCCAGATCGCAGATCAATTTTTGAAAATACCGCGGCTACTTGCAACTGATCAAATAAATCTTCAATTCTTGACAGTGGATATTTGTTTTTTATAGTGACATTGTTAAGTTCCCGATAATCGATGCAAAGACGCATACTACCATCTTACTTCTTCACAAATAATACCGGTGCGCCCCATGGAGAATAGCTAGGGTGAATGAAACCCTTGTCTAGTAACTCTTGGATTTGATCTTTCAATTCATTCATTTCAGCGGGTGCTAGACGATAAAGCGCTTTAGATATAAGAACGGTGCCCGGCAATAGATCAATAGAGAATTCCACTTCACGGTTAGGTGGAATACCAGAAACGTCCTCGGGAAAGACGCTAGGAAAATCTCTCACAATGTAAACATCTTCTAATTTCTGACTGATAGATTCCTGTGCAGTAGTGACATAAGCTAAATAAGCTTGGCATCCACGTTTAATAAGCTTCATCGCACATAGACAAGAGATATTGTGCGGCATTTGCTTGTTTCTCGCCGCCTCGAAGACAAAAGATTTACCAATAGGTGGCCTAATAGATACCGATCGCTGACGGAAATCAATCGAAGCTCCATTTACTGATAGCTAATCCATCCCCAATATAATATCAAATTCGGGCATAGGAAGCACAATAAGATCTGCCCGAACAACATCCTTGAATAAACGAAGCTCCAGATTCTTGACAATTTTATACGTGAGCATTTGTTCACAGGATGGAATAGAAACTTTGAAACCAAAACCCATATCTTGAGGAGTAATATTCAGTCTTTTGATGAAGGTTTTAGATATGAATGAATGTGTAGCTCCCGAGTCTAAAAGTGCATAGGTTGCTACACCTTGAATGATAATCCTCCCTGTGGTGAAAATGTCTTTTAAATCTTTTCGTGTTGAATCGTAAGGATTTACTATCATTTATTCCCAAAGTTATATGAAGAATTTGTGTTGAACTTAAACCTATCTTGGAAAAATTGCACTTTAGTCCCTCAACTATTGAAATTTGCATTATTGACCCAAAGTTTTCGAATTATTGCAATTAAGTCCTTAAATTTTCGAACTTGTTCATTTTAGCTCTTGAGGTTCCCGTAAATAACATTTATGGCCCTTAAGATTTCGGTACTTGCATTTTGGTCCCTTAATTATCGGAAATTGTATTTTAGACCTTAAATTTCGAAATTTGCGCATTTAACCCCAAATGATTCGAATTCCTATAAAAATCCTTTAGTTATGATCTTCTTTAATTTTGGCCCTAAACTTTTTATTTGGAATCATTTCATCCTTCACATAAAATAAGACACAAAATTCAAATCATTTTCTATGGTTTTTAAAATCATAACTTAAGTCCAACTTCGTAGAACATGCAATCTAATTTTCACTAGGTTAATCCTTTTCTCTAATAAATTCTAATAACCAATTTAACATTTCATGCAATAATAAACAATACAAAAATGTTAAATGACTAGGTTACCCGTGATGAGTGTAGTGTCTGTCTCTTCCTCAGCTTCCTCAGCATTCATAACATAAGCTCGTGCCGTGGTAGCCGCTTTCTTCTTTGGGCAATCTATGGCTTTGTGACTAGCCTCCTTGCAGTAGAAACATTTAAATGATCCCAATTCGCATTTGCCAGGATGTAGACGGTTGCACTCCTTGCATGGTTGCCTTTCAGCAGGCTTTGGTGCTCCAGGATTTTGTGGCTTTGGTGGAGCTGGTGTCTTGACTGGACCTTGGGGCTTTTGAGGCCCTTGAGGGCTAGGAGGGCCCATATATGGCTTCTTGTTAGGCTGATTATTATTCTGATTGTGCTGCCTCTTGCGCCGAATCTCAAAGTCGATGTCCTTCAAAGACTGCTCGGCCTGATATGCATAGCTAAATGCGATAGCATAATCCCCAGGACGCATCATCATAACTTTATCCCGAATGGTAGGTCGTAGGCCATCCATGAAATGTCTAAACTTTTCTTCAGCATCCCTGGCAATAAGGGGGCACAAAATGGCAACCCCTATCAAACTTCTTCACAAATTCAGTAACCGTCGCATCTCCCTGGCGAAGAGCCATAAATTCCCTCTTTATTCGGCTCCTAGCATCCGGAGTGAAATATTTCTCATAGAACTTTGTCTTGAACTGTGCCCAAGTGAGTGTAGTAAGGTCAACACCATGCTCGGCTCCTTCCCACCATAAAGAAGCGTCGTCCCTAAGAAGATAAGTAGTACACCTCACCCGGTCCGCATCTCTCATGTCATAGCGAAAATGTACCTCAAGTGAACGAATCCAACCCTCTGCAGCAAAAGGATCGGTAGTGCCAGAAAATTCCTTCGGCCCTAGCCTCCGGAACTGCTCATAAACATCTTGCTGTGGCCTAGTCGCCTGCTGCTGCTGCATCTGCTGTAACTGCTGTTGTAATTGTTGTTGTTGTAATTGCTGCTGCTGTAACTGTTGCTCGAAGAGACGAGCCATACCCTCTAATGCACAAGTAGCAGGATCCCCCGGTGGTGGTGGTGGTGGTACGTTTCCTTGTTGATTCACACTGTTCTCTGCTTGGTTTCCATTAACGGGGGCACGTATAGGAGGCATTTTATCTGAACGTTTTCCAAATTCTTAACGTAACCAACATGCATTTAAATCTAAGTTTTCTAATCATGTGACATAGCCTATCCCATGTAACAATTTAAGCATGCAAGCATAAATACTCAAGAATCTCATAAACATATAACGTAAACATAATATTCACATCATCATGCAGGTAATAACATATTAAATCACATAAAGCATGTAAAACTTACAACTTGAGGCTTGACGACTGATCTTTCCGGCGCTGATGGTGGCACAACACTTTACAAGACCTTTGCTCTGATACCAACTGAAACGTCCTGCCCTTTTTATTGCTTTAAAAGTACTAGAATTTTTTTTTCTTTCTTCTATGTCCATTTACCACATGAAAATATTTTAATAAAATATTTTACCTTTTTAAAATAAAACATCAACCAACTAACATTTTAAAGAAAATCAAGTGATATAGTCATATAACTGAAATAAACATCAACCAACTAGCATTTTTTGAAATCAATGAAATAGTCATAAAAATGAAATCGTCAATTTGTTTTACCAAACCTAAAAAGCAATAATTTGAAAAGAATAGCCCATACTAAACCTCTCAAAAATTTCTCAAAAAGCATAAATAAATAGTCTTATAATCTTCAATTATAAATCATGATTCATAAGTCATAAGTGCGGAAATAAGTAGAAGCGCTGGTCCTCGGGTTATGTGTGCCCTCAGTCTAGTCAGATCATCCGTCAAGACCTCCCTCAAACTCACCTGCATCCATCACACCTAGTGAGTCTAAAGACTCAACACACCATAATCTTTGTAACAAATAATACGTATAAAACCACATGCAACAGTGAAAATACTTTTAGGTAAAAATAACATTTCATGACATGCATAAATAAATCTTGATCTTTTCCCTTTTTTCTTATCATGACATAAAAATATTTTTAACATGATCATAAATATTTTCCTTTTTCCTTTTCCTTTTGTTGAATTCAGATCGTTAATTGTGACTTTCCTGATCATGATTATAAGAGTCGATGGATCCATCTACATGTAACCACAGTACTAGGTGGCGGGGACATCAACAACTCTCTCACCGATCAACTGAGCCTTGGCCTATCATGATTCGAATAGAAATACGATCGTCGGGGTTCCCTCCGGGGCCTTTTCCCATAAATGGGCTCCCTTTGGGGCCTTTTCCCCTCACGACATTCTCATTCTTACCGTTACCACAAAACCGTTACCACATATTCGCAATGATGGAAACATGATCGTCGGGCACCCACTGGGACCATAACCCTCACGATATCCCCACCATTAACGAATTAGTCACAATCAATTCACTCCCTTCAACATTTTTCATGCTCATTACTTTAGAAAAATCATGAATAGCCTTTACATTTTTTTTCTTTTTTGAAACCAAGCATGCAACATGTATTTTTAAATGTCTTCTCTAAATCATAAAAATCTCATGGACATTTAAAAATCATAATTAAATCATGAACATCTCATATTCATTTAAAAATAACCATAATATGATAAAAATAGCATTTAGGGCACTGCCATGACTTTTACAATTTTCTAGGTGTAAAAAGACCGTTTTACCCCTAGACGTAAAATTCCTCGAATTTGAGTTTTTCTTGAATTCATTGATTCTAACATGTCCCAAATAATTATTTAAGCCTAAATTAATTTTCTCATAATTTTATTTAGCTTAAATGTTAGAATTCTTCATTTATCATTAATTAATAGTTTTGACGGTGTTTTAATATCAAAAAATCCCAAACTTTAATATAAAATTCCTAAATTCTAAATTTAGTCTTTTTATATTATTTTAGCCCTTATGGACCAGACTCGACCCCCGTGAGCCGTATTCCAATTTTTGTTTATTTAAAAACCCTAATTGACACCTAAACTTCGACCCCGAGCCAACTTTCGATTTTCACGAGTTACCCCCGAGCCATGTTGAACCAAAACTTGCCCAACATCCCAAACTAGCCTACTGTACCCTTAGCCTACCAAGAAATCCAACCCAAACCCAAAAACGAGCCCCTCAACTCAACCGATGCAATGGCCGAGAACTCCTAGTGGCACTAGGACTCTTGATTTGCTTCTAGGACTCCTCCCCACACACCCAACCCCTGAACCCACCTGTTGTACCCCCTCAAAGGACTTTAAAGACTCACTAGAACCTAGCCTTTGAACCCAGGATGCGCCCTAAAGCCCCTGCGCGACGCTGAAGCCCTGCGCACCTCTCTTGCAGTTTCTCGGGTAGAGTCCTAGCGTGGCTAGGACTCTTCCTCAGTCCTTAGCTAGGACTCTCCTCCTGACCCGTGACATGCCCTGGACGTGCCCTGGCCCAAGCCAAGACCGAGTCCTTCCCTTATACCTGGAACCCGAACCCCCAACGCCCCTTGACAGCAGAAATTTGTTCTCCCTTGTTTCCTTCGCTTTTGCCGTGAGTTGTGTGGGTGAGTGGGACTTCAATTCATGCTAAAACTTTACTTAAACATACCTAGGCATCATGGCAGCCCCTTAACTAAACAATAAATAGGATATTGGGTTCGAAATCCATGCTTCATCATGCAAACATGTAGAAAACCGAAAATTCATAAGAATATGACATGTTCTTCACGCATACAATTATCCAAACAATAATATGATATGATGGATGAGTAAAGGAGATGTATGGCGTGCCTTTGCGTTATATACGCACGAAAAACCGTTGACGACGAAGAACGGGAGTCGACCTTGGCTTCTACTAGTTTGCTACCTTCGAAAACCCTTACCAAAATCTTTCAAAGTGCCGTGTATGTGTGCTGTCGTGTGTGTGTGTGGTTGGGAGGGTTTTCTTTTCTGAATTCTCTATTGTGGCCGTGAGTTATGAGGGTTGGGGGAAAGGGTTTAATATATTATGTACTTTTTTATTTACTAATCAAGGCTTAGGCCTAATAAGCCCTTAAATTAGGCCCAATTATCTTTAACGAAATAGTAAAAATTATTTTGATTAGAAAATTTTGTGAATTTATTAGCCGGATTGCTAAAAAGCTCGTATTTTAATTGAAAAACCAATACCGATAAAATTTACGTCCCGGTGTATAAAATCAACTCAAAACCCCATATTTTCAAAAATACTAAAAAGCAACACTCATTTTTTAAATAATTAAAAACAATTATTTAATAAAAACATTTTCTATTTTTCAGCCCTCGGTCTCCGTTCCCCGATCGTCGCTTGAATATTCCTTAAAAATACAATTTTATGCATGATGATAATAAAATCATAATTAACATGTAAACAAGTATGTCACATAATCAAATAGCAATTAAATCAATTAATTACTCATTTTCCATATTTCCTAGATTCGCATGCAGTTGGATTACGTTGTCTTAATTTTGGACCTTACAAATTTTATCCCAATGGGTTTTTCCTAGTAAGGTTTTTAATGTGGCAGTATAAAAACACGTAATGAAGACAATCATTATGATCATCATCACAAGGGGGAGTGTTGAAAATTAATATTTTAATATTGAATATTTGAATATTGAATGTTTAATATTTGAATGTTGAAAATTAGGTAAAATTAGGTGTTGAATATTGAAATTTGTGTGTGTTGATGAAGGTAATGATGTAATTTATTTTTGGATTATGTGTAAAATTTTTCTATAAATAGATCTCTCATTTGTGAAGAAAATCACAATTGAGTTGAGAGAAAAATATTATAAAGTGTGTAGTGTGATAATTTTGAGAGTTTGAGATTTTTACTTTTTACCATAAATTTTTACTTTTTCACAACAATAAGTATATATCTAAACGAAACGAACATTTCAATAAAACTACAATTTGTTTTATAACTGCCAAGGTGAAGTCTGAGATGAATTTCCACAAATACCATTGCTATAAACCATCAGTAAACGTTTTACAAAATAAAACTGATTATTTATTGTTTTTTAAAAAATTGAAATGGATCAATTTTGTCAAGCAGATCTCATATTTTATTCGACTCATAAGAAAATATTATTTTTGACTCGAAAATGGACCAGATCAACTTATCTCAAAATTTTGTAATTCAAATAGGCGCATTTCCTAAAGATATCATACACATTTTTTTAATGACAATGTCTGCGGTCGTTCTCTTTCGGTGCACACTAGATAAAACTTTCGGACTAATGCAATAGTCTGCAAACCAACCTAGCAAGCTAAATTGCACTTGATAAATAATATGCGACAGGCTCTCACGCGACTGTTGGTGGGGAAAATTGAACTCCTCGCTATTGGTTAAGTGTTTACATACTTTACTAACTCGGACATCTCTCGAAGAAGATATCATACACGATTTTTATTTAATTATTGGTGGATCATGCAGTGGGAAAGACTAAAGAGTGATTCCTTCTACGTTTTTTTCCCAAGCATACGTTAGATGTCCCATATCCGCATACATGCGTAGTTTAGTGGCTGAGTTGTCTATTGTGCTAGATGATTTTTAACCACTATATGGTGAGTTTTCTGCACTCTCTCTGATTTTTTTATTCTTTTTGTTGAATAAAAATGCATTTTGTCGATGTAAAAATTTATTAAAAAAGCACAAATCGATGTATGTTATTAGCATTTTCTACAGTGAAAAAATTACTTGACATTGTGCACTTGCAATTATTTCGAGCTTGACTATTATAAATTTTTACGAAAGATTTTACAGTGCAAGTTTTGCTCGATCAAGTTTTTGGCACCGTTGTCGGGTACTATTAATACACAATTTTATTTCAAGTTATTTACTTTATCATTCTTTATTTTTTTTGTTTGGCACCTTCAATTTCTTTTCTTATATCTCTTTTGGTGCATGCCAAGATCTCTAGAGTCTGAATTAGAGATAGTCGACCCCGAGATTGAAAGAACCCTACGCAGACAAAGGCAACAACAGTGGCTTAGGGACATGATGAACAGGAACGAACGTGAGGACGAGCAGCATGAAGATCTAAGAGTCGAGGAACCAAGGCGTATACCCATGTTGGAGTACGCACAACCTTCTCTTGATGGAGCACGTCCAAGCATAGTGCGACCAACTGTCAGGACAAACAAGTTTGAGATCAAATTAGCTATAATTCAGATGATCCAGAACACTGTCCAATTTAGGAGAAATGCGCTAGATGATCCAAACACTCACATCGCAGAATTTCTTGAAATCTTCGATACTTTTAAATTCAATGGAGTTTCTGATAATGCTGTTAGATTGCGTTTGTTTCCTTTCTCTTTACGTGACAAAGCTAAAGCTTGGTTAAACTATTTGCCTGTAGGTTCAATCACAACTTGGGAAGATATGGCCAAGGCATTTCTCATCAAATACTTCCCTCCCTGTAAAACCATGAAGTTGCGGGCAGACATCACTACCTTCGCCCAATTCGAGCAAGAGTCCTTATATGAGGCATGGGAGCGCTACAAAGATTTATTACGGTGATTCCCAAATCATGAACTGCCTCTTGGGTTAGTAGTTCAAACTTTTTATTATGTCAAACATCCATGGAAGAAGCCAGTGAGGATGAAATTGGATGATTTGGGGGATCGAAGTGACTTGGTCCCTCAGAAGTCAAGCATTGAGGAACCGTCGAAACGTGAGCTCAACCTACTACCTCCACACCTGAAGTACGTGTACTTAGAGCGTACAAAGCTAGCACCCGACAAGAACATTACACCGAGGGAATTTAAAGAAAGCGAACCAGTGCTACTGTACAACTCCAAGCTGCGCTTATTTCCTAGCAAGATCAAGTCAAGATGAACGGGCCCTTACATTATCACCAAAGTATTCCCCTCGGGAGCAATAACTTTGCGAGATGGGAAAAATGAGCCATTCATAGTCAATGCTCAACGACTGATGCATTATTTGGGTGGCATAGTGGAGCCACAAATTGGAGTCGCTCGATTCCAAAGCAGTGAGAGCTGAGAAGAACCTACAGTCTAGCTCTCGACTATAAATTGAGAACTAATTTCTTTCCCTTCCTACAAGTTTTTAATTTTTTTCTTTTATTTAGTAGTGTTTTTTTTTAATTAGATTTTGGTTGTTCTACATCTGAGTGTTTTTTTTATTTCTTGTCACAGGGGGATGCACATGGGATACCACCACCGGAGCACGACGAGGACGAGAATCAATCAGGGGAGTTCACTATATCCTTTTTTTTTTGTTTTTAATTTATGCTGCATTGCGTAGTTTGTTATCATCATTGTTGTATTATGTCGTTTACATTGCATTTGTTTTTGTATTCTGCATATGTGTTTCGTTTATATGTTTCAGTCTTTTGTGCAATGGGGACATTGCACACACTTAGTATGAGGGGGTTGGTCGTTTGTGTATTGCATGTGTGTCAATTGATGGTGAAACAAGTAGGTTGATAGCCGACGATGATTTTGGGCTTAGTGAATTACTTGTTTCTTAGTCTTGTCGCTCGTTATGAATACCCCTGTAGCATGGACTGTTAGTTTTTATATGCACTTATAGTGGGTTTTGGTAGTGGTGTGAATGACGGTCGAGTTTAAAAATCTGTGGGGGGAACTGGAAAAACATAAGATGTGAGTAGAACTTGAATGAATGTATGTGGAAAGGAATGACTGACCAGTGACATGAACTCGAGTAGAAAACTTTAGTAAACTTAGGGATGTAAGTTGAGTGGGATCCAAAAGGGGATGAAATCCTATCCCTAGGCTGAAAAGATGGAGATGTACGGAGTTGAGGAATGTCGGATGAAAAATCCGACAAGTGCATAATGAAAATTATCAGTGTACTCCCAATCTTTTTGAACCACTTGAGCACTTATGGTTATTGAATCCCTAAATATCGTCGTACAACTATGAAATTCTGCAACTTTGTGTTTACTGGTTAGTCTCAAATAGAAACAGAACTCAGGAGAGAGAAACTCGTGTTGCATTGCTGATTTAGTGACTCACATGATTTGCGAATAAAATTATCTGAATCACAAGCTATTAGAACCTACAGAACACACACGGACACATTTTTTGTCCAAATAAAAATGATATGTGGTGCTTTGAAAGGGGTGTTAATGGATGTTGTGATTTGACTAATTGGATGTAGTTCAAAAAATCCGCTGAGACATGAGATGTCAATTTGCTGTTTTGCCATCGATTTAGTTGTTTTAGTACTTTTATTTGGTGTCTTAATTTAGTTGTAGTCTATGACCTATATTGCTTGAGGTCAAGCAAAAGGTCAGTATGAGAGGCTTGATAGGTGTTATTTTTACGTGTTTTATTGCATTAGTTTGTGTGTGGTTGCATAGTGTGTGCGTGTATTTCATATACATTTTTTATTTGTTTTAGAATTAACATATGCATATGTTCGTGTCTGACTTGTACGTGATGAATTTACAGGTGAAATGTCTGGAGAACTGAAATAGGGACAGAAATGTGCAAGCCACAAAAAATTGGCAGAAAAGCTGGTGCCCGTGTTAGAGTATGTGCACGTCGAGCCAAATGTTGGCCGATTGTTAACAATGAAACTCTATGTATAAACAGTCTTTATTTTAATAATATTTGAAATTATTGTTTTGGCACTTCTTTATCTGTTTACCCATGCATGTTGCATAGATAAAGTCCTTGAATATACAAATAGTAGAAAGAATATGAGATGCTCATATGATGAGTATCATGAAACTCATATTTGGAATACTGTATATTCTAAACTGTTCCTAGTCGATTCAGCCGCCACTAAGAAGGATATATGCCGCTCGAGTTTGAGACTAGTATATGCGATGTGAGTACCATGTTTCATTGATAGGGAACATTGTGATGTCCGAACATGCAGATAGGTGCTCCTGGTAGAGTGCACTGAACAACCCTCCATAAAGGACTTTCTAAGTGGTTCTCACTTATAGAGTGGAAACGTCCTAGTTTATGGTTGTACATCATTAGTCATTATGACCCGGGACAACATTGAGACTCTATGTGCTAGCATTACACTTTGACTTGTTTACCGACTCTCATGGGGTCATCGGGTGGCAAGGTTGGGTGTTTTGGCGAAACATATAGAAGTCGATGCATTGTAGTCGGGGATTCACCGCTTACCTTCGGGGATGGATATCCTATGTGATCTCATGTGTATGTAGTTTGAAATCTCTGATCAGAGTATGGTGGTATTTATGAAAGGGGTTTCATAGATTACACCATCGATGAAACTACGACATGACACATAGTATCGGTTCATTGACAACTCTCGATATACCAATGTTTGTCGAATCGGTCGGGATATATGAGTTGAAGGGACCGTACTGTACGCTAACCATAATTGAATGGTTCTTGCAGGCACTATCATTTGATACCTAGGGAATCATGTAAGCGATGCTGCTAGGCGTTTAACATGATTTGTTGGGTACTATCAGATTTGAGTTCTGACGTTCTTATTATCAAGGAGTTGATAAGTAAGAATGGATCAATTGGGGTGTGCTCGTATAAGGACATGTTTAGTCCAAATCACATGGAGATGTGAACCCACGGCTAGTTGTATCAATGAACCATTGAGGGCCACACAAGTACTAGTTTTCTAGATCCCGTTGAGAAGTAAAATAGTTCAATGTGTTGAACGGCTTATGAAGGAGTTTATAAGCGTAAGGAAAAATAGAAGTATGACTTCTATGAGGGAAATGTAATTTATAATTTATGAATGTGTTCCTAAATTAAAAGTTTGCCAAATAAATAATGTATTTGAAAATTGTGATTTTCATAAACTGTTAGAGTAGGTGCCCGTCGAGCCAAGTGTTGGCCGAGTGTTCACAATGAAACTCTATGTATAAGCAATCTTTATTTTAATAATATTTGAAATTATTGTTTTGGCACATCTTTATCTGTATACCCATGCTAGTTGCATAGATAAAGCCCTTGAATATACAAATAGTAGAAAGAATATGAGATGCTCATATGATGAGTATCATGAAACTCATATTTGGAATACTGTATATTCTAAACGGTTCCTAGTCGATTCAGCCGCCGCTAAGAAGGATATAGGCCGCTCGAGCTTGAGACTAGTATCTGCGATGTGAGTACCATGTTTCATTGGTAGGGGACATTGTGATGTCCGAGCATGCAGATAGGTGCTCCTGGTAGAGTGCACTGAACAACCCTCCATTAAAGGACTTTCCAAGTGGTTCTCACTTATCGAGTGGAAAAGTCCTAGTTTATGGTTGTACACCATTAGTCCTTATGACCCGGGACAACATTGAGACTCTATGTGCTAGAATTACACTTTGACTTGTTTACCGACTCTCATGGGGTCATCAGGTGGCAAGGTTGGGTGTTCT
>NC_133321.1:5932525-5952625 GCF_012295235.1 Primulina huaijiensis
TTTTTGTTCTTCAATGGTTGGAGAAAACACTCACTTCTCAAAGAAAAATCCTCATATTTTTCTAGTGCAAAATATGAGGGGATCTACCTAGTTGGTGGTGGGCTTAATAGTTGAGCAAGGAGTGCTCAAAGGAAGCTTGTAGATTTGTCTTGCCTTTGAAGAGCCAAGTTGTTTACAACTTGGTTGGAGCCATTACATCAATCTTTGAGATTGATAGGTACATTTCTTAACACACTATGAATGTCATTTTGTGTTTTTGTATTTGCTACACACTATTTACTTGGTGGCCGAAATTTTTACAAAAAATTTGATTTTTAAACTTCCGTTGCGCTTCCGGTCACCGTAACCGATCTCCTTTCATAAACATTATTATGGACTAAATTAAATTAATTCAAGTGTTGAATTAATTAAACACTAGTGGGCCTAGTAGAGTCAAATAATTATATTAATTCAAGTGTTGAATTAATTAAACACCATTGGGCTTTGTAGAGCCCAATTAGAAATAATTATTAAACTAGTGGGCTTGAGTAAAATCAAATAAAGTTTAATTGGACTCAAATATGTTTGAGACATTTAAACTTTAGTCAATGGGCCTTGTAATTGTTACAAGCCCTAATTGGTTTTGCATTCTTGGGAGGTGAATAGTTGGGGAATACTTTTTATTAAAAAATTGCATGGCATGCAAAAAGGTGATCTTAACTTTTTCACACACCAAGACAACTCATTCACTCCTTCATTGGCATCTACCTTGCCCGAAATTTACACACACTATTCTCTCCTTCAATTTTTGTTCTTCAATTGTTGAAGAAACACTCTCTTCTCAAAGAAAAATCTTCTTATTTTTCTAGTGCAAAATAAGAAAGGTTCTAGCTTGTTGGTGGTGGACTTGATTTGAAGAAAGGAGTCCAAAACCTAGGTGAAGCTTGTAGATTGTCTACCATTGAAGAGCCAAGTTGTTTACAACTTGGTTGGAGCCATAATCAATCCTTGTAATTGATAGGTAATTATCTAAACACCCTATGTGTGACATATTGTGTTTTGTATTTGCTACACATCTTAGTAGAGGTGTTCGATTTTCTTCTAGAAAATAAATTTTTGAACTTCCTTTGCGCATTTGAACACCTAAAATCGATCCCTTTCAAGTGGTATCATGAGCTAAGGATACTATTTTGTGTAGCATTTACATAATATTATATTGAGGTCAATTTCTAACCGCATGAGATGGATTTTTGCAACAAAATCGAGGCCGGTTTTTGGGGAAATTTCGGGCAGCAACATGCTGCCCATTTCGGGCAGCTCGGGCTGCCCATTTCGGCCAGCAAGGGCAGCCCCCGAACAGCCCCCTTAAAAAAAAAATTTTTGTTGGCCGGAATCCGGCGACGGCGATGACGACTAGGGTTTCCAAAAGTGTTTTGGATTATCAAGTGTCATGGGCCTTGATGTTGTTGGGCCATTAGATGGTTAACATATTTGTGAATTTTAAATGGGTCAAAATGTTTTTGGTGAAAAATGTGTTTTTGGGCCCTTAAGTTTAAAATTACAAAAGTTGAAAATATTTTTTTATTTCACAAAAGTTGAAAATATTTTCTCATGAAATAAATAATTGAAGTTGGACTTTAATTATTTATAGTAAATTGTGATTTACAAGAAATTCGGTTATAAATAAATTAATTAGAAAGTAGACAAAGGTGTTTGTATACTTTGTTAATTTAGTTTATAATCGTGGCGGTTAATGAATTGATCAAGATATATAATATTGGATCAATTAATTATTGTGATAATTAATTGATGGTGTATGATATGTGATATTATGCATGAAGGATGATTAAAAGCCCAAGCCCAATTTGCTAGGTGTATGCTAGGATATTTTGTGTTGAATGATTGTAATAATTATCAAATTTAAAGTGGGCTTGGTTTATGGCCCGTTCCCACCCCCATGAGATATATCCCTAATTGCCATGGATATTTATTTGTAAATATTAGTATAGTGGAAGATCAAGATTGGAATATGGTGGCCTTGATGATTATGAAAATCGAAGACATGTAACTATTGGAAGCTAAGGCAATAGTTGCATTTGCATCCCATGTATTTCCCTAGGATTGGACCTAGGCCAGTGTTTAGCTCACACGGGCCATTAGTATTGGGGCGATTGATCATCCTTGTTTGTTTACTGTTTATAATATATGCATGATATGTTATAAATAATGAGTATGTGCGTTATTATTATGATAATAACAAAGTTGCATGAATCCGGCAAACATACGATCAAACATGGCGAGTTTTTAAAATAAAATTAATGATGATACCTTTCAAAACTAAAAACCCTCATTTTGAATAAGATTCAAAATTAATATCAAGCCCGAAAAGGGGAATTATAAAGTTTATAATTTCCATGTCTTCCATCGACAATGGGTGCATGATGAACGCTTCCCGTGTTCGGGGCTCGGCTCATATTATTGGGGGGGCCCTGGGTGCTGGAAAGCTGTGAAATCTATTGACATGGTGATGTGAACTACATGGAACTCCCATGATTTCGGCTCATATTATTGAGAGAACTCATCGGACCGTCCATTAAGGTTCAACATCGATGGGTAATGCTTGACACGTAAAGATGAACGACGTCATATTATTGGGTCCTAATTAAACGTGAGACAAAAGTTTACGTTAAGGGTTGCATGGAGATGCAATTGGAAACTACCTTTTAGGAATTGTGATTGGCTGATATTATTCGGGATCATAATTCGCTAATTGGACCTTACATACCTACTGAGGAAAGGAGTTTCCCGTTTTTACTAGAGGGAAGTGAAAATGTCAAAACAGTGGGAGCGAAAATTTATGAAGTAAAAGTCCATACTTCATATCTTACTAAATATTTTAAAATAGTCAATAATATTTATCTGTTTTACTCTTCAGTACAAATTGTGACAATGTCTTCGATTCGCAATCCGCTATCTGCAATACTCGAAAAACACATATTAACTGGACCTAATTACCTCACTTGGCTAAGAAACCTGAAAATCGTCTTGAATTAGGAAAGGATAGCGTATACACTTACTGAGTCGCCCCCTGTAGAGGCTCCGACTGACTGCACTCCTGAGGAATTGCAGACTTACAAGGAATGGTGTGACCATGACTTGAAAGCCAAAGTGTTATATGCAGGCTTCTATGAACGATAAGAAGTCGGTTCTTTATGTGGGTTCTTCATCTGGTACGGAGATTGGTCCACATGGGAAGGGAAAGAAGCGTTCTTTCCAACATCCCAAGAAGAACGTGCCCTTGAAGAGGCAAGCTCCGAATCCCGTTGGGCCAGCTACACCAGTTAAAGCTGACAAGACTGTTGACATCTATCATCACTGCAAGAAGCCTGGACGTTGGAGGCGTAACTGCAGGGAATATCTTGCCCAGAAAGGTTCTGGAAATTGTATGTTCTATATCAAAGTAAACATTTCAATTAACTCTACTTCTTGGGTATTAGATACCGGCTGTGGCTCACATCTCTGTAATGAGTTGCAGGTGATGGGAAGAAGTAGGAGACTAAGGGAAGGTGAGACCTTCTTGAGGATGGGCAATGGAGCAAGAGTTGCTGCCAAGGCCGTAGGAGATGTTTGTTTACTTTTGAACAATGACTTTAAGTTAATTTTAAGAGATGTTTTGTTTGTACTAGATTTGGTGAAAAACATTGTTTCCATTTCTATGCTTGATAAAGATGGATTTTCTTGTTTATTTAGCAAAGTTGTTTGCAACATTTACAAGAATTAATGTTTAATTGGTACTGGAGAACTTGAAAACGATATCTAAAACTTAAAATTGAAAGATATTCCACTAAACAATGTCCAAGCTATAACAACAACAAACAAGCGAAAACAATATACTCTAAATTCGGCACAATTATGGTGCTCGATTAGAACATATTTCCCTAAGAATGATGAACAAGTTAGTAGGAGTGGGCATGTTCGATATGTCTGATATTAATGCTCTCACGACTTGTGAATCCTGTCTGAAAGGAAAGATGACCAAAATTCCCTTTAAGGGCAATGTGGAGCGAGCAAAAAGGTTATTGGATTTGATCCATACCGATGTGTGCGGTCCGCTTAGCATCACCGCTACGCATGGACATGCCTACTTCATCACCTTTACCGATGACGTTTCAAGGTATGGGTATGTGTATTTGATGAAATACAAGTCTGAAGCCTTAGAAAGGTTCAAAGAATTCAGAAGTGAAGTAGAGAAACAGTTGGGACAAAGCATCAAGTCACTTCGATCGGATTNTTGATAAGACACCATTTGAGATATGGATGGATAAGCCTCCCAAATATTCTTATCTTAGAATATGGGGGTGCCCTGCTTATGTGAAGCAGGTAGTGGGAGATAAATTGGATAGTCGATCCATTTTATGCTACTTTGTGGGATATCCAAGGAATTCAGTTGGATACTATTTCTATCATCCCCAAGAAACAAATGTGTTTGTTTCTAGGAATGCAACCTTTTTGGAAACGGAATTTCTATTGGATAGAAAAGGGAAGATGATAGAACTCGAAGAGGTTCGAGAGACACCCACAATTGAAGAACCCACACCCGAAGAGCCAAGAGAGGAGATACAAGCTCCTAGAAGATCCGAGAGAGTCTCGAGACCACCTATGAGGTATGGTCTGCTTCTTGAAGAGGGCCATGATGAGCCTAACCATGGATGTTATCCAAGGACCTTCAAGGAAGCGTTATCTGATGCCGATTCATCTAAGTGGCTTGAAGCTATGGAATCTGAGATGAATTCCATGCATTCGAACCAAGTGTGGAATCTCGTGGATCCACCTGAGGGAATTGTTCCCATAGGGTGTAAATGGATTTACAAGAGGAAACTTGGGGCGGATGGGAAGGTATTGACCTTCAAGACGCGATTGGTAGCAAAAAGATATACTCAAAGACAATGAGTTGACTTTGAGGAAACCTTTTCTCCAGTTGCAATGTTCAAGTCGATAAGGATATTGTTAGCCATAGTTGCATGGTATAACTATGAGATATGGCAGATGATTGTAAAGACAGCCTTTCTTAATGGGGATATTAAGGAAGAGATTTACATGTATAATGGCCCGAGTATTTCGTGTTTGAAAATTTGCGGAAAAATTAATTTTTTTTTAAATAATTAAAATGCCTCATTCCCGAAATAAACTGATGAATCAGGTTTAATGTTTAAAAATAGTAGCGGAAGAAATTATTGCTCACAAAATAACAAGTAAAGTAATCCCACAACTGATAAAAATGTTTGAGCATAAAAACGGCAAGTGCTGTAAATGAGGTCCTCGGGTTCCACTACTGCCGACCCTAGCTAGCTCATTGGTCCCCGCCCTCGGCCCCGACATCATCAGCACCTACAACAATCAAGTCTATTGAGTCTAAAGACTCAGCATGCATATATCGTAAATAAAAAGTAAATAAATAATAAAATCGCATGCAAGTGAAAATATCGTGTCATGATTAATTATAATACGTGCATAACTGAACTAAAAATCATAGTGAAAATGTTTGCTCCTTGGAGCCCTGTAATTAAATAGCATGTAATAATTTTCTGGTGAGATTATGGTCTACGCAAGTTGTCCCTAAACTGAACTGAACTGACCGGTAACTGACGACCGGGACCAGTAACTGACGACCGGGTGAAATAATAATCGTCTGATCAGACTAATGCCACAGTATACTGGGTGGTACAAACTGAACTGACCGGTAACTGGCGACCAGGTGAAGTAATAATCCAATGATAGTAAAGTGACCACAAGCAATATCACATAAATATCAAAATGAATATTTTGCACGTAATATAATTAAATAACATAATTAAATATCCTGAATAATTTTACTGATTGGGTTGGATCGCTCTTAGGCTCGCTGCGGCTTAAATTTAACATGAAAAATATGCAAATGATTTTCTTGACCAAACTTTGTAATTGAATCCAAAAACGAGACAATTACGCCCAACGACTTCGTATTTAATCATGACTCCGTGACAACCCAAACCAACACCGAACCATCATTTAGTCATGATTAAAATACACTTAAAATGATGAAATAATGCTCCTAAAATGGTAAGAGCCAAAATTTTGGGGAATGGAGGCCAAAACATGAAACGTTTTTTCGAGAGTCAATTTGGCACATCGCACCGCAAATTCTCGTACGACCTCTAAAATGATCCGAATCACAAACGGCCAAAAACATAACCTTTCCAACTTGATGAGGCACTGTCCAGTCCAAGGCCATAGGCTAAAAGCCAACCAAGAACTCGAA
This sequence comes from Primulina huaijiensis, assembly GCF_012295235.1. Taxonomy (NCBI): domain Eukaryota; kingdom Viridiplantae; phylum Streptophyta; class Magnoliopsida; order Lamiales; family Gesneriaceae; genus Primulina; species Primulina huaijiensis. The sequence continues at coordinate 5,938,803 of NC_133321.1, forward strand.
CTAGCCACTGAACCGCCGCAGCAAGTTGCTGTCACAAAAATACAGCAGCTGTGCTTTGGTTTCCTTGCGTCGTTTGCGAGGCTAATGGCCATTAGGGCTTGAACCACCGACCAAAACCTCTTACCAACATCTATGGAATGATTTGAACCATGGCTAACGGCCCTAGGCCAGCCACAATTCGCATCACACCAGAAACAAATCATGCGTCCCAACTGAGCACTAATACTGCACGTGGGATGTTGCTGTGGTTCTTGCTGTCATGGACCATTCCAGTGTCCATTTGGTTGGCCATGGCATGATCTAGACATCTAGAGGTAGGGCATGAACCGTGGCTAAGGGCCATAGGCTAAACAAGATCCACACCATTCCACAATACCCGAAACACACTTGCAGTAAAATGAGAAGGGCCGAAAGGGGAAGGGGCTGTTCTTGTGTTTTGATTTAAAAACCGATGTAACAATGGACCAAGCCTCAAAAGGGAAACTTGGTCACTCCTTAGACATGCTAAAGAGGTGTTCTAACCATGGCTATAGGCCCCTAGGGCAGCCAAGATCAGACACTTCCCCTTGACAACAACATGGCAGAAAATCGAACACAATATGACACTCATGGGGAAGTTGCTGTCATTTCTGGATTCCAGTGGGTATGGGGCTAGAACCAATGGACAAATGTGTTCCTAACATGTCTTAGTACATTCCTAGGAGCAGCCTTGGGAGCCTGGACACGAGCCATCCACCTGAAACACCAAAAACAAGTGAACCGTGAGGTGCACAAGGAAGGCCAAAAATCTGCATCTTTTATTTTCAAAGTTCTTGATATATTTCAGTTATGCCATAGAAATGATGATCATATAATGTTTAAAAATGTTAATATGACTTGATTGAAGAGCAAGGAAAAATATAAACATGCCTGGTTTCTCTTTGAAAATAAAACGAACGAAACGCAACGACGCGGCGCGGAGGAGCCGGAGCGCTTTGCTACCTTGTTTTCTTTCTCGGTTTTCTCTCCTATTTCTTGCTGTGAGGCTCACATTTTTACACTGAATAGCTCTCAAAATTTCGGTGATGGGGGAGAGGAATGATGGTTAGGAGAGTGAGGGGAAGGGGTTGCAATATAAGAGGGATGGCAAGACCAAGTCTACCTCTCTTTTGAATTTGAAATGGTTGATATCAAAAATGATTTTTGGAGGAATAGATGGGTGCCAATGACCGATTCAACATGGCTAGGTGTAGATTTATTATTAATTAAATGGTGATCAAAATGAAAAGATTATCCTAGTAATAAATAACAAGGAAAGGGTCAAAGGTGGTGAGTTGTCAAGGAATTGTTTGATCATCTAAGGGGTGGCCGAAAATTGAACAATTAAATTGAGAAGAAATATTGTTTAATTAGTGTATTTTAAATCTTTAGAGCCTTACCTATCCTTTAAATAATTTAGTGAATTAACCCCTTAATTATGGAACCTAAATGAACTTATTTTCTACTTACCTCAAGTTACTTAAATAATTCCTTAAACCTCCTTTTAACTTAAATTAACTTACCAGTTAGCTAAAATAAATTCTGGGAATGTGAAAGGATCGGTTAATAAGTGAAATGTGTTTAGAAGGGGGGGTTGAATAAACACTCACAGATTATGTTCGTTTTTCGAAGGTTGAGTTCAGTTTAATGACAAATTGAAACTAAATATCTCGTAAGTCAATGACAATCAGTTTAACTGAGAAAACAGTTGCGGAAGTAAACTGAATGAAAGATAGAATAACTAAAACAAAAGGTAACTGAAGTAAAAAGCACGCGATTTGTTTCTGGATGTTCGGAGAATGGAATAACTCCTACGTCACCCCTTCTATCACGAAGATAGGATTTCTACGAAAAGACTTTGATCGAATACACTGTTTGTACTGACCCACTTCAGTTTGGTCTTATTAATGCCACAACTGAAACTCTTAGTTACAACAGGCTATTTTAGTTCGTGACTGATCTTAGCACAACTTAATAATATAGCAGAGATTACAGTATGCTAACAAGCTCAAAGATGGTAGCCTTGAATGCTACAGATAAAACTTAGTAAGAGAGTGAGCTTTTGATTTCAGCAGAGTAACAGCTTGAGTAAAATAGTAGTTCTTGTGTATTTTCTTCAGCTGCTCTGTTCGCATATTTATAGGCTTCTCTTCCAACGGTAACTTGATATAATATTTGAATTTTATATCCGTTGATTTGCCACGTCGATATTCATCTGACAATCGTACACAGTAGACTCTGAAATGCGGCGTTCCACTACAAGTTGCAGTCTGCTTGTACTGATGTCGGTTGAACATCCCTTTCATTTGATGACTTGTTAAGGCTGAGCGATCGGCTGATGAAAGTAGCTGATAAGCTTGCGCTGAGTGAATCAACTGATCAGTTTCCAACTGATCAGTCAGCTGTCTTCAGGAATCCAGTTAGGTTCAACTGATCAGTTTCTAACTGATCAGTCAGTTAACTTCGAAAGTTCAGTTCAGCTGAATTCGGTTGCCTTGATACTTCATGTGATACTTCAGTTGCTTAATACGAATACTTGATCAGTTCGTTCCGTAGATAAATGGTTTTTCAAACATCCGAAATTAAGTTTCCAATAATTTCCCCTTTTTTGGTGTTTGACAACACTAAGCAAATGATAACTGATCAGTTAAGTTTATAAACGTCCTTCAAATCGGTTGTAGATAAAATAATAACTTTCGTGTACAGATTCGTACATTGAAAGAATGAAATAATATGTATAAGTGATTCCATGTACAAGTAAATGAATGACTGTAGCTTAGGTCTCTATTCCCCCTTTTTGTCAAATGCCTCCATTCTGATAGATAATCTTTTAACATCAGTTGACAGAACTTTAACAGAAGTAGCTACGTCTGATACTGCATTCAGCATAGTGGTTTGCACCAAGTCTATCTTTCGGGAAACAGATGTCTCCACGAAGTCAATTCTCTTGCTGATTACATCTTGGGTGACAGTGAGACTTTCAGCTAAGCCTCTATTCTTTCTAATCTCTTCTATAGCAAAAGAAAGAGAGGTCACGGTAGCGTTAACAGCCTTCAGCTTTTCTGAGTTGAATACTTCTGCATGTTCCAGTTTTAAAGTATGAGCGAGTTGAGTTCGCTGAATTTGGGAGACTTCAGAAAGTATTTTGTGCATATTATTCTGAATGTCTTGAATTTCTTCAAGAACTGCATCAAGATCTCCAGACGACTGAGGAGGTAATTGTCAAGAAGTTCCAGCTTCTTGTTCTTTAGAGACTTGATCAAAGACCACAAAGGTCCTGTCAGATACCACTGTCTCGGCCATGGTGTGTTCTGGAACAACTGAGTCAGTAACATCTACTTGCGCTGGAGGAGGAGAAGAAGGATCCTGAATTGCAACTCAGCTGTCCTGCTGTGGAGGTAAATCTGTAAGACCTTCAGTTGGAGGATCATGAACTGGTGCTTCTTCCTGAGTATCAGCTGATATTTGGGCTGGCTCGTCAGTTGGAATATTTTCAAAATTGAGCAACTGAGCCTCCACATTTTCAGCGATTTCTTTATCTGTGGATGGAGCTGGCACATCAGTTTGATCATCCTGCTGAACGGGCTCTTCAGTGAGGATAGGTGCCTCTACAATTTCTTGATCAGTCGAGTGATCAACTGATTCAGAAATGAGCTCCTCTGGTTGAGATTCCTATACTACTGACTGAATAATTTCATCAATATTTGCAAGTGTTAAGTCAGCTTCTGAGTACAGTGGTGGATCAGCAACAGAGGTTTCAGGCACATCCTGAGCTTGCTCTTTATTTGGTGATGAGGGTCCTTCCTCTTCATCTGAAGACCCGCCATGAATAACTAATTCCTGATCTTGTTCCCAAAATCGTATCTGTACATGCAGGGAAGTAAGATCTGAATCCAACTGAGTAAGTACAGCTCGATCATTGTAGGCAGTTGGATTCGTCGGAATGTAGTTGGCTTTCAACTTTTCAACTAATTGAGCCAATTTCTTGGCTCTCATCAAATCAAAGAAATAATCTTTTCTTCTCAAAGCCTGCACAATGGTAGCAGCTTTGACTATCCTTAAAACGATGGATTCCAATCTGATAAACCTTTTCAGCTGAGACTTCTTCTTCAATTGTTTGGCAAATGTGTGAGTTCTGTATGTGATCCAAGCCTCATAGGTTTTTGGTTGGGATGCTGCATAAGCATTGACATGTTCCCAAATTAGGTCAATGTGGGTCTGAATAGCATTTTTTGGCCTGGGCTCTTCAATCATCTTGCCCTTGCCTTTCTCATCAGAAAGAATATGTGGCATGTTTAGACCCGAGCGAGTCGTTTCCACCAGTTCTCGCATAGTGACCCCTTTGGGTCGAGTCTGAGCAAAAACTGTAGGGCGATTGACAGTTTGTAGAGAAGATACTGCCCTGACAGACTCTCGTTCAGTTGAAGGAGGCAACTGCTCTCTTTCTGAAACTTCAGCTGGGATGGCCTTCAGAGTAATAGCCTGAATAGGTTGTTGAGCGTCGGAGGATTTCAGCCTTTCAGTTACTTCCAGCGAGACTAAATGCTTTGTTTTCTGAGTTCTAGGCTTTTTGGTGACTTGGGGAGATGGGGTTTTCTCTGTTTCTGAGTCACTGACAATCAGCTTCCTTTTAGAGGACTTCAGCTGTGCTAGAGTTTTTGCCCTTTTTATAGACTTGGGAGCAGCTTGCTGTGCTCCAATCTCCTTTTTGATGTTAACGAATTGATCAGGAGATAGATCCAATTTGGCTCTGGGCGGCAAAATATTTTTAGCATTGAAAACTTTGAATTTCGATGATCGTTCAGAATCATCAGCCACCAGCCCTTTGACTTTCGACAAATAGCTCAACTGGACAGCAAACCCTTTGGACTGTTTGGTAGATTGAAGCATGTTCTTCAGTATGTTGAAGGTGAGACGCCTCCAGTCGAGTCTCCGGCCTGCCACGATAATGGTAAGGGCCTGAAATTTTTCCAGTGTAAGAGCAGCAAAGGATCCTGCCTTTGCCAATAACCCCTTGGCCACAATGTCAGCCAACAACTGAATCTCATGTTTGAGTTCCTTATTTGGGTCGGAAACTTTGATTTTCCGTCCATCAGCGGAGAGTAGAGTCTGCATCTCTTCAATATCTGATGCTTTAACATCAGCAAGGTGCGCCAATCCATCAGACCGCAACAAAAATACCTCACCAAAGGAGTCCTCTGATATGGTCAATAACCGACCATTGACAGTAGATGAGATGCTCCCATCCTGATTGATAGATCCACTGGAGTAGAAATCGAAGAGCTCCTTTGGATAGATCTCCTGGGAAGATTGTCCCAAGAAAGTTCAGAGACCTGCTGATTGAAGCTTCTGAAAAATATCCTTGACCTCGGTTTCCTTAATCGATAGGACTGAATCAAAATTGATTTCCATATCATTCAACATATGCGCTGGGATCTGATTTGCCATTTGATCTAAAAAATTTTCTGCGAAAAATAAGGCGTAAATTTGCTTTTGCTCTGAAGAATTTGGATAAGCGTAAGAAGAAGAACTGAAATGGAGCGGGAATGAGTACTTTTGTACGTGACTATTCGTATTATTGGACACGTGTCAGTCCATGAAAATTTTGCAGTAAAAAAAACGTGTGTTAGTGTGCTAAAGACGTGTGTAGAAAGTATGTGGATTATATGAGTCCATGATTCAACTTGTCTTTTGCTGAAAGACAGCATTAAATGCTTGATAGACAGTCACGTCACTGAATTTGGAAAAAAATGGTTAATTGGTTAACGTATGTGAGAAGATTAGTGAAATATCCGACTGAAGGATCAGTTGTAACACTGTGTCCTTTCAGCTGAAGATTGATTAACTTCTGTCTTCTCAGTTAACCTCTTAAAACAAATATTCCCCCTTAATAAATGCATATAAATATTAATCGAACTTAAGCAAGGTTAATTAAATTAAATCCTATGCTTGAAAGATTAATCGTCTGCTGCAGTGACTGAGCCCTTTCATCTTCCTTGACCCTCTGCTATAAATAGAAGTGGCTCAGTTAGTATAAAACACATCAGTTACGAATATTCAGCAGATAATATGGCAGGTGCAAGTAGCTCAAGACTTCCGGATATGGCTGAATAGTTTATGACCACAGCTCAGGAGAAACAAAAAGTCGATATAGAGGACGAAGTGTTTCAGAAAATTCTTCGTTTTTGGGAGAAGCTGCAGGGACTTCAGTTTCTCTATGAGTGTGGAGAGGCGAACACTCGTAGATTGTTGGCGAAGCTGAACAAATATAGAGAGCGTTTGCACGTCGCCGAGACGGTGAACCTCTTTGAGGATAGTTATCTCTACCAGCTGATGCTCTACAAGAAGAGGACTATTCTGGAGCCAATAGCTGTTTCTGATAGTTTTCTGAAGACTGCAACTGGCGAAGTATTCGGTTGGATGAAAAAATGGAGAGCTTTTGTTGAGGAAGAATACTTTGATGTAATCCGCAACAATTTTTTTAAATGAAGATTTATTTTGTTTCAGTGTTGTCTTTTATTTTTCTACAATGGTTATTCTAAAAAAAAATGACTAACTGAATCATAATAAAAAAACTAACAAGCTAACATCAGTTAAGAATAGCACAAATATATCAACAACTGAGATATAAGCAAGGATAACTAATTAAGATAAGTCTATTAAACCAAGTATGTTGCGAAAGTGAGAAAACTTAGTCTCGGGTAGTGGTTTGGTGAAGATATCCGCTGCTTGCTGCTCAGTTGAGACGTATTCCAGCCTGATGTCCTTCTTCAGGGCATGATCTATGATGAAGTGATGCCTGACATTGATGTGCTTGGTCCTTGAGTGAAGAACTGGATTATACGTGATAGCGATTGTGCTTGTATTATCGCAAAATATAGGCGATTCCTTGGCGATAACTCCATAGTCTTTCAGTTGTTGCTGAATCCAGAGCAGTTGAGCACAGCAACTTCCAGCAGCAAGATATTCTGCTTCAGTCGTGGAAGTAGATATGGATGTTTGCTTCTTGCTGAACCAAGAGATCAGTCTGTATCCTAGAAACTGACATGATCCACTTGTACTTTTTCGATGAAGCTTACATCCTGCATAATCTGCATCTGAATATCCAACTAAATTGAAAGATGAGTCTTTAGAATACCACAGCCCAACATTTTGTGTGCCCTTAAGATATTTTAAATTCCTTTTGGCGGCTGAGAAATGTGATTGCTTAGGATTTGCTTGAAATCGAGCACACAAGCATACATCAAATACAATATCAGGACGACTAGCAGTTAAGTACAATAATGAACCTATTAAACCTCTGTATAATGTCGCCTCAACTGATATTATCCCTTGATCATTGTCTAGTTTGACTGATAAACTCATGGGAGTGTTTGCTGCTAAGCATGATTCCATGCCAAATTTCTTAAGCAGTTCCTTCGTATATTTGGTCTGACTGATAAAGATACCAGTTTCAAGTTGCTTCACTTGCAGCCCAAGAAAAAATGTCAGTTCACCCATCATGCTCATTTCGAATTTGTCCTGCATCAACTTAGCAAACTTCTCGCATAATTTAGGGTTAGTTGACCCAAATATAATATCATCAACGTAAAGTTGAACAAGTAGAATATGATCATTCTTAGAAAATTTGAACAAGGTCTTATCAACTGATCTTACTGAAAAATCATGATCAGTTAGGAATTTTGAAAGCGTTTCATACCAAGCTCTTGGAGCTTGTTTCAGACCATATAAGGCTTTGTTCAAATGATAGACATGATCAGGAAAAGTATGATTGATGAAACCTGGAGATTGCTCTACGTAGACTTCTTCCTGCAGCTGACCATTTAAAAATGCGCTCTTCACATCCATCTGGTAGACTTTGAAGTTCTTGAATGATGCATAGGCAAGAAATATTCGGATGGCTTCCAGTCTTGCAACTGGGGCATATGTTTCATCATAATCAATTCCTTCTTCCTGCCTATATCCTTGTGCTACCAGTCGCACCTTGTTGCGCACAACTGAACCATCTTCGTTCAGTTTGTTACTGTGTACCCATTTTGTACCTATAACAGTTTTTGAAAGTGGTCTTGGAACTAAGTTCCTGACATTGTTATGGGTAAACTGATTCAGCTCCTCTTGCATTGCATTTATCCAGTTTGGATCAGCAAGAGCCTCATCAGTTTTCTTTGGTTCAAATTGTGATACGAAAGCTGAATGAATAAATAAATTAAGCATCTGATTTCTTGTTCTTACCGGATCAGATGGATTACCTATCACCAATTCTGGAGGGTGTGATTTCTTCAATCTGAGTTCAGTGGTTGTTGTATCCGAGTTGGTAACTGCTTCTGTATCAGTTGGAGCTTCATCAGTTGGCAGTTGAATATTATCAATAGCCTCCTCCAACTGAACATCAGGAATAGCTTCCTGTTCAACTGGTTGTTCTAAAACTTCTGGCTCTGGTGTTTGGAGGTTGTTGTGATTGATAGGATTGTCTTCTTCATCTTCATCCTCCAGACTGATCTCTGTAAGTCTATCAATTAGCTCAACTGGATCAGTTGGCTTATCAGTTAGAGCGTTTTCCTCAAAAACAACATGGATAGATTCTTCAACATTCAAAGAATTTTTATTGAAAACTTTATACGCTTTGCTAACTGAAGAATATCCAAGAAATATTCCCTCTGCAGATTTTGCATCAAAAGTTTTTAAATGATTTTTACCATTATCGAGAATAAAACATCTGCAGCCGAATATTTTAAAGTAGGAGACCACACTTTTTCTTCCATGCCAGATCTCATATGGTGTTTTCATATGATTCTTATTAATCATCGATCTGTTCTGAGTATAGCACGTAGTGTTTACTGCCTCTGCCCAAAACCTTTGAGAAATGCCTGAATCAGCAAGCATTGTTCTAGCAGCTTCTTTAAGCGTCCGGTTTCTCCTTTCAGCTACACCATTTTGCTGATGAGTTCTAGCTGCTGAGAGCTAATGCTTAATTCCCGCATTTTCTAAAAAATTTGAAAGAATTTGATTGATGAATTCAGTTCCTCGATCAAATCTGATTCTATCAATTCCAACTGATTTTTCATTTAATAATCTTTTGAAAAGCTTTATCAGTTGTGCAGCAGTTTGGTCTTTGGATTTGAGAAAAATAACCCAAGTAAATCTTGAAAAATCATCCACAATCACAAAGGTGTATTTCATTCCCCCTAAGCTCATGATTGGTATTGGACCAAAAAGATCCATATGTAACAGTTCTAAGCATCGGGAAGAAGATTTACGGCCCTTGTTTTTAAAAGAAGATTTTACTTGTTTACCAAACTGACATGCTGAACAGATTTTATCTTTGACAAAGTCCATTTTGGGCAAACCAGTTACAAGATCGTGGTTACTCAGATATGCAATGGATTTAAAGTTCAGGTGGTTCAATCTCTTATGCCACAACCAGTTTTTGGAAATTTTTGAAGCAAAGAAACATACTGGTGCATAAGGTTGATTATTCCAACTGACTTTGTAAGTGTTTCCTCACCGTTTGCCAGTTAGAATAACCTCATCAGTTGAGTCTTTGACTAAACAAGAGTGTTTGTCAAACTGAACTGAGAATCCGTTATCGCATAACTGACTGATACTAATCAGATTATACTTAGAGATTCTCAACTAATAAAACATCATTAATCGTAAAGTTACCATGGATAAGCTTACCCTTACCCACAGTTTTACCTTTGGAATTATCTCCAAAACTGATGTTTGGTCCAGTGTACTTGATCAGTTGAGATAATAGATCTGCATTTCCCTTCATGTGTCTTGAGCATCCACTATCCAAGTACCAGATTGGTTCCTTAATTTTACCTGTTACCTGCAATCACACACAAGATATAATCTTTGGTACCCTTTTCTATTTGGGTCTTAAACTGATTAGTCCTTTAGGAACCCAGACTTGGATTAGTCTGACTGACTGTCCAGTTGCTGTATTCCAGATGGTCTTTCTCGATTTGTGTGTGTTTTGTGTGTAGTGTGCAGATGATACAACATGTGATTTAGCTTTGTTCGACTGATTGTTCAGTCGATATCTTTTCTGAACTGGCTTGCTGTTATGGTAATTGGAGTAGTCATTTGAATATTTTCTGCTGAATCTTTTTGATGACTGACTGTGTGAGTCAGTTGAAACTATTGGGCTATAACCAATACCATATCTTCTAGCCTTGTTCGTACTTTCAGTAGGCTGTTCAACCAGTTTACTTGGCTCAGCTTGTTCTTGTACCATAACTGATTTGACAAAGTGAATGTATTTCCCTTTATCCATATTCAGTTTTGATCGAGTATCATTGAGAATCATTTCATCTTGGGTGCTGAACCCTAAACCAGTTTTATCAGTAACTGATTTTTGTGAGTTCTGCATTTCAGTTAATGCAACAGATGATTTGTTCCAAGCCTGTATGAGCTCAGTTTGCTTTGAATTTTCAAGCGTCAACTTTTGAATCATTGATTGATTCCTGCTCTTTTCAGCATTGAGCTCAACAATCTCCTTTTTCAGACTCAACACATCAACTGATTCATCAGTTTTAGTTTTATTGTCTATGAGATCAGTTTGCTTTGCTCTGGCCTTTTCAAACGATAAGGCAAGCTTATGATACTCATTAACCATGTCGTGAAGAGTTCAAATAAGTTCATCTCTAGTGAAATCAGTTGAGCTGAAGTCAAATACCTGTTGACTGCTTGACTCCTCTTCTGTATCACCAGCCATTAGACACTTCACTTCCTCTTCACCATCACTTGAACTGCATGAGGTTTCTGGTTCTGACTTCTCGGTGTCAGTTTCTGCCCATATAGATTTACTTTCTTCAGCTAGGAGTACCGCATGCTTCTTCCTGGAAAACTTCTTATCATCCTTGGATCTCTTTCTATGCTCATATGACTTCTTTCTTCTTTCAGTCGAGCCCTGACTGTCTTTTTTGGGTTTTGGACAGTCAGCAATAAAGTTACCGGGTTTGCCACAGTTGTAGCAGCCATTTGATTCCTCTTTAGAATTATTTCTCTGATAATTCTTCTGGAAGTTCCCTTGATTTCTTCTCATGAATCTTCCGAATTTTTAAATAAACAATGACATAGCATCAATGCTCAATTGATCAGCAGACTTCTCGACTGAACCAGTTCGTTCTGTTCTGACAGCAGCTAATGCAGTTGTGACTGCTGGAGTGGAAGGCTCTCCTTCTCGAGTTTGAAGCGCAAACTCATAGGCTTTCAGATCAGCAAATAGATCATGAAGCTCAACTCTGTTCAGATCCTAGGATTCTCTCATTGCCATGGTCTTTACGTCCCACTCCTTGGGAAGACCTCTGATTACCTTTAATGCAACTTCTTTGTTGGTATATACTTTTCCAAGTGCATTGAGTGCATTGATGATGCAGCTGACTCTTTCATCATACTCATGCATCGATTCTCCAGTTCTCATCTTGATGTTGTCAAACTTCTGCACAGCAACAGAAAGTTTATTCTCTTTGGTTTGTTCGTTTCATTCACACAGCTGGATCAACTTTTCCCAAATCTCTTTAGCTGTCTTACACATCTTGATCTTGCTGAAGGTTACTTTGTCCAGTGTCTTGTACAGTATATCCGTTGCCACATTATCCAGATTTGCTTTTCTTTTGTCTTCTGATGTCCATTCATCTCTGGGTTTTTCAATGCGGTGAGGTGCTCCTTCAGTAATAGCCACTGCTGTATTGGCTTTCAGAATCTTCATCGGTCCGTCAGTGATAACGTACCACATGTCATCATCCTATGCAGATAAGTGAGCCTGCATTCTTATTTTCCAATCATCGAAGTCCTCTCTGGAAAATATAGGGATTTTGTTGAAAGAAGACATAATGATCAGTTTGAGAGTGTAGATATTCTGAGACGAGATATAACTGAGCTCTGATATCACTTGAAAGAATCGGTTAATAAGTGAAATGTGTTTATAAGGGGGGGTTGAATAAACACTCACAGATTATGTTCGTTTTTCGAAGGTTGAGTTCAGTTTAATGACAAACTGAAACTAAATATCTCGTAAGTCAATGACAATCAGTTTAACTGAGAAAACAGTTCCAAAAGTAAACTGAATGAAAGATAGAATGACTAAAACAAAAGGTAACTGAAGTAAAAAGCATGCGATTTGTTTCTGGATGTTCGGATAATGGAATAACTCCTACGTCACCTCTACTATCACGAAGATAGGATTTCTACTAAAAGACTTTGATCGAATACACTGTTGGTACTTACCCACTTCAATTTGTTCTTATCAATGCCACAACTGAAACTCTTAGTTACAACAGGCTATTTCAGTTCGTGACTGATCTTAGCACAACTTAATAATATAGCAGAGATTACAGTATGCTAACAAGCTCAAAGATGGTAGCCTTGAATGCTACAGATAAAACTTAGTAAGAGAGTGAGCTTTTGATTTCAGTAGAGTAACAGCTTGAGTAAAATAGTAGTTCTTGTGTATTTTCTTGAGCTGCTCTGTTCGCCTATTTATAGGCTTCTCTTACAACGGTAACTTGATATAATATTTGAATTTTATATCTGTTGATTTGCCACGTCGATATTCTTCTTACAATCGTACACTGTAGACTCTGAAATGCGGCGTTCCACTACAAGTTGCAGTCTACTTGTACTGATTTCAGTTGAACATCCCTTTCATTTGATGACGTGTTAAGGCTGAGCGATCAGCTGATGAAATTAGCTGATAAGCTTGCGGTGAGTGAATCAACTGATCAGTCAGCTCTTTTCAGGAATCCAGTTAGGTTCAACTGATCAGTCAGTTAACTTCGAAAGTTCAGTTCAGCTGAATTCGGTTGCCTTGATACTTCACGTTATACTTCAGTTGTTTAATACGAATACTTGATCAGTTGGTTCCGTAGATAAATGGTTTGTCAAACAGCCGAAACTAAGTTTCCAACAGAATGTTTTCTTAATATTAAATTTTATCTCAAAACTCCAACTCCAGTCTGGCCTCACTTAATTAACTGAAAAGATAACATTTAAACTTTTGAATAAAATAAATAAATTTAAAGAAGAGAATTTAAATACTCATGCAATAAAAATCATTTTAATTTAAATACTAGAATTATGCATGGCTTATACGTAATCTAAATTACGGGTTCTACAACATGTCTCAACCTGAAGAGTTTACATCTATCGGAAGTGAGCATATGGTATACAAACTTCAGAGATCTATTTATGGTCTAAAGCAGGCATCTAGGAGTTGGAACCTCAGATTCGATAGTACAATCAAAGATTTTGGTTTTACTAAGAATCCTGAGGAACCCTGTGTGTATAAGAAGGTCAGTGGAAATGCTGTGACATTCCTGGTGCTTGATGTTGATGACATTCTACTCATTGGGAATGATGTAGGAATGTTGTAATCAACTAAAGTATGGTTAGCAAGCAAGTTCTCGATGCAGGACTTGGGTGAAGCATCTTTTGTATTGGGAATACAGATTTATAGAGATAGATCAAGAAGATTGCTTGGTCTCACCCAGTCCACATACATTAATACCATAGTGAAACGGTTATCGATGGATGAGTCCAAGAGAGGACATCTACCAATGTGTCATGGCGTGTCCCTATCCAAGTCTATGTCTCCCAAGACTGATGCAGAGATAGCGGCGATGACACGCATTCCGTATGCGTCTGCAATTGGTAGCATCATGTATGGGATGATATCTACACGTCCTGACGTGGCTTTTGCACTAAGTGTAGTGAGTAGATATCAATCGAACCCTGGTATTCCACACTGGAAAGCAGTGAAAGACATCCTCAAGTATTTGATAAGGACCAATAAGTTGTTC
>NC_133321.1:5952725-6035135 GCF_012295235.1 Primulina huaijiensis
GCTTCCGTTGCGTTTCCGGTCACCGTAACCGATCCCCTTTCAGAATCTTACCGCCCGAGCGGTACTCAATTTTGGAAAAAATATTAAGGATGATTTCTTGCCTTCCGGGAGAAGTTTCCAAGTATGGCTATTCAAAAGCAACCCTAGGGATGTTTTTTTGGAGGATGATTCAGCAGCAACCAAGGTTTGGAAGAGAGAAAAGGCTTGGAGAAAGCTTGGAGTTGAAGATTTCAAGATTTTCGTGCAATATTCTTCGCATTTTGGTCACGTCTAGTATTTCGAGTTTATTTTCTCTTATTTAAATATTGTTTTGATCATAACTTTAAGTAACTAATTTACATTACTTGTTGGGAATTAAGGGGTTCCTACCCCGAAACCGAGTTTAATTAATTCATATATCGACTTTTGATTTATTCTTGATTGTGCTATTATTCTTATTGCGTTGTTGAAGCGTAGCTAACTTTAATAACGATTTCATATTGCGAGTGAGTTTGAGAGAATAGCTCGTGATAGGAACGAGTAGCATAATCCGTGGATTTACAATTTACATAGAAATATGAAGTTAGATACACACCGATAGTTATAGTCTAGTAGGTCGAAAGCTTGGGGATTTCATAGAACGATATGCAATTCACCCTTGATAAATAATTAAAGAAATTTAATTACTTCATTGAGTTGATTTAATTTGGCATAGCTCGAGAGGGCGTGTTCAATTGGATATAAAATCCTGTCGGAAGCGTAGATCACTGTCGAACGAATTAAGTAAATGAAGAGGGGTAGGTGAACCAAGATTCCCAACAAATTCATTTAGCATTGAATATTTAATCAATTTTTTAGCTTATTTCTTTAATCATTGAATTTGTGAATCATTTCATTGAGTTTTTATTTAACCATATTAGCAGTAGACAATCATTCAAATTATCGTTGCTAAAGATTTAATAAGTAGAAATAACAATTGCGAAATACAGTCCCTTGTGGAACGATACTCGTACTCTCGTACACTATATTATTACTTGACATCATGCAATTGCAATTATTTCAAGCTTGAATATTATAAATTTTTACTAAGGATTTTACAGTGCAAGTTTTGCTCGATCACTTCCGTAGAGTGCCTCGTATGGAGCCATTCCTATGGATGTCTGGTAACTGTTGTTATAGGTGAACTCCATTAGAGGTAGCTTCGGTTCCCAACTCCCTTGGAAATCGATCACACAAGTTTGGAGTAGATACTCTAGAACTCGAATGACTCTCACGGAGTGATCGTCTGTTTGGGGTTGACATGCTGTGTTGAATAGTAGCTTGGTCCCCAAGGCTGCATCCAAACTCTTCCAGAACAATGAAGTGAATCGTGTGTCTCTATCCGACACTATGCAAAATGAAATTCCATGCAGTCTGACTATCTCTCGAATATATAGCTCCGCATACTGTGTCATGGAGAAAGTCCTTTTTACTAGTAGGAAATGTGATGACTTAGTAAGACGGTCCACTATTACCCAAATGACATTGGATCTTTTTAACGTCTTTGGTAAACCTACGACGAAGTCTATCGTAATGTTCTCCCATTTTCACTCGGGAATGGGGAGTGGTTGAAGCATTCTTGCTAGTCTTTGATGCCCCGCCTTCACTTGTTGACATGTCAAGCATTCGGATACGAAGCGCATGATATCTCGTTTCATATCCGGCCACCAATATAGAAATTGCAAGTCTTTGTACATCTTTGTACTTCCGAGGTGTATAGAGTAAGGGGTACTATAGGCTTCTATCATAATTTCAACTCTAAGTGAATCTCCACTAGGGACCCATAGTCGTCCTCGATATTTGACAATTTCATCCTCGTCAGTATACAACATCTGGCCTCTAGACTCCTCTCGCTGTCTCCATTTCTGTATTTGCTCGTTAGTAATCTGCCTGCTCGAATTCTGTCTCGCAAAGTATACTGTACTGTTAAAGTAGCGAGATTAGGAGCCTTGCCCCTAGCATAAGCTTCAAGATCGAACCTCTGAATTTCCGTCTGCAGAGGTTTCTGTACTGTTAAATGAGCCAAGACTGTCGTTTTTATGCCCAAAACGTCAGGAACTACATTAGCTTTTACATGTCATTAAATGTGAGAGAAAGATAAATTCGAGAATTTTTACGTCCAGTGGTAAAATGGTAATTTTACACTTAGGAAAATACGTAAACGCTTGGCAGCGTCACGAATGATTATAATACATGTTAAATGATATTATATGATTTAAAATGATGATTTTGATGATAATATGTTATTTTATGATGCAAGCTAGGGACGCAGAGGCAGAGCCGACTCTACACCGATTTCTAGGTAACCTAGCTGTTTAACATTTTATTCAATGTCTTTCTTGCATGAAATGTTAAATTGGGTTATGGGAATTGATTGGGATATTGAAGAAATTAGAGGAATATAGGCTGCATGTACTGCTTGAGCTGATTTAGGAGTTGAGTTTGGAAAATTTTTGGGTTAGAATTGAAATTTTCAAGATTTTGAGGACCGAATTGAAGAGTAAGATTTAAGTTAGAGGTTAAGTTTGAGGTGGATAAGAGAATCTAAGCTTTGCAATCGTCAAGTCAAGGAAAATTTCGAGGACGAAATTCTATTTAAAGGGGGGAGAATTGTAACGCCCGAAAAACCAACCTACGTAAACCACATACATGAAAAAATTATTTTAATTAATTGTTTTATAATTGATTTTAAATGCTAGCATGATATTTATTATATGATTAAATGTATGATTGCATGATTAAATGATTATATGACATGATTACATGAAATTAAGTATTTTACCCGAATATTCGATAATAGTCAGGGGAAATGAGACCGGAGACGACCAAGACAAGAATATATATATATTTTTTTATTTAAATAATGGCAAGGCTTCCTAATATGATTAAAAATGATTTAATTTTCCTAAAATTGTTGGAGTTCGAATTATTTTACGAGTCGAGCTCGATTTTTCCAGGGAAGCCGGTTTTGGGCAAACAAAGAGTTTTAAAAGATCAAAAATATTATTTTATGGAAACTTATTTTATAAACTTTTATTATTTAATTAAATAACTGTTATTGGGCCCAATTTAATTAATTTAAATAGGCCCAATTACCCTTAAGCTTGCAAGCCCAAAACCAAAGTCCAATTAACATGTTAATTAATTATAAATAAGTGTCCTAGGTCTTTTTCATCCCACAATTCAGCCTCCATCAGCCGTGTAGCACCTTGCACACACCTTCAATAATTTCGAAAATAGGAGGAAAGAAAAGCTTGTGTTCTTCGTCGTCCGATCGTCCAACGTCGCAACCTCGCCGAAGATCGTATATTCGAGCGTTATAAACGCAAAGGCATGTTCCTAAACCATTTTAAACATCATACAAATCATATTATCCATGATTTAATTGTTTATGCATGAAAAATATGATTTTTCTATTGTTTTTACGGTAGATCGCATATTTTCAAAAAAAAACGACAATTTTACGTTTATATGAAAAATGTTATGAACCCAACGGACACGCTGCCAATTAAGGTTGATTTTTTATCAAAACATGATAAATTTTTACCGTGGATTATCAAGAGGTAAGAACCGAGGAGTTTTTTTTGGAGTGCAACTCATGCATGTCTTGATATAGGAGTTGGTTACTGTGCATGGGGGCTGGACTCGGCCAGGGTTGGTTTTGGCTTGGCTAGGGTCATGGTTAGGTCCTAGGAAGAGTCCTAGGAGGGCTAGGGCTCGAGTCATGGGCTGGGGAAGAGTCCACCACTACAAGAAATTTAACATACAACCACACTCAAAAGACAACGGTTTTATCAGAAACCGTTGTCTTTTTTCCTTTTAACAATGGTTTTCGTTAAAACCGTTGTCTTTCTGAATTTTTCTTTGTCAAAAGACAAAGATTTTTAAAAAACCGTTGTCTTTATGGGTCAACGACAACGGTTTTAGCAAACCGCTGTCTATGGGCGTGTTTTTTTGTTGCTAAAGACAACGGTTTTTGTTAAAACCGTTGTCGTCTATGGGTTACGACAACGGTTTTAAACCGTTGTCTATTAGCGTGTTTTTTAGGACAGACGACAACGGTGTTAGAAAACTGTTGTCGATTAGCGTGTTTTTTGGACAAACAACAACGTTTCTTTAAAACCGTTGCTTAATTTAGCGACGGTTTTGCAAAATCCGTCGCTAAAGTTAGCGACGGTTTCGAAAACCGTCGCTAGTTTTAAATTAGCGACGGTTTTGTTTACAGTTTATAATCTGTTGCTATATTTAGCGACGGTACCGTCGCGCGTATAAAAATAGCGACGGTTTTACTAAAACCGTCGCTAAATATAGAGACGGATTACAACAACCGTCGCTACATTTAGCGATTGTTTTTTAATACAACCGTCGCTATTTTAAATTTGCGACGGTTTATTGGAATAACTGTCGCTAATAGCGACTGTTTAACCAAAAAACCATCGCAAATTGTCTATAAATATCAGTGTTTTCGTACTATTTTCATTCACACCACTTCACAACACTTAAAATTTTTCTCTCTTATAATATTTTAATTTCGATTTAGGATAAATTTTCTTGTTTTATTTTTTGATAAATTTTTAAATGTTAATTAAGTTAGGATTGTTGTCGAATTTCAATTTATTGTAATTTTTTTCGATTTGTTGAATTATTAAAAATACTTTTTTTTATTTTACTGAAAACGTTAGCGACGGAAATGATGAATTAAGCGTTGCTAATTAGCGACGGAATTTATGAATAAATTGTCGCTAATTTTAGCGACGGTATATTCGGAAATGATGAATTAAGCGTCGCTAATTAGAGACGGAATTTATGAATAAATTGTCGCTAATTTTAGCGACGATATTGAATATACCATCGCTGATTTTAGCGACATCATTTAAACCGTCGCTAAATAGCGACGGTGGTTTACATGATTTCCGTCGCTAATTGATGACGGGTTTTCAAAAACCGTCACAAATATTATTTGCGACGGATTTCCAAAAACCGTCGCAAATGTAGAACCGTTGTCTTTGAGCGAACCCTTTAACCACAGGAGCTTTAACAACAGTTTTAAAATGGTTGGCATTTTTTTTGTAGTGCACGTGAAGTGGGAGTCTCTCCCATGCGTTGAGCGATGGAAATTCTGCAGAAGGGGTGAGAGACTCGCGGTTCAGGGTGGGCTCTGGCTAGGTAGTCCAGTAGGGGCTAGCGACGATGGGTTAGGGCTAGGAAGGGGCATGGTGCAGCCAAGGCTCGTGGTGGCTCGAGGGAGATGAGGGCCGAGACCTTAGGAACAAGGGAAAGCTGGCGCACAGGTTGTTTTCTGGTCCAGGTGGTTCGCTGCTTGGTTCAAGGTCTGGGCTAGTCTGGGTTGGGTCTGGGCATGGTCCAGGGATGGCTAGGGTCAGGTGGGCTCGATGGTTAAGGGCTGGAAGAGTCCTAGACTAGATAAGAGTCCTAAAACTAAAAGGAGACTCACGCGCGCACACATGCAATCGGGTGCTTCTGTCCCGGTGATTTTGAGTGAGCTAGGGTCTAGTTCTAGGGTTGGGCTTGGTCAGGAGGATTTTTAGGTTGGTTGGCTAGGGTTTGGCTCGAGGTGACTTGACCGTGGCTCGAACAAATAAGGAGATGGCTCGGATGGATCGATAATGTGTCAAAAACGAAAATTAAAATGCTAAAATTGGAACCACTGGTCCACGGGTGTGGTTCATGGCTCACAAGGGTAGAATAACTAATAAAAAAGTTATGTTTAAAATTTGAGATCAAAATAATGAGTTTTGGATTTATCCGCGATTTAATCGCCTCACGAAACGTCAATTAAAGAATTAATTGAAAAGCCTAGTTTTAAGCTTTATAAAATTATGGAAAATTAGATTTAAGTTTAAATAATTATTTAGAATAATATCATGTCATTAAATGTGAGTAAAAGATAAATTCGAGAATTTTTACGTCCAGGGGTAAAACGGTAATTTTACACTTACGAAAATATGTAAGCGCAAGGCAGCGTCCCGAAGGATCATAATGCATGTTAAATGATATTAAATGATTTAAATTGATGATTTTGATGATAATATGTTATTTTATGATTTTTAGAAAAGATGTGCAATTCTTACAGTCTAAAATGCTATTTTTGAAAAATTATGTTATTTTATGATTTTTAAAGAAAAGGAAAAATATTTTGAGGGATGTAAATTGAATGTGACATATGATATATGATTTGTGAGGGATCCGTTTATGTTGAGGACGGTGAACTTACAATTTTGTGGGGATGACATGAGGGTTAAGGCCTCAAAGGGACCCCGTTTACGGGCCAAGGCCCAGAGAGACCCCGTGTAACGCCACGAAAATTTAAAATTTCACGCGAACCACGTGCATATAAGTTATTAAATTACTTGTGTATTTCGATTAAATGTTTTAATTGCATGAATTAATTATGTTGTGCATATTGACATGTTTAAAATATATTTTTCTACATTGTTGCATTAAAATGTATTTTTAAAGGTTATTCAAGTTGCGATCGAGGAACGGAGACCGATGGCTGATAAATAAAAAAAAATTTACTAAACAATTATTTTTAATTATTTAAAATATGATTGATGTTTTTTCTTATTATTTTTTTTTGAAAATAAGGAGTTTTGAGGTGATTTTATACGCCGGAACATAATTTTTATTAGTGTTGGATTTTCAACAAAAATACAAACGTTTTGACAACCCGACTAATAAATTCACAAAGTTATTTAAGCAATATTATTTTTAATATTTTAATTAAGCACTAATGGGTCTAATTAACCTAATGAATGGGACTAAGCTTGATTAAGGCATAATAAACAATATATTATGCATTAGACCTACCCAACTCATTATACAAGCCCCACACCCCAATAATTGAAAAACGCCTCCCCCACCTGCAACACGGAACACACATCACAATTAGAAAGGCAAAGCATCGGTCTTTTGAAGAAAAATTCAGCCTAGGTGTGTACGTCGCCGTTCTTCACATCGTCGTTTCGTTTTCGTGCGTATTTTTTCCTTCAAACATCTATCACACCATAGTATTTATTTAATTGTGTTTTGCATGAAAAATAAGGAAACCTTGGTTATATTTTCGTTTTTGCATCAAGAAGGGTTTTTAAATCATGTATGTGGATCCAAAATTTATGTTTAACATGATCCTAAGGGGATGCCATGATTAGGTAAGGTTTAAGGGTGGTTTCTACATGTTTTAAAGTGTCCCAAATCACACTAAACCCGCTGCACACGTACAACAGAAAGCTGGAAACCGAAATTTAGTGTTTGATGATCTTAGGGGCTCGGTTGTGGGACTTGGTTGCTTGGCTTGGGGTCGGCTGGACTAGGGCTGGGCTAGAGTCACGTGAGGGGTCAGGGAAGGGGTCCTAGCCATGTTAGGACTCGAGCACAAGGGCTGGGAAGGAGTCCTAGCAAGCTAGGACTCCAACCCAATAGCACATTTGTAGCCGTGCTGGATGTGCTGACTTGCAGGGAGTGAGAAGCTCAGCCAGGGGGCTTTGGGCTGGGCTAGGTCGACTCATTGGGGTCCTAAGAGGGTGCACAAGGGTCTGGGTAGGGGGTGGTGCAGCTTGGGTTCGCTGTGGCTCGAAGGAACATGATGAAGCGCATGGGCAGCAGGTTACGCGCGAGACTGCTGGGCTGTTTTGGTGGCTCGCTGCGTGGGGTACAGGGCTTGGGCTAGTCTGTGCTGCATCTAGATGTGGTCCAGGGATGGCTAGGTACATGTAGGCTCGGTGGTTAAGGGCTGGAAGAGTCCTAGACTAGATAGAAGTCCTAGAACTATAAGGAAACTCACGCACACACACAACACATGCAATCGGGTCTACTGTCCAGTAGGGTTGGAGCGAGCTAGGGCTAGGTTCTATGGGTCATGGTTGGTTAGGAGGGTACCTAGATGGGTTGGCTCGGGTTTGGCTTGGGTGGCTCGACCATGGCTCGAGTAAATTGGGAGATTGCTCGGGTGGTTCGTTAATGTGTCAATTTCAAAAATTAAAAGGCTAAAATTGAAACCATGAGTCCACGGGTGCGGTTCATGGCTCACGAGGGTATGATAAATAATAAAAATGCTATGTTTAAAGTGAGTTTTGGATTTATCCGGGATTTAAACGCCGCACGAAACGTTAATTAAAGAATTAATTGAAACGTCTAGTTTTAAGCAAAATAAAATTATGAAAAATTATATTTAGCTCAAATAATTATTAAAAGTCTAAGTTTTTATTTTGAGAATTTTATATTTTTGTTTAATTCGGGATTAAAACGCAGTAATATGTTATATTTAAATATTAATATAAAAGTTATCGATTTAAGCTAAATAAAAATTTGAGAAAATTCATGTGAGCTTAAATAATTATTTAGGACATATTAGAGTCAATGAAATGAAGAAAATGTCAAAAAAGTGAAATTTTACGTTTAGGGGTAAAACGATAATTTTACACCCGAAAATTGTAAACGTCATGACAGTGCCCTGAATGCTGTTTTATGTGCTAATATGATTATTTTCAATGGTTATGGATGCTTATAAAATTTTATATGTTAAAATGATTATTTTAAATGTTTATGGAATTTTTTATGTTTATGATTTAATATGTCAAAATGTTATTTTAAATGTTTTAATGTTAAAATGTCATTTTAAATATTTAAGGATTTTAATATGTTCAAATGTTTATATTAAACGATTATGGATTTTTATGATAAAACGATAATGTTAAAAGATATGTTGCATGCTTGTTTTTACAAAGAAAAAGGATACTAAATGCATGATTTTTTTTTATAAAGTGATGAAAATATGAAACATTGGAGGCGGTGAAGTAATTGTGACTATTAAGGATATGAGAATATGAGGATAAGAATGGGGATATCGTGAGGGAAAAGGCCACAGAGGGAGCTCATTTATGGGAGAAGGCCCTAGAGGGAGCCCGACGATCGTATTTCCATTCGATGAAGATAGGCCAGGGCCCAGTTGACCAGTGAGAGTGTTGTTGGTGTCTCCGCCGCCCAGTACTGTGGTTTCATGTAGATGGATCCATCGATTTTTGAGGATGAGGAAAGTCACAATTAACGATATGAATTCAATAAAAAGGAAAAATGCATATGCTCCTGATGAAAGGATATATGTTATGGAATGAGGAAAAGGAAAAATGTTGAGGTTTAAGTTATGCATGTTCATATGAATATGTTTACGTGGATATGTAAAGGTTTACGAAAATGTTTATGAAAATGTTTATGAAACGTTTATGTTTAAAGTTTATGCATCATTATGAAAATATTTATGAAAATGGTTTTGTTTAAAATTTATGCATCGTCATGAAAACGATATTTTAAGTACAAGTATTTTCACTGTTGTATGTGATCTGTATACGTATTATATTGTTATCAAGATTAATGTGTGTTGAGTCTTTAGACTCACTAGGTGTGATTGATGCATATGATAATTATTATGGAGGTCTTGATGGTTGATCTGACTGGACTGAAGGTGTAAATAACCAGAGGACCGACGCTAGTTTTCCGCACTAGTTTATGATTTATGATTTTAAGTTATGTTAAACATATTTTATGACTTTTTAATTATGAGTGGGTTTTGAGAGGTTATAGTAAGGACTATATTTTTCAAATAATGTTTTTAGGTTAGTAAAATGTTTGATGATTTTACGATTTGAACTATTGTCCTTTGGATTTTTAAATGGTAGTTGATTGTTTATTTCAAAATGGTGTCAAAGTATTTTAAAGTATTTAGATATATGTATATTTCGAATTATGGAGATTAAGGAGGCAAAAAAATTTAGTACTTTTTAAGCAAAAAGAATGGCAGACGTTTCAATTGGTATCAGAGCCAGGTTCCTGTAAAGGGTTGTACCACCATCAGTGCCGAGAAGCTCAGTCGTCAAGCCTCAAATTGTAAGTTTACATGTTTTATATGATTCTATGATGTTACCTGCCCCTGCATAAGCACATGACTTATATGTTTATGTCACATATTTAATAGCTTTATGATAATATATGATTTATATGCTTTAGAATTTTTATACGTGATACGATATGAAATAAGAAATTATTTGATTTCAACGCATGTTAGCTTTGTGGTGGAATTGGACTACGTTGATTTTTGGGTTTTAGTATTGACATTCTTCTTTTTGGGTCATAAGTTAATCGTGAATATTATGAATGCTTTGGGACACGTAGATTTTCTAAGAAAATATTTATTATTAATGGTTACTAGTTGAATTAATTTTTGGGAATTATTCATAAGTAACAATAATTCGAAAACTGCGATTATCTTTGAAAGTAAGAAAATATATAAATTGAGATTTTAAGTTTGATGAAAGGTAAGATCGGTTATAAGAATTGATTTTGGGTAAATAAATTTAAAATTATTGAAATTTATATTATGGGAAACTCGTAGAAAGAAATTAAAAATGCCAAGAACTTATGAGTTAATCGTATGATTTTTGAAATTAAGGATCAATTGGATAATTTTTGAAGAAGTTAAGAATTGATTTTGCAATTGTTAAGGATAATATTTAGAACCTTGGGATATCTAAGTTATAATGTTATAAGGAATATTAATCAAGGGTTTTTAAGAATGAATCGATATTAGGCTTGAAAATTTAAGCGTTAGCGGATGCGTTTGGGATTTTAAGATTGAAATTTGATAAATTTATGAATATTTTGGGTATAAAATAAGGAAAGTAATATACGATAAGTATGGTCATCCATCTTTTAATATTGAGAATTGTAAGAAAATTTGAAATTCGAGGTTATAATAGCAACAACACTGAGTCATTATAGGTCTTTTTAAGTTGCGATTTGCAAATAACGATTTAGAAGGAAAAATTTAATTGGGATCAAGGAGACGCAAGGATATTCTAGAACTTAAGTTTTATCAGAGTAACACAGCGGAAGCGTGGATTTTTTGGATACTAGAACTAAGTCTAAACTTTTGATTATCGAGGATAAGCGAATTTCGAGGACGAAATTCAATTTAAGGAGGGAAGATTGTAACGCCCCGAAAATTTAATGGTCCACGCGAACCACAGTCATATAAGTTATTAAATTACTTTTGTATTTCGATTAAATGTTTTAATTGCATGAATTAATTATGTTGTGCATATTGACATGTTTAAAATATATTTTCTACATGGTTGCATTAAAATGTATTTTTAAAGATTATTCAAGTTGCGATCGAAGAACGGAAACCGAGGGCTGAAAAATAGAAAATGTTTTTATTAAATAATTGTTTTTAATTATTTAAAATATGATTGATGCTTTTTCTTATTTTTTTTTGAAAATAAGGAGTTTTTATGTGATTTTATACGCCGGAACGTAATTTTTATCGGTGTTAGATTTTCAACAAAAATATAAATGTTTTGGCAACCTGGCTAATAAATTCACAAACTTATTTAAGTAAAATTATTTTTAATATTTTAATTAAGCACTAATGAGTCTAATTAACATCACTAATGGGACTAAGCTTGATTAAGGCATAATTAACTATATATTATGCATTAGACCTACCCCAACTCATTATTATACACGTTCCACACCCCAATAATTGAAAAACTCCTCCCCCACCAGCAACACGGCACACACATCACAATTAGGAAGGCAAAGGATCGGTCTTTTGAAGAAAAATTCAGCCTAGGTGTCTACGTCTCCGTTCTTCGCATCGTCGCTTAGATTTCGTGCGTAAAATACGCAAAGGCACGCCATATTCTTTTCTTCAAAGATCTATCACATCATAGTATTTATTTAATTGTGTTTTGCATGAAAAATAAGGGAACCTTGGTTATATTTTTGTTTTTGCATCAAGAAGGGTTTTTAAATCATGTATGTTGATCCAAAATTTATGTTAAACATGATCCTATGGGGCTGCCATGATTAGGTAAGGTTTAAGGATGGTTTCTACATGTTTTAAAGAGTCCTAAATCACACAAAACCTGCTGCACACGTACAACAGAAAGCTGGAAACCGAAATTTGGTGTTTGATGATCTTAGGGGCTCGGTTGTGGGACTTGGTTGCTTGGATTGGGGTCGGCTGGACCTGGGCTGGGCTATAGTCACGTGAGGGGTCAGGGAAGAGGTCCTAGCAGTGTTAGGACTCGAGCACAAGGGCTGGGAAGGAGTCCTAGCAAGTTAGGACTCCAACCCGAGAGCACACTTGCTGGCGTGCTGGATGTGCATACTTGCAGGGAGTGAGGGGCTCGGCCAGGGGACTTTGGGCTGGGCTAGGTCGACTCATTGGGCTCCTAGTAGGGTGCACAAGGGTCTGGGTAGGGCTGGTGCAGCTTGGGTGCGCAGTGACTCGAAGGAACATGATGAAGCACATGGGCAGCAGGTTACGCGCGAGACTGCTGGGCTGTTTTGGCGGCTCGTTGCGTGGGGTCCAGGGCTTGGGCTGGTCTGTGCTGGGTCTGGGTGTGGTCCAGGGATGGCTAGGGACAGGTAGGCTTGGTGGTTAAGGGCTGGAAGAGTCCTAGACTAGATAGGAGTCCTAGAACTAAAAGGTAACTCACGCATGCACACACAACACATGCAATCGGGTCTACTGTCCAGCAAGGTTGGAGCGAGCTAGGGCTTGGTTCTATGGGTCAGGGTTGGTCAGGAGGGTTCCTAGATGAGTTTTGGATTAATCCGGGATTTAATCGTCGTACGAAACGTTAATTAAAGAATTAATTGAAACACCTAGTTT
Organism: Primulina huaijiensis; assembly: GCF_012295235.1. NCBI lineage: Eukaryota > Viridiplantae > Streptophyta > Magnoliopsida > Lamiales > Gesneriaceae > Primulina > Primulina huaijiensis. Next base: position 5,965,438 of record NC_133321.1, read on the forward strand.
TAAGCAGAATAAAATTATGAAAAATTATATTTAAGCTCAAATAATTATTAAAAGTCCAATTTTTTATTTTGGGAATTTTATATTTAGGTTAGGTTTAATTCGGGATTAAAATGCAGTAATATTTTATATTTAAAGATTAATTTAAAAGTCCTAGATTTATGCTAAATAAAAATATGAGAAAATTAATGTGAGCTTAAATAATTATTAGGGACATGTTAGAGTCAATGAAATGAAGAAAAATTCAAAAACGTGAAATTTTACTTTTAGGGGTAAAACAATAATTTTACACCCGAAAATTAGTAAAAGTCATGGCAGTGCCCTAAATGCTGTTTTATGTGCTAATATGATTATTTTCAAAGGTTATGGATGTTTATGGAATTTTATACGTTAAAATGATTATTTTAATATTTATGGAATTTTATATGTTTATGATTTAATATGTCAAAATTTTATTTTAAATGTTTTGATGTTAAAATGTCATTTTAAATGTTTAAGGATTTTTAATATGTTCAAATGTTTATATTAAAAGATTATGGATTTTTATAATAAAACGATAACGTTAAAAGATATGTTGCATGCTTGTTTTTAAAAAGAAAAAGAATACTAAATGCATGATTTTTTTTATAAAGTGATGAAAATATGAAACATTGGAGGAGGTGAAGTAATTGTGACTATTGGAGATTTGAGAATATGAGGATAAGAATGGGGATATCGTGAGGGAAAAGGCCCAGAGGGAGCCCATTTATGGGAGAAGGCCCTAGAGGGAGCCCGACGATCGTATTTTCATTCGATGAGGATAGGCCAGGGCCCAGTTGACCGGTGAGAGTGTTGCTGGGGGCTCCGCCGCCCAGTAATGTGGTTTCATGTAGATGGGATCCATCGATTTTTGAGGATGAGAAAAGTCACAATTAATGATCTGAATTCAATAAAAAGGGAAAATGCATATGCTCATGATGAAAGGATATATCTTATGAAATGAGGAAATGCAAAAATGTTGAGGTTTAAGTTATGCATATTCATATGAATATGTTTATGAGGATATGAAAAGATTTATGAAAATGTTTATGAAACGTTTATGAAAATGTTTATCTTTAAAGTTTATGCATCATTATGAAAATGGTTTTGTTTAAAGTTTATGCATCTTCATGAAAACGATATTTTAAGTACAAGTGTTTTCACTGTTGTATTTGATCTGTATACGTATTATGTTGTTATCAAGATTATGGTGTGTTGAGTCTTTAGACTCACTATGTATGATTGATGCAGGTGATAATGATTATGGAGGTCTTGATGGTTGATCTGACTGGACCGAAAGTGCACATAACTCGAGGACCAACGCTAGTTTTCCGCACTAGTTTATGATTTATGATTTTAAGTTATGTTAAAGATATTTTATGACTTTTTAATTATGAGTGGGTTTTGAGAGGTTATAGTATGAGCTATGCTTTTCAAATAATGTTTTTAGGTTGGTAAAACGTTTGACGATTTAATGATTTGAACTATTGTCCTTTGGATTTTTAAATGGTAGTTGATTGTTTTTTTCAAAATGGTGTCAAAGTATTTTAAAGTATATATATATGTATATTTCGAATTATGGAGATTAAGGAGGAAAAAAAATTCTAGTACTTTTTAAGCAAAAAGAATGACAGACGTTTCACCCCGTGTATGGGAAAAGGCCCCAGAGAGACCTCGACGATCGTATTATGGGCCATGTGGAGGTGAAGACTGATCAGTCGACCAAATGATAAATGCTCGTCACTTTCAAGGATCAAACTTCACCCAAAATGATATATGATTTAAAACAATTTTATGATATATGATTCATGATGATGATTAAAGTTATTTTTGAAATGATTTATTTATGCTTAATGCTTATTTTTAAATGATTTTTAAATGATTTATTTATGCTTTAAGCTATTTTTAAATGGTTTAAATATGTCCAAAAGCTATTTTAAATAAAAATATGATTTTTAAATACTTGTGAGTGTATATGTATTATTTGATATCCATGTTTAGAACGTGCATAGTCTTTAGACTCATAAATTTGTATGATGCAGGATTTGATGATTTATAAGAGGCGGTGACAATTGAAGAGATCGAGTGCAGCATTACACACCCGAATGCCTTTATGTTTCCGCACTAGATAGATAGATAAATGATTTAAAGATTCATGTTAAGGATTTTATTTAGAGATGTTTTTATACTTTGTTTTATTGTTAGTTGATCTTCTTAAAGGTCAATTTAGAAATTTTTTTTAGTTGATGATTTAGAATTTATTTTATGCACGTGAGATTTCATATGTTAATTTATTATTGATTGTTAGAAATGTTAAGTTGTAACGACTACTAATTTTTAAAAGTATGGAAATTTTTTTATATAAAATCTCGCATTTTCGAAGTAACATTTAAAATGATCATATTTATTTAAATTAACCAAACTCATCCCAAAATCATGTGTAAACATGAACAATTAAAAATCTTAAAATCATCAACGTATGAAAATATTCATCTCCTCTCAATCTCATAAATCGTAATGCGGAAAACATGTGGTCCTCGGGTCGTGTCACCGCACCAGATCTGCCTACTCAGAGTTCTGCACCTCAAGTCCCCTCACCATCAAGCTCACCTGCATCACACACGCCTAGTGAGTCTAAAGACTCAACACATCTGTACCGAGAATAACAAGTATATATACATAGCACTCAGCAGTGAAAAATATCATACTCAACATATCTTTTATGAACTTAAAAGCATAAAGTGAAAAATATCACTCAACATATCTTTCATTAAAATTAAAAACATTAGCATAAACGTGTCGTGTAAAATCATGTCGTGTCAAACCATGTCATCTCATATAATCATATACGTATCAAAACAGCTCATCGTGTCATCATAAACTTAAACATTTTCTTTTAATTGAATGAAGTTCATTAGTTGTGAATTTCGTATCAGCTCTATCGTATCAGCTCTATTCGATGGATCCATCCATAAAAACCGTGGTACCCGGCGGCGGGGGACATCAGCGACAGCATTACGCGCCCACTGAGCCCGGGCCTCAGCTCATCATATCTCATGTCATCGTATACATATACATCGTCAGTCACAACCAATTCTCATCTTTCAAAAATATCATCATTTTCATCACTTAATAAAAACATATAGATGCGTAACTTTTCTTTTAAAACAAGAATGCAACGTATTTATCATATTTGTGTAAAAATCGCAAAAAAATTATGCATAAAGATTTAAAATATCATATATTTGTGCTCAGGGCGCTGCTAGAACCAAAATCTCACCCCGGGTGCAAAATGACCATTTTGCTCCTGGAAACCCGAAAATTATCGTTTCAATCTTGGACCTCTAAAATTGACCCGAAGCTTACAAAACTCCTTAAAATATCCCAAAACATTATTAAAAGCTTCCCTAGATGTAAATTCGAGCCTAAAACAAAACTCAATCGATTCATTTTAAAACTTGGACCAGGGTCCCGGTTTTTAATCCGAATCGACTCGAAACACAACCAAATTTTTCTCAACTTTTTAACACATCTTACACACACTATTCAGCCCCTAAAACTTCCACCTCAGCCCCTAAAACTAACGACTGATGAACCAGCAAGTCGTTGGACTCTAACTCCCCCCAACAAGACACGTACACCATCATTCACCCCTCTAAATCTTTGTGCTGGCCCTACTCCACCGAAAACATCCCTCAACCAATCACATCTCGGCAACTCTAGGCTCTCCTGGACTCAAATAACCCATTTTTGTGTTTCCATGCACTAACCCCTTCCCTCCCGATAAGCACTAACCGAACCCACTCCTCAAAGAAACCATCTACACGGCCCTTTCCTTGCAGCATCCCACAACTAAACTAACACCTAAGCCAACTACTTGATACCACCAGCAGCCCCTAAGCACACGGATCGCAGCCCCCTTGCACCAAATTCAGAAAAAACGTAAGTGTTGAGGCATAAGATGCAATATCCGTATAAAACCAAACAAACCCACACACACTTGGTTAGATCGAGAGTTCACGAACACATAAACAAATAACATGTATATAACGTGTATGATGCATGCAGGGGCGGATCCAGGATTCTTAAATACATGGAGCTAGCTCTATCATGTGTTAAAAGATAATAGATTCAGTTAAAATTGAACCGAATATTCTAAAATCGAATTAACTGAACTTTTTTCTAACAAACCGAACCGACCGAAATTTACTGCGAAAACCTAACAAATCAAATCGAAAAAATCGATTATTTCGATCACTAACACAATCAACCGAAATTTTAGAATTTTTTTTTAAAATAATCGTGTTTTAAATAAAAATTGCAATATAAAAATTGGATTAAATAAATTTAAATTTTATTTATTAAAAAATATTTTTAAATATAGTCCTATTGTATAATAAATTTTATTAGATCAAATTATAATATTTATATCCTTGTAAACTTTATTCGATCGCTCTATCTAGTAGGGACAATTATTGCACCCCAACACCGAACCAAATTTTGAAATTAATTCATTTCGATCTATTATTTTTGTTGAAATCGATATTTTATTCACTCATAGACTGTAATTGATGTTTGTCCGTTATTTTTTTTATATATGTTCTTTGGTTTAAAAATAACTTGACAGTTTTATTTTCTTCATTCTCTTAGTTACTTAACTAGAAAAATTCAATTCTCAAAATTTTATGACAAAGAATTATTTTTCAAATTTCATACTTATTCAATTTTTGGTTATTATAAATTGAAAAATCCCAAAACAAGTCCAATAATAATTGCACATCAATAATCATTATACATTTCAACCAATTGATTATTATTCCGAAAATATGCAACAATAGATTTTTAGGGTAAAAATTCAAATTCCAAAATTCATATACATCATAAGATAATATTATTCCAACTTGAATAATCACATCTAACTATTCAATATAATTTTAGAGTCGTTGAATTTTTTTATCTCAAAGTTGCATAATTTCATAACATACGACAAGAAACAACTCATAAACAGTAATGAGTTATGATTTATTGGAATTGTTTTATTTTTAATTTTTAAACATGAGACTAAAAAAATTAAAAAAATAAAACTTACAAAAAATTTGTTTTAATTTTAATATGGACCGAAAAAATATAAAATTTAAAATTACTATTTTTTTATAAAAAAGTAGGTGGGCTAGGGTGGGCTCCGCCTGGATGCATGAATGATGATACGATGCGTGCCTTAGTGATTTGAAGATCAAGATCGAGACATTGGAACCCGGGTGGACTTTTCTTGCAACAAGCCAAACACCGATGCTTTCTGCTGCTTGAATGTTGAAACCGTGGGGAAAATCTGAAGGGAAAGGGGCGTATATCGGCTGTGGGGTGAAAGGTTACGGGATGTTAAACGTTTACTATATAATAATTACATAGTTAATCAATAATTAATGGGCTCAAATATGGTAATTAAGGGTTTGAAAAGGGTTCTAAGCCCAACAAGCTTAAAAGTAGGTCCATTAAATCCAAACGCACTTCCGAAAAATATTTCTTGTTGGAAAGATTTTGAAAATATAAGTCGAAACCTTAAAAAGTCCTCCGATTCGATAAAATTTGTGTAACGATAAAAATAAAATCCTACGGTTAAAAATACGAAGAAAAATCTCATTTTTGAAATATACACTTACAAACACCTTATTTAATTAATAAAAATTAATCATGTAATTAAAATAATTTTCCTGAAAATTATCCGGTCCCCGTTCCTCGTTCGAGCGTAAAATGCATCTAGAAACCCTAATGCATGAACTTTTAAAATTTTGTGAATTAAATCCTATCATGCATGAATTATGCATAAATTGCATAAAAATAATTAAACATCATTTAATGCTTTAAAACGATTTAATAAAATACCAAAGAAATTTAATAAATTTGCATGCATGTGGTTTACGTGAACTTTCAAATTTTCGGGACGTTACATAAGTTATTTTATTTAATTAGTATTTTCAAGTTTACGATTTATGATTGATAAAAAAAAATTGAGGTCGTTTCATATTGAGACTAATAGATGATACGATGATTATGATGATATGTTAGGCCAAGGCTCAGTTGACAGGTGAGAGTGTCGCTGATGTCCCCGCCGTCCAGTACTGTGGTAATACGTAGATGGATGCATCGACCTTCAACTAATACGAAAGTCACAATCAACGATCGAAATTCAACGAAAAGGAAAAGTATACGTATATGATGAAAAGGAAAATATTTATGATGAAAGGAAAATGTTTATGCATGTTCATGAAATGTTATTTTAAGTAAAAGTATTTTCAATGTTGCTTGTGAATATATATATGTATTACTTGCTATTATGGTTATGGTTTGCTGAGTCAATAGACTCAGTAGGTGTGATCGATGTAGGTCACCATGATGTTGATGTTACTGAAAGACTTGATGAGCGCTAGTTTTCTGCATTTATATTAAGTTTATGATTTAACTTTACGTTAAATATTTTACGACTTTTATGATGCTTTTGGAGTGGTTTTTGAGGGGTTGTTAAGGTTAGTTTTATATTGAAATATTAATAAATTAGGTTTGGTAAAGTTTGACGATTATATGTTTTGAATTATTTCCTTTGAATTTTCAAATATAGTTGGTGGTTTTATTTTTAAATGTACTCGGCCGATGATATAAAAAAATTTCTAATATTATTTAAGAAAAACGAGTAGTGGACGTTTCACGAATATTCAATCGTAAGCGTGGGTTGCGAAGAGGAACGAACGAGCGACGAACAACCTTGAATTCTTGTTTGAAGTTTTCGAGAATTTGTGCGTGTGGTGTGTGTATTTTTCGGTCAAAGTGAGTCCTTAGAAGCCTAGGATTATATTTTATAATTTAGTGTTTTAGTTGATAAAGGAGTCTAGAGTTTAGAGTTTTTAGAACTCTTACTTTAAAAGTAACTGGACCCATTAATCCTAGTTAAATTAAGCCATTAAGGCCCAATTAAATATAAAATAAAAGTTTACAAAATATTTTTCAAAAATAATAACTTTCGGGTCCACAAAAATCTTTCATTTGACTAAAACCGACTTCTCAAATAAAATAAGATTCAACTCGTCAAAAAATTTGGAATCCAACATTTTTTAAAAAAATTCATCATATTTAATCATTTTATCGAGCCTTAAAAATATTTAACGAAAAATATTTTTATTTTGCTCATCCTCGATCTCTTTTCTCCAGCATAATAACGAATATCCGGACAAAATCTTTAATTTCATTAAATCATATAATTTAAGCATTTAATCAATAACATGTATCATTTAAGCATATAAAATCAATTAAATAAAATAAATAAGAAATTTTCAAGCATGCGATTTACGTGGGCTAATTTTTAGACGTTACAGCATGCAAAATTAAATTTAGTTTTATGTATTTAGCAAATTCACCCGATAATTTAATCATTTAAATTTATCTTGAAAAAAGTATTAAAAAATTATCTAGCTAATAGTAAATGTTCTATTCTATTTTAAAAATGTGCAGTATTATATGAAAATCGAACACATGATATTGACATTGATATCAATTATATAATATTAAGTGTCCGTTGTTTGACCTAATTCTATAACTAATTATAAAGGTCCAATTATAATTTTTTAAATCATATCTTAAATACTATGTTCCTATCGTTAACTCACATAACATGGACAATTATTCCTCTTATCGCTCAAAATAATTTTTAAATATCCGCGTGTGGCGCCGATTGACCATTAAACCCCACAGATCCGAATTTTGTCAGACGCCCACACGTGTGGCGCCGCAGAACCCCACAGATCCACGTGACACGTGTGAGAAATGGGACCCACTTCTAACTGCATGTGGTTCTCTCTCCCTCCCTCGTTCTTTTTTGCAGAGATAATTCACAATGCATATAATCTCCTTTTCCAGGAGAATATAAAAGAGCCCAAAGATCGAATCTTTATTGCATGTCAATTCTATCTTCTTCTGGAAAGCAAATTCTTCATCCTTTTTTTACGTTTCCTTAAAGGGTTGAAACTGAAGCATGGCAGGGAATGAATGGATTAATGGGTACCTGGAGGCGATATTGGATAGTGGGGCGTCCGCCATTGAAGAGAATAAGCCTCCAGCTCCGGTGAACTTGAGGGAAAGGAGTGATTTCAATCCGACAAAATATTTTGTGGAGGAGGTGGTGACTGGGGTTGATGAATCTGATCTCCATCGGACATGGATCAAAGTGGTTGCGACGAGGAATACGAGAGAGAGGAGTTCTAGGCTTGAGAATATGTGCTGGAGGATTTGGCATCTTGCACGCAAAAAGAAACAGGTATCATTTTGAGTGAATCTCTTGTTTTTGGTTGGCCGCCGTTTTTGTATCCAGTATCAGGGTTTTGATTCTATCTATGAAAACTTTTGCTTTTGCGGGAATCTCGAATAGCAAGCCCAGTCCTCTAGGTTCTGTTTTTGGCTAAAGTAGATTGGGTTTTGATTGCAAATTTATGGAATACGGTAGATGATTTCATTGTCTTTCTGCAGTTGGAAATGGAGGACTTGCAACGGGTGGCGAACCGGAGGTGGGAACGAGAGCAAGGTCGCAAGGATGTGACAGAGGACATGTCTGAGGATCTGTCAGAAGGAGAGAAAGGTGATGGCTTGGGGGAACCAATTACATTGGACAGCCCTCGGAAAAAGTTCCAGAGAAACTTCTCCAACATAGAAGATTGGTCGGACAGTAAAAAAGAAAAGAAGCTTTATATTGTTCTCATTAGGTACCAATTGAAATATATATGGCTTACCCATTAACTTTATTGTTTCTACTGAATCCATGACATGCTTAGCATATATGTAAATCCAATTACTCGTAACCAGAATTATATTGGTCATCTTCATGTTTAGAATCTATCTCAATCATCACACCTTCTCATATATGGCACGGGTTGAGTTGTTTCTTAATTAATAGCTATAGTGCTTTTAGTTTTTTTTATTAGCGTGGCTTGTTTTATCAGTTTACATGGTCTAGTCCGTGGTGAAAATATGGAGCTTGGTCGCGATTCTGATACTGGTGGGCAGGTATTATCAGATTTTTATGGTAAATAATTCGTTCTTTCAAGCATTTTTGACTTTATTTTGTTGAAATGTCAGATAAAATATGTGGTCGAGCTTGCTCGGGCGCTCGCCAAAACGCCAGGTGTTTATAGGGTGGATCTTTTCACCAGGCAAATATGTTCATCAGAAGTTGATTGGAGTTACGGCGAGCCGACGGAGATGCTTACAACTGGTGTCGAGGATGCTGATAGCATCGATTTAGGAGAAAGCAGTGGTGCTTATATTGTAAGAATACCCTTTGGTCCCCGTGACAAGTATCTTCGAAAGGAATTACTGTGGCCTCACATTCAAGAATTTGTTGATGGAGCTTTGGCACATATTGTCAATATGTCAAATTCTTTGGGGGAACAAATAGGTGCGGGACAGCCTGTTTGGCCTTACGTAATTCATGGCCATTATGCCGATGCAGGGGATACTGCAGCCCTTCTTTCTGGTGCATTAAATGTTCCGATGGTTTTGACGGGTCACTCCCTGGGTAGAAACAAGCTAGAACAGCTTCTCAAGCAGGGAAGGCAATCTAAAGAGGATATTAATTCGACATACAGGATTATGAGAAGGATAGAGGCCGAAGAGCTTTCATTAGATGCGGCAGAGCTTGTTATCACTAGTACTAAGCAGGAGATTGAAGAACAATGGGGACTGTATGATGGTTTTGATGTGAAGCTGGAGAAAGTTCTGAGGGCCCGTGCAAGACGTGGAGTTAATTGTCATGGTCGTTTCATGCCTAGAATGGCGGTAAGCACACTCTTTCAAAATTTATAAACATGGGAAATCAATCGTTGGAAGTGTATACTCCAAAAATAGTCATTATCCATTTCTTGACTAGATTATCAAACCTCCAGCAGTTTTCTTTTCAGTAAGTGTTACTTCCATATCATTGACGTTTCTGAGACAACTGAATTAAATGGTGCTTGATTGAGGTTTCGGTGGCTTTTTATGACATATTATGGCGCTACTCTATCATTATTCATGTATTTTTAAATTTATTCGAGTGAACTTAATTGTGATATGTTAATTAATATGGTTTGACCTCGAAAACTTTAATGTTTTTAGATGTGGTAGTCATTCTCTACAGGTTATTCCTCCTGGGATGGACTTTAGCAGTGTTGTACTTCAAGAAGACGCTGCTGAAGCTGATGGTGACCTGTCATCATTAACCAATACAGAGGGCTCATCACCTAAAGCAATCCCTTCTATATGGGCAGAAGTAAGCACAAGTAGATACATGTATTTTTTTACCTTTGCACCAGAAGTTTAAGTCGTTATCGAGATCAATATTATTTTGCCCATCAAACTTATATCCTTCTAATTTTTTTCTTGATATGGTTTCAGGTGATGCGTTTTTTGTCAAATCCTCACAAGCCAATGATCCTTGCATTGTCAAGACCTGATCCAAAAAAGAATATAACCACTCTCTTGAAAGCGTTTGGAGAATGCCGCCCATTGCGAGAGCTCGCTAATCTTGTAAGTTTGCCAAAACAGTTAATTTTGAATTTTGAAGCGCATTTAAGGTTTCCTTCCACATTCTTTTCACATTCTCGTCTCATGTTACGTGCAAAATAAAATACCTGGGAACAATGAAACTTTAAATGCATCAAGCTAATGTAACAGAGGATGTGGGCCTGCATGCAGCATTAAATTCCCATTGAACTTTTACATATCTTAATCAAGCTTGTTCTATTTACAGACTCTTATAATGGGAAATAGAGATGATATAGACGAGATGAGTGGGGGAAATGCTAGTGTTCTCACTACGGTACTGAAGCTTATTGACAAGTATGACCTATATGGGCAAGTGGCTTTTCCGAAACATCACAAGCAAAACGATGTTCCAGAAATATACCGTCTAGCTGCAAAAACAAAGGTTGACTTAATGCTGTATTTCTTGGAATGTATTCAGAAAATTCAATGCTTTCCCTTAGTAACTTTTTAGTGTCAAAACATGACAGGGAGTTTTCATAAATCCAGCATTTATTGAGCCATTTGGACTTACATTAATAGAGGTTCGTTCGAATAAATATGTTTTTTTTATTGTGTTTCACTCTTCTCTATTTAAGCTCTTAAAAATCCGAGTATGGAAGTGTAGGCTGCTGCGCATGGACTCCCACTGGTGGCGACTAAGAATGGCGGTCCAGTTGATATTCTTCGGGTAAAAAGTACCCCCTTTCTTGAATAAGTTAACTTGTCTTAACCAGTCTTTAATAAACACTTTTAAATGCAATGATTTATAAGTATCCTATACTCGCTGAAACTAATGGACAATGATCAATGTATTTTTTTAATTTATAATCCAAAATGACCAATTATTTCAGGTAATTTCGAATCAGGGTTAAAACTTAATAGTTTTGATAAGCTAACAATGTATATTTTTTTGTGAAATATAGGCCCTTAACAATGGTCTGCTCGTGGATCCTCATGATCAGCAATCAATTGCTGAAGCACTGCTCAAGTTAGTTTCGGAGAAGAACTTGTGGCACGAATGTAGAAAGAATGGCTGGAAGAATATACATCTCTTTTCATGGCCCGAGCATTGTCGAACATACCTGACCAGGATAGCAGCATGTCGTATGAGGCATCCACAATGGCAAACCGACTCTCCTGCAGATGAACTGGCAGCAGAGGAATCACTGAATGATTCACTAAAAGACGTTCAAGATATGTCATTAAGGCTCTCGATTGACGGTGAAAAAACATCATTAAATGAATCACTAGATATAACTGCTGCTGGAAGTGACCCCGAGCTGCAAGACCAAGTCAAACGAGTCTTAAGGAAAATGAGAAGGCCAGAATCTGTAGCACAAGATTTTGATTTCGACAAGAAAGTGACAGATTTGCCAAGCAAGTATCCAATGTTGAGGCGCCGCCGTAAATTAGTTGTTATAGCACTTGATTGCTATGACAGCAAAGGATTCCCGGATAAGAAAATGATTCATATAATGCAAGAGATCTTTAAGGCAAATAAGTTGGATCCACATAGTGCAAAAATGACGGGATTTGCTTTGTCAACAGCTATGCCAATATTTGAACTCATTGAATTCTTTAAGTCCGGTAGTATCAAAATAAATGATTTTGACGCCTTAATCTGTGGTAGTGGCAGTGAAGTGTACTATCCAGGTACTTATACTGAAGAGAACGGAAAGCTTTATCCTGATCCAGATTATGCATCACATATTGACTATCGTTGGGGTTCGGATGGTTTAAAGAAAACCATTTGGAAACTAATGAATTCATCTGAAGATGCGAAATCAGGTCATTCTTCCATTGCCATAGAACACAATGCCAAGTCAAGCAATTCCCACTGCCTTTCATACTTGATAAAGGATCCTAGCCTGGTATGCACGAGTTATAAGTTGTATAAAATCTAATTTTGTTAAGTATGCTATTTAAGTCTCATCATTGTATTCAATTTTGTAGGTGAAAAAAGTGGACGACATGAGGCAGAAACTAAGAATGAGAGGTCTCAGATGCCACTTAATGTATTGCAGAAACTCCACGAGAATGCAAGTTGTTCCACTTCTTGCATCTCGCTCTCAGGCTCTACGGTAAGACATTTTCTAGATGAGAGTTGAATTACACGTTCATGGTAGTTACCACATATGTACTTTGCATGGTGTACAACATTAGCCATATTATTACACCCTACTTTAGTGACGGAATCATGGCCATTCTCCTAATGCCCCAAAGAACTCAGAACATGAACCATTATAAATATGAATGTTAAAAGGCTTAAATAAAATAAAATTATCAAACAAATCCGTGAAATGGTTTAGTACTCTAGAAAATAGAAGATATTTAATCAAATCTTTCCATTAATTAGAACCTAGTAATACAACTTCCACCTGCATAAGCATGTTATAATATGCATAAGCAAATCATCTTTAAAAATCAAGTATTCATTCTTCAAACTTGAGATTCCCAGTGATAAAGACATTTAGGATTTCAAATTCAAACACATAATTGACATAGCATGTGATCAATATCTAAAAGAATCCTACAAAATGCTTCAATTTTACTTTAACATGACCCTTGGCAAAGTGTGAAAAAAAGTCATAGGTTCCTGTTGCTGAATTGATTTATTATTAGTTACTGGCTTGAACCCATCACGAAGGACCAGGTATCAACTAATGATTTTAACTGTTGAAACGCCTCCCTCGACTTTTTTTTATCGATTTAGGAGCCAATCTCAACTTTCAAAGAGTAAAGTTTATTTTTCGACTTTGAAAAAATAGATCACATTTTATCTTTACTTGCATTTGAAAACCTAAATGTTGATAGAAATACCTTATTAGTACATACAAAATTATTAATTTAAGAATTTATATTTTCAAGAAAGTACTTGTGCAAAATATAGTATCCTTATTCTTTTACTTATATTGCAAAATTTGCATTATAGTTTCGACCTGCTCTCGACTATGATTCTTTTCGTGTTTTATGGCACTTCTGTGAAATCATGATGTAATCACCAACTGTAGTATCCTTGTCTCTGTGATTCCACTGGATAACTTACAAACAATCACACATGTATAAGTTCTATATTCTACTTTGTCAGTGTGTTCTCTTGTGGCTTCCAATCAATAGGTATCTTTTTGTCCGGTGGCGATTAAACGTGGCAAACATGTTTGTGATTCTTGGTGAAACTGGAGACACAGATTATGAAGAACTGATTGCCGGGACGCACAAAACTTTGATAATGAAAGGGGTGGTGGAAAAAGGTTCGGAAGAACTGCTAAGATCTGCAGGGGCTTACCTGAGAGATGATATAGTTCCAGTCGACAGCCCACTCATAACTTACATAAGTGGAGGGGCGAAGGCTGAAGAGGTAGCTAAGGCGTTAACACAGAACTCTAAAGCAGGAGGAATGTAAGGATGGCGTGCTTCGTTTCTTGATCATAATGCAAAACTAGTAAAACATTTTATTTCTTTTTCTGGGTTCTATACCCTGAATGAAGCTTCTCGACAAATCGAGAAGTTCAATAATTTTTGTCTCCGGATTAATGTTTGATACACAAGTTTCTGGAGATACATTTTAGCTGTATGAATCTACAATAATTCTGAAATGCTTGTGGTGCCAACTTTGTTTCAGTTCTGTACTGTTTCATTAAATGTAATCCATACTCGTGTTCTCTGAATGAGACAAGTTTTCTTGATGAAATTAGAAGGAATTACGAAGGCCATACAATCTGGATTGAACACAATGGGTGGCCGAAATGGACGCCCTTGCGGTAATTCAAGCGATTAGAAACCCCAACTCTGTTAGTCTAGATGCTCCTATAAAAGATACCGGGAGTTGCTGTCCAACAGTGTTCGAACTTGGAACTTGCTCGTCGATGTTTACGTACGGGAAATCATTTAGTGTTTTTGGATATGATTCCTGTGTTTTTTCTTGGTATTTGATGTAAGAATATGATTTATTATTGTTAATTATTAGTATTAGTATTATATTTATTATCTATTATGGAGTTCAAAACATTGAAAAACAAGAGCTCAAAACATTGAAAAAACAAGAGTTCAAAACATTGAAAAACAATTGTGCCCAAATTTTTGACTAAAATAATTAAAATATTTTAAAGCATGCATTAAATTATAAGAATTATTCTCCAATCTTACCTATAAATAGATGTTTTGAGAATGAGGGAAGACACACCATAAACCTCTCAAACTAGAGCATGAATGAAGCTTGGACACCATCAACATTTTCTTGAGTGATATTTTCGAGCTAGAAATTCTGTTCATTTTCGAGAGAAACTTCCAGTCCAACGGTTTATTCAAATCTAATCTCCACCGTTCATATTACACTTTCATATGTTTTAAACATCATATCAAAATTTCAGCCTCATCCATACGGTCAAATTTTGTGAAACAATTCGGCAAGAAAACTGCTCGGATTTCAACCGAGTTTAGCTAATTTACGGATTTTCGGACGATAAATTCCAGCTTGTTTCTTCCGTAATTTTGGAGCACCTTTTCAGTAAGTGGGCTTATGTTTTAAAGTATTTAAGTATGTTTTCGAAAAATCGATCGACATGATATATTCCTTCGATTTGATATATGAATATTTCGTTTCGATAAATTGTTAAGCATGTTTAAATCAATTTCAAATGCATGTTCCTTTCGTTTCAAAATTATGTTGTTTTCGTTTCATGTTATATTCTAATATATATTCTTAAACATCAATTTGGTGTATTCTAAGAATTATGTTTAAAGGCACTGTTATGATTCAAGTTAGAAATGGTAAAAAGGAAAATTTTCCTAAAACATGATAAGATATGACAAGTTTATGGCCCTGATGCGGTGGGTAATAATAACCGATATATGGCCTCACCCCTTAGAGGAATTACATATAGGGGACTGATCAGTAACACCATGGATAATAAGATGAAATAACAGTGCAATACGAATAATATATGATATGTCTATATGCATATGATAAGTTATGCTCATTGTTAATATCATGTCCTGATTTTGTTATGAATTATTATTGTGACATGAAATTCATTTAATAATTACATAAATATATATAAGTTATGTCTTGTCTATCATTTTGTCTATTTATTGTTCCGACGTTTGTTGAGACACGGAAAATTTCGAATTGTTAAGATCTATATTTGTATATCCTTGTGTTATTGTGATCGATCGTCCCCCACTTGCTGAGTATTTCACAAAATACTCACCCTTGCACCTCTCACTCCAAGATAAGAATGAAAAACAAGTTGAAGAAGAAGAGCAAATGCATTTCTGGGGATGGTAACAAGGTTTCAGTTGATCAAGACATACTTTGGAATTTGGCTATCTTTTATTTTTACGTTGTTCGCTTCCGCACTCGTTTGTTAAGTTGATTACGTTGTAAAGACAATGTATGTTTTATCAAAAAGACTGGTTTGGTTGTACACTGTACTACGAGGCTTGTTGATTTACGATTGAATAATTGTAAAACAACGCCGGATGTCAACTCACCCCGGTATCGGGACGTGACATTTAAGTGGTATCAGAACCCTCCAGGTTCATAATCCGGCTGGGAAATTGCCATAGGAAATTTGACAAAGTCAGTTTTTGGCAAGACCCTAGCAACTTCCTACCAATGAACAATATTCACTATTCTTATCGTGACATATGAAAATCGCAAAATTCTATTGTTGATCCATCCAAAAATCACGTTTTACCGTTTTTTGGTAATAATCGTGAATATCATAACTCTTTGTTCTAAGCCTTTCCATTTGTTTTATTTCAGGAAATGGCTCCTCGTACTCGTGCTGAAATACCCAAACGTATGCGTGAACTCGCCCTTAGCGACCACGAAATTGCAATGGCACATCTTAGAGCGCAGATCAATTGTTAGCCAAAGATTTGGTGTATGAAAACTTGAAGAAAGAAAAACAAGAACTAGAAGATATCAAAGATCATCTTCAGGCTGACGTGCAAAGGTTTGCTTTTTATCTTAACTCAGAAGAAAAACAGCACGAAATGACCAAGAACAAACTAGAGGCTTCCCAAACAATAGCCCTTGAAATGGATGGATTACGCCAACGAATGTTAGAGGAATCCCAAGCACTACAGTCTCAGATTCAACAAATGTTGCTAACGGAAAAACAACGCCGTCAGCAAGATGAGGCAACCATTCAAGAACTGCAGAATTCGGTGCAGAATTTGACTATGCAAAATGAACAATTACAGAATCATGTTCATCATCTTGAGGATGCCATCATTATGGCATTGGAGCCGGAAGTAGAACCGGTAGAAGAACAGATGAAAGATGAAGTACTAGGAGATGGCGAGATTTTAGATGATTGAGTATTTAGTATCGTGACTATTTGTAATAAGGATTGATAACCCATTTTCTTTTTTTTACTTCTTATCATTGCACTTCTGAAAACTTTGATTTGTATTGCTTTTCCTTTTCATTGGAATCAATAAAAAGTTTATTTGATCTATTCCTTGATTGATTTCATATTTGAGATAATCTTCAATATTTTTGTACATAATTATTCAAACCTCTTAGAAATTCTCATGTGTGTAGGAAATGGCAGAGAGACCCCATCGTAGCAACCGCAACCCGCGATATGCCAATCGCAACAATGATTGCAACAACAATAACAACGAAGATACACCACCACCAGCAAGAGTTGGCCTTAGCAGAGAAGATTTAATGGCCATAGCAACCATTGTGGCAACAACTCTCCAAGGAATGAGCCATTTAAATACCAACACTAATCAGCCACCACCACCTCCACCACCGAATGGAATCAAACACCATTATGAATCTCTTCGGAGGAATCGAGTCCCAACGTTTGACGGCAACCCTGACCCAGAAGTTGGTCAAGGCTGGCTCAAGAATATTGAGACACAACTCCAATTGCTTGAAGTGCCAAATGAACTAAAAGTGACTGTGGTGACACCATTCCTAGAAGAAAAGGCGGCTAAATGGTGGGAGACAATCTCAGCAAATATGACAGAAGTCGGACCAATCACATGGCAAAGATTTCGAGAAGCATTCTTGAAACAATACTATCCAGCAGAGTTGAGATTAAAATTGTTGAGTGAATTCGAGAATTTTACTCAAACCCCTGATATGTCTGTTGTGGAGTACACTTCTAAATTTAACTCCCTTGGAACCTATGCTCCTACCATCATGGAAGATGATATCCTGAAGATGCATCGTTTCAAACGTGGTCTGAACAGCCGTATCCAATCAGCTCTGGCAGTTTACCAACCCACAGGTTTTGATGATTTAATGGGAGCAGCCATTAGAGCTGAGACTGATATCAAGCGCCGAGAAGATGAAAATAAAAATAAACGACCTCTCACTGGACAATCTTTTCAAGGTAAACGACCAGTTAAAAGGTCAAACCAATCGAGTGGACCATTCAAGGGAACTCCTTCCAATTCAACTACGACATTCTCAAGCATAAAACCGTGTCTATTATGCAACTACCAACACATTGGAGAATGTCGAAGGAACACTAGTGCTTGCTTTAATTGTGGGAAGATTGGACACCGAATTGCTAATTGTCCTGAACCATTAAAGAAAATGACATGGTCAAACACTAATGCTACCCCCAACAAGCCAAAGGAGAATAAGACCAATGCTCGTATGTTTGCCATAACTCAAGAAGAGGCAGATGATGCAAACGTTGTCGTGGCAGGTACCATTATAATCAATAAAATTTCAGCTTATGTGTTGTTTGACTGTGGTGCCACTCATTCATTTATTTCCAAGAGATTCACTAAGAAGTTAGTGCTTATACCAGAGATACTTGTTGAACCTTTTAGAATTGCTACTCCCACCAGTAAAACAATTGAAACACATAAGATACATCGGAACTGCATAGTATATATCAATGAACACACATTCAACGCTGAATTGATTCAAGTCAACATGGTGGAGTTCGACGTTATTCTGGGAATGGATTGGTTATCCAAGAGTCATACAATAGTAGATTGTGGCGTAAGATTATCAAACTCCGAACTCCAAGCCAAAAAGAAATCACATACCATGGCAAGGCTAAGAAACGTAAATTCCTCCTTTCTGCATTTCAAACCTGGAAAGCCATGAAGTCTGGAGAAATAATCTACCTAGCAATGGTAAATGAAGTAAAAGAAGGAGTCGAGCTCAAGATAGAAGATATTCCAGTGGTACAAGAATTTTCGGATGTCTTTCCAGAAGAGTTACCTGGAATGGTCCCGGACCGTGAGATAGAATTCGAGATTAACTTGGTACGAGGTGCTACACCAATATCAAAGGCACCCTATCGAATGGCTCCAGCAGAACTCAATGAGCTAAAAGAACAACTCCAAGAGTTATTAGACAAGAAACAAATCAGACCAAGTGTCTCTCCTTGGGGAGCTCTAGTCTTATTTGTAAAGAAAAAAGATAGAAGTATGAGATTGTGTATCGATTATAGAGAACTCAACAAGATCACAATCAAAAACAGATATCCTCTTCCAAGGATAGATGATCTTTTCGATCAACTCAAAGGAGCCATAATATTTTCCAAGCCTGATTTGAGGACAGGATATCATCAACTGAAGGTAAAACCAGAAGACGTTCCAAAGACAGCTTTCAGAACAAGATATGGCCATTATGAGTTTACGGTAATGCCATTTGGATTGACAAATGCTCCAGCAGCTTTCATGGATCTCATGAACAAAGTATTCAAGCCATTTCTCGACAAATTTGTGGTGGTATTTATCGATGTCATTCTCGTATATTCCCCAAGTGAAGAGGATCACAAAGAACATCTTCACCTGACTCTTCAGATGTTAAGAGAAAAAGAGTTATACGCGAAATTCAAGAAATGCTAATTCTGGCTAAAAAGTGTGACTTTCTTAGGCCATATCATTTCAAAAGAAGGAGTATCTGTGGACCCTAAATAGGTGGAAGCAATCACTGGCTGGCCGAGACCTAAGGCAGTAACTGAAATTCGAAGCTTTCTGGGATTGGCAGGTTACTATCAAAAATTTGTTGAAGGTTTCTCTTCAATAGCTACGCCTCTTACAAAACTCACACAAAAGAACTCAAAATTTAACTGGAGTGAGGAGTGTGAAAAGAGCTTCCAAACGCTCAAGGAAAAGCTTGCATCTACACCAGTACTGGTTCTACCCACTGAGGACAAAAGCTTTACCATTTACAGTGACGCATCAAAAGAGGGTTTAGGATGCGTACTCATGCAAGAAGGAAGAGTAATCGCATATGCATCAAGACAATTGAAGCTGTACGAGAAAAATTATCCTACTCACGACCTCGAACTAGCTGCCGTAGTTTTTGCCTTAAAAATTTGGAGGCATTATCTTTACGGCGCCAAATGCGAGATCTTCACAGATCATCAAAGTCTCAAGTATTTGTTCACACAGAAAGAATTGAACATGAGGCAGAGAAGATGGATTGAATTGTTAAAAGATTATGATTTAACAATAAGCTATCACCCGGGCAAGGCAAATAAGGTAACTGATGCTTTAAGTAGGAAAAACATGGGTAAAGTGATCCTAGCTTCACTTTCTGCACAACCCTGCCTTCAAGAAACAATCAATTTAAGACAGAATCAAGATCCTACTTTGACAAAACTTAAAGAACAAGTCAAAGAAAAGAAGTCACAAGATCTTCATATTGACGATAAGGGAGTTTTGTGGATGAAAGGATGATTGTGTGTACCAAACATCGAGAATCTTCGACAGGAAGTAATGTCTGAAGCACATAAATCAAAATTTTTGGTTCACCCCGGCAGTACAAAAATGTACAGAGATTTAAAGAAAAATTTCTGGTGGAGCGGAATGAAGAAGGAGGTAGCAGAATACATCTCTAGATGCCAGGTCTGTCAACAAGTTAAAGCTGAACATCAACGGCATGGAGGACTTCTTCAACCCTTGGAAATTCCAAAATGGAAATGGGAACATATTTCCATGGATTTTGTAGTAGGTTTACCAAAGTCTAGGTAAAGTCATAATGGAATATGGATAATCGTAGATAGACTCACAAAATCTGCACATTTTCTACCTGTCTGCATGAATTATAATCTGGAAAAATTTGCTACCATATACATGGACAATATTGTGCGATTACATGGAGTTCCGGTAAGCATTCTGTCTAATAGAGATCCAAGATTTGTATCTGGGTTCTGGAAAAGTTTTCAACAAGCTATGGGGACTAAGGTTATTCTCAGTACAGCTTATCACCCTCAAACTGATGGCCAAACAGAGAGAACAATACAAACCCTTGAAGATATGCTACGAGCATGTATTTTAGAATTCAGTGGTAATTGGAGTGAATATCTACCTTTAATTGAGTTCGCTTACAATAACAGTTATCATAGCAGTATTGGAATGGCTCCATACAAAGCTCTGTACGGCCGAAAATGTCGATCACCTCTATACTGGGATGAGGTAAGAGAGAAATCCATAACTGGATCTGAACCTGTCCAAAAAATCGTGGACAAAGTAACAATCATTAAAGAAAGACTCAAAATTGCTCAAGATCGACAGAAAAATTGGGCTGATCTAAAGTGGAGACCAGTGGAGTTCACCGTTGAAGAAAAAGCTTACGTAAAAGTTTCTCCCATGAAAGGAGTTGTTCGATTCAATAAAGCTGGGAAATTACATCCTCGTTACATAGGACCTTTTGAAATTTTAGAAAGAATCGAAACATTGGCATACAGACTAGCATTGCCACCAGATATGTCAAGAATTCATAATGTATTTCATGTTTCACAATTGAGGAAATACATCCCAGATCCAAGTCATGTTCTTGAAACTGGACCGCTCCTGATGGAAAGTAATCTGAATGAAATAATAAGATATGAAGAAGTTCCAATTCGAATTTTGGACACCAAAGAACAAGTATTAAGGCGACGCAACATTTCCTATGTTAAGATACAGTGGTCTAATCATACCGAAAGAGAAGCTACTTGGGAACTAAAAGAGAAGATGTTCGAGCAATATCCCTATCTATTCGAAAATCTAGAAAACTCAAGTTTCAGGGACGAAACTTCCAATAAGGAGAGAGGAATGTAAGAATATGATTTATTATTATTAATTATTAGTATTAGTATTATATTTATTATCTATTATGGAGTTCAAAACATTGACAAACATGAGCTCAAAACATTGAAAAACAAGAGTTCAAAACATTGAAAAAACAAGAGTTCAAAACATTGAAAAACAATTGTGCCCAAATTTTTGACTAAAATAATTAAAATATTTTAAAGCATGCATTAAATTATAAGAATTATTCTCCAATCTTACCTATAAATAGATATTTTGAGAATGAGGGAAGACACACCATAAACCTCTCAAGNGATGTTTTGAGAATGAGGGAAGACACACCATAAACCTCTCAAACTAAAGCATGAATGAAGCTTGGACACCATCAACATTTTCTTGAGTGATATTTTCGAGCTAGAAATTCTGTTCATTTTTTAGAGAAACTTCCCGTGCAACGGTTTATTCAAATCTAATCTCCACCGTTCATATTACACTTTCATATATTTTAAACATCATATCAAAATTTCAGCCTCATCCATACGGTCATATTTTTTGAAACAATTCGGCAAGAAAACTGCTCGGATTTCAACCGAGTTTAGCTAATTTACAAATTTTCAGACGATAAATTCCAGCTTGTTTCTTTCGTAATTTTGGAGCACCTTTTCGGTAAGTGTGCTTATGTTTTAAAGTATTTAAGTATGTTTTCGAAAAATCGATCGACATGATATATTCCTTCGATTTGATATATGAATATTTCGTTTCGATAAATTGTTAAGCATGTTTAAATCAATTTCAAATGCATGTTCCTTTCGTTTTAAAGTTATGTTGTTTTCGTTTCATGTTATATTCTAATATATATTTTTAAACATCAATTTGGTGTATTCTAAGAATTATGTTTAAAGGCAGTGTTATGATTCAAGTTAGAAATTGTAAAAAAGGAAAATTTTCCTAAAACATGATAAGATATGACAAGTTTATGGCCCTGATGCGGTGTGTAATAATAACCGATATATGGCCTCACCCCTTAGAGGAATTACATATAGGAGACTAATCAGTAACACCATGGATAATAAGATGAAATAACAGTGCAATACGAATAATATATGATATGTCTATATGCATATGATAAGTTATGCTCATTGTTAATATCATGTCCTGATTTTGTTATGAATTATTATTGTGACATGAAATTCATTTAATAATTACATAAATATATAAAAGTTATGTCGTGTCTATCATTTTGTCTATTTATTGTTCGATATTTGTTGAGACACGGAAAATTTCGAATTGTTAAGATCTATATTTGTATATCCTTGTGTTATTGTGATCGATCGTCCCCCACTTGCTGAGTATTTCACAAAATACTCACCCTTACACCTCTCACTCTCAGATAAGAATGAAAAACAAGTTGAAGAAGAAGAGCAAATGCATTTCTGGGGATGGTAACAAGGTTTCAGTTGATCAAGACATACTTTGGAATTTGACTATCTTTTATTTTTACGTTGTTCGCTTCCGCACTCGTTTGTTAAGTTGATTACGTTGTAAAGACAATGTATGTTTTATGAAAAAGACTGGTTTGGTTGTACACTGTACTACAAGGCTTGTTGATTTACGATTGAATAATTGTAAAACAACGCCGGATGTCAACTCACCCCGGTATCGGGACGTGACATTTGAGAGGTGCAAATATAAAACTTCTAAGAAGTTGTCACAGGTATGTCTCAACAAGCGGTAGAATAAAACACAAACAGAATGTAAATCGAGGCTAGAGTTCAACTCTAACTCCTTAAGACTATTTTGCCTTACACAATACGACGACTTTTGTTTTGTTACATGAGCACTTCAAATCACAAAATCCAGAGAACTTCTAGATGCTTTTTGAACTCCCTTCAAGGCTGAATGAAAATAGGCTTAATAATATGATTTTGATAGTATTTTTAGGTAATATGCACTTAGAAATGTCTAGAAAACCATTCTCCCGAATGTGGAGGTTCTATTTAAAAATATTGAAAAGTTTTATGTCCTTTAAGGAATGGTTACAACTTTTGGATGATGAAAAAAAAAGAACAAGCCCTTTCATCTAAGGCTGTACATGAACAGTACGACCCTCTATATTGACTTCCATATTTTGTCTTGTTGGACTTTTAATGGACTATCTTTGGAAATTAATTTCTCATTTATCAAAATCAGATTTGAGCAAATTAATGTTGAAAATTATCTACTAGAAACTTAAATTTAACTATTTTGATCGATTTTAACTTTTGTTAAATGGAGCCCACTAGAAATATTTTTTCAATATTAATTGGGCCCATAGCCCATTTTCCAACCTCACTTGTGAGACCTATGATCAGTTTCAATTTAATTATATAAACTGTGAACTATAAATCAACTCATAATGTAATTACAATTGGAATGGAAAATTGAAATAGCTTATTAAATTTGAAATAGTCTATTAAAATTTTAAAATAGTGAATTAATTTTAAAAATAGTCAAGTAAATTTTAAGGGCAAATTTGTATTGGATAATGCACCTTGGATAAATAAATTGAAATTATATATTGGATAATGCACCTTGGATAAATAATTCTGGAAATGATATTGGATAATGCACCTTGGATGCATGTTGGATTGGGTGTTTGCCTTTCGTGCCAAACAATTAGCAAGTTTGACTGAGAATCAAGGCGGTTAGGCAACAATCATGTGTTTTTTTTTTTTACCAATAATAATAACATAATTCACGAAAGAACCGGGCAGAAGAAATGAAAGGTGAGAAAAAAAAAAAAGAAAAAGAAAAAGAAATTCTAGTATTTTGCTCAAAATAAAGCTCCATTCCATCATGACTCTTCAAGTTGGGAGTTGTATAGCATAAACTTCGAAATAAAGTAAGCTTTATTTAGTTCTTGAGATCGTGATTTAATGTTTTGCTACCCATGATTTCTTGAAATAGTGATTTAGGTTCTATAATTCTAGAAATGATGGATAGTGCACCTTGGATAAATAAATTGAAATTATATACACTACTTCACTGAAGGATGATTTTTCTTGTATATATTGACTTCATTATAATATATCGTTCTTATTCGTTTAGTTCGAGACAAAGAAATATGATTAATTGATTTTTAAGATTTGATGGTTGCTAATTATTTATAAATATTGTAATGTACCGTACTTTTAACTACTTTGAAATTTTGCGGAAAAATAAAAATTTTCTTAAATATAAAATAAACTTCCGAATTTACATTAAGAAGTCTCGTTCGTCTAAAAACATTTGCCATAAAACAACCACACTCAAGTTTGCAAACCGTCTAAAAATATTTGCAATAAAAGATCACTATAGAAATTTGGCTAACGAAAATACTTGTTTAAAACATCGTAAACAAACATGCAATCAGAGTATTTGACATTTCATAAATTCTTAAAAACTGGGGCGGTCCTCGGGTCTAGCCTCCTGCTCAGTCCAAGCCAGCTCCTTGGTCCCCACCCCTAGTCTCCTCGAAATCCTCCTCACCTGCATCGATCAAGTCTAGTGAGTCTAAAGACTCAACACGTATAAACTGGAAGTAACGAGTATTACGTAATAAAAATCACAAGCAACTTTAAAATATGACGTACATACTGAAACTTGAACTTGCATATCAAAAGCTTGAACATACGTACATACATACATAGACGTACCATAACGTGAAACTTTTCTTAAACATGCTTGCATACTTGAACATACTTGAAGATACATAATTTCATCATTTTGCGTAGAGGCATGTTTCAAAGCAAGTGACCCATACATAAATACGCCTGATCAGACTAAACCACAGTACTGAGCTGACAGGGAAAAATCCACTGCCACATACATGAGATCCCCGTTCATGCTTTAACGGGTGGATTGGTCCCCATTCATGCTTTAACGCTTTTCAATCCTGATCTAAACCCGTTCATGCTTTAATGGGGTGGATTGGTCCCTGGTAATGCTTTACCGCTTTCCAATCCCATACATAATTGGTCACAAGACATTTAACATACCTCAAAAACTTAAAAGTATTTTCTTTGCACGTCAAACATACTTACTTGGCGTTGAGGGATTTGTTGGATCTCGCTTGGGGCCACTGCTGCAACATACTAACATGAATTTCAACACTTAACTTGCATAACTTAGACTTAGGTATTCGTGCTCACCACCGAAATCAATTAAATAGCTTATGACATTCTAGATCGCTCGGGACTTGACCTCGTTTAATCATACTAACCATGACATCAAACCCCGAAACAAACTCTAAAATGACTTGTGAATATTTTCCAACAATAAAAGACATGAACTCACTATTTGAACCTACAACTAAGTGAAAATCAAACATTTCCTACAGATGGGGCCGCGCTAGGGCGGTAATATATTACCGCTCGAGCGCCAGGTATACTGGACGCTACCCTCGGACAGAAGGAGTGGCGCTCGGGCGGTACTATATTACCGCTCGGGCGCCTAGTGCACTGGACCCGCGACTTAGAAGCTTATTTTCTCCAACTTCGATTACACAGACAATGAACAACGCCTCGAGACTCATCTTAGGACACCATGGCACTAACTCGACTCCACAAAACGTCCCAAAGAAACGACGCACCACACGCAATGCAATAAACCCGTGAACCCAAATTGTGACACCAAAATGGTTTTTACGATACTCGTTCTCCCAAGTGCCTAACGACACGAACCGAAACGTCAATAACCATCCCAACATCATTAACAATATACCTATATGCAGCAGCAATCACTCATCGATCCCAACGAAGCCTGTAACAATAAAACTTCAAGAACACATCAATCGCATATATTTTCAGAAAATGCAGTTTGAGCAGTTTCACTAAAATGATCATAACTCACTCAATTTTTATCCAAATATTTTGAATTTTATATCAGATTGAAGGTATCAAAAAGTTCTACACTTTATATGTTGAAAGTTTTTCCAGATAAGCGACTGAAAAACCGCATTATTTAAAAGAACAGCAAAAATGTGATTTGAGATCCAAAAAAATGGTTTCAAAAGTGATCCAAACGTAATTGCTCAAACTTCTACATAACATGCACATGGTTTTTATACAAAACACATTAAAATTAATACTAGGACAAGATCGACGCAGGAAAAACAGGATATACGTTCCTTTGATATGAAAATTTTACCGAACCGACGATACCGAAACGGAACGAGTGCGAGGCTTGATCCGGCACGATTAGTGGCTCGTTTTCTTGCACAAAAACCAACGAAAATTGCTGTAAATATTTCAGAGGAGTGGGGTGGCTGCTACTAGAGACAAGAACCCTAGTTTTTTTTTCTAATTTTTAAAATGACATGAGATGGTGTGTGTGCAAAAATGAAAGGTCCTAGAGATGACATGACCGAGTGTCTGTAATGGTGTGTGTGTGTGCATGAGTTACAACTTAATTAAGGGGATAAATTGCTTAATTACTCAATTAACATGCTAATTAAAAATGCTAATCAAATTGCTACATAAAATGCTAGATTAAATGCTAATAAAATGCTAACCCACTAAAAAGGAAATTTTTAAAAAATACACAATTGAAAATCTTTAAAAGTTTTAAAAATCTAAAATTCACCTAATAATTAAATTAGGCTTTAAAATACTAAAAACTTAATAAATTATTTAAAATGCACCAACCTTAACTTAAAATAAAATACCGCATTAAAATTTTGCCAAAAATCGCCGTCGGTCTTTTCCTCGATCCCGCCTCGAATAATCGCCTGAAACATGAAACTCGAAAAATTTTTTAACTTGCATCACATAAACATGAATAATTTAAAATACTGCCATTTCATAATGCAATACAAAATCATTTTAAAAATTAAATAAATGATTTAACAATTAAATAAATACATGGGTTATACGTGTACTGATTTTGGGCTCTACAAATATAATTCGGATCCACCAAAGAAAGGTATTGTAGGGTAAAATAGAAATATGTATGTACTGATGAAAAGTTATAATGCAAATTAATTTATTTTTGTTTATTAGAAGTACAAATTTAAGATAATTTAAAAATAAAAATAAAACTATAATTTGAAAATTTATTTCTCAAGGAAATAGTTGATTCAAGAAAATAACCGATAAAACATGTATTCTTTGGTGTTATAGTATGGACTCTTGTATCATATTAGTTTCATCTCGGGTTTGTACGTCAGAAAAATAAGGTATATTGCGACTGAGTAACATACGGAAGGTGTAACGTACCGTGTTTTGAACTACTTAAAATTTTGTAGGGAAAAAAAATTTCTTAAATAAGTAATAAAACTTCAAATCGCGATGAAAATAACATGCTCGTCTAAAAATATTTGAAATGAAAACAATTACAAAAAAAGTTTACAAAAAAGTAATCGTTTAAACATCGTAAACAGTCTCGTTAAAATCAGAGTATTTGAAACATGCATAATGACTTAAAAACGTAGGCGGTCCTCGGGTTTAGCCTCCTACGCAGATCGAGCCGGCTCATTGGTCCCCACCCCTCGTCTCCTCATACTCGCCCTCACCTGCATCGATCAAGTCTACTGAGTCTAAAGACTCAACATGTATAAACTGAGAATAACAATTAATACGTAATAAAAACCACATGCATTTTAAAGTAGAGCGTACATACTTGAACTTGAACATACGTACATAAACATAGATGTGCCATCATTTCATAAACTTTTTCATAAACATACTTGCATCATACATGCTTGAACATGCATAACATCATTTTGCATAGAGATATGTTTCAAAGCAAGTGACCCATACATAAATGCACCTGATCAGAGTAAAGCACAGTACTGGGCTGTCAGGGATGTCCACTACCACATACATGAGATCCCCGATCATGCTTTACTGAGTGGATTGGTCCCTGGTCATTCTTTACCGCTTTCTAATCCTGATCTAAACCCGGTCATGCTTTATCGGGGTGGAGAGGCCCTCGGTCACATATACCGACTTCCAAACCCGTTCATATTTGGTCACAAGACATTTCGCATACCTCAAAATCATAAAACATTTTCTTTTTTCACATTGAACATACTTAAAAACCGTCGAGGGATTCGTTGGAATGCTCTAGACATGCTACCCTAACCAAAGCAGCAAAGATTCAAAAGATCCCAACGAAGCCTGCAACCAAAACTTGAGAAAACGTGAAGAACATGCATAAATTTTCACAGCTTGAGCGATGTCACGGTAAAAGTCATATCTCCTTCATTTCTTATTTGAAAAATATGAATTTACTGTCACATTGAAGATAACACAATGTACTACAATTCATATGTTGAAAGTATGTTTAGAAAATCGACGGAAAAGTCGCAGTACTTGAATTGACAGCAAACACAGTTTTGTGATGTAAAAACAAATATTTCCTTGAGCAGTCACACTAAAAAGGCTATATCTCACTCGTTACTTATTTAAAAATTACGAATTTACGGTCAAATCGAAGGTATCAAAAAGTTCTACATTTTATATGTTGAATATTTTTCCAGAAAATCGACCGAAAATTCACAGTATTCGAAAAGACAGCAGACTCGGATTTTGAGATCCAAAATAATTTCAAACATTTTTGCTCAAACTTTTGCATTACATACAAATGTTTTTCATACAATATACATCAAAATAATTATTATGACAAGATCGATGCGAAAACGAAAGAATATACATGCCTTTGGTGAATATACTCATGAAACGATGATACCGAAGCGGAGAGTTGCGAGGGTTGATCCGGGACGAATTGTGGCGTGATTTATTGCTACAAAAATGATCGAGAATTGCTGAAATGATGAAGGGGACAAGGGTGGTGGCTGCTGCTCTACAAGAACCCTATCTATTCCAAAAGAAATGAAATGAAATGCAATGAAATGTGTGTGTGTGATAGGCCAAGTGTGTGTGTATGTATAGTGCATGTGTGCGTGAGTGAGTAACATGTGTGTGTGCTAATGGGATAGTGGGTATGAGAATTAAGGGGTTTAATTAATAATTAACTTGTTAATTAAGACTACTAACCCACTATTAACTTTACTAAAAATCCCATAATTTAGAATAAAATACTCAAGTGATAAAATTTGAAAGTTTAAAATCTAAAAAATCACCTAATAATTAAATTAGGCTTTAAAATGCTAAAACTAATTAAATCATTTAAAATGTCACTTTCTTGACTTAAAATAAAATACCACATTTTAAAATCGCCCAAAATCGTCGTCGATCTCTTTTCCTCGATCCCGCATCGAATAATCGCCTGAAGCGCACAATTTTGCAAAGAAAGAGCCCACTTGTTTCTCGAGAAGAGATGGGAAACATGACGCACATCATATAAACTTGTAATAATTCAAAATAATGCAATTTCATAAATCATGCATCGCTAAAATCATTTTAAAATTAAATAAATAAGTAACAATTTAAATAAATGCATGACTTTTACGTGTACTGATTTTGGGCTCTACAATTTCTCCCCCACTTAAATAAATTTCGTACTCGAAATTAAGTCTTACCAAACAACTCCGGGTAGCGATTCCTCATATCTGCTTCGGTCTTCCAAGTGGCCTCCTCCACTGATTGATTCAGCCACCGGACTTTGACAAACTTGTTCACCTTGTTCCGAAGTCTCCGCTCCTGTCTGTCTAGGATTTGGACGGGTCTTTCCTCATACGACAGATCTGGAGCCAACTGCAACGTCTCATAACTCAAGACATGCGAAGGATTTGCTATATACTTCCTCAGCATTGAAATGTGGAACACATTGTGTACTCCAGCTAGATTCGGCGGTAGAGCTACACGATAAGCAAATGTCCCAACTTTGTCAAGAATTTTGAACGGTCCAATAAATCTCGGACTCAACTTGCCTCTCTTTCCGAACCTCATAACACCCTTCATAGGTGCTATCTTCACGAATATGTGATCTCCTACGGTAAATTCGAGATCTCTCCTTCTCTTGTCAGCATAACTCTTTTGGCGACTCTGGACGGTCTTCACATGTCTCGGATCTTGACCACCACGTCTGCGGTCTACTGAACAATCTTTGGGCCAAGTTATGATCTCTCACTCACTTCATTCAAATGAATCGACGATGTGCACTTCCTTCCATATTGTACTTCCTAGGGAGCCATATCTATAGATGATTGGAAACTATTGTTGTAGGTAAACTCCACCAGAGGTAGTTTTGATTCCCAATTCCCATGGAAATCGATCACACAAGCTCGCATCAAATCTTCCAAAATCTGAATCACTCGCTCAGACTGGCCATCTGTCTTAGGGTGGAATGTCGTACTGAATAGTAACTTCGTCCCCATAGTTGAATGAAAACTCTTCCAAAAGGACGATGTGAATCTCGGGTCCCTGCCGGACACAATAGAAACTTTGATCCCATGCAATCGAACTATCTCCTTGATATAGAGCTCTGCATACTGAGTCATGGTGTAAGGTCCAAAATTAAGATGACGTAATCCAACTGCATGCAAATCTAGAGAAAATGAAAAATGGTTAATTGATTGATTTTAATTGCTAAATTGATTATGTGACATGTTTATATGATGTTTTAGTAGTTTTCTACTTATATGCATTAAAATGTATTTTTAAGGGTTATTCGAGTTGCGATCAAGGAACGGAGACCGAGGGCTGAAAAATGGAAAATATTTTTATTAAATAGTGGTTTTTAATTATTTAAAATATTATTGATGCTTTTTCTTATTTTTGAAAATAAGGGAGTTTTGAGGTGATTTTATACGGCGTGACGTAAATTTTATCGGTGTTGTTTTTCAACAAAATACGAACGTTTTGGCAACCTGGCTAATAAAGTCACAAATTTTATTAAACAAAATATTTAATTAAACACTAATGAGCTTAATGGACCTAATTAACTTGTTAATGGGCCAAGGCTTTGTTAGTTTGTTAATTATTATTTAAAGTGCTAATCTACCCCATAACCCTTACCATATCACACGCCTCCCTTCTCGCAACAATTAAAACTCTCTTTGCATGCAAAATCACACGGCACACACACCATCAAGAACAAGGAAGAGTTTCGAAAATTCTTCAAGGGTTTTGAAGGAAAAAGCATCGATTATTCTTGAGGTTTTCAAACCATTATCTTTGTGTCGTCGTTCTTCAATCGTCAACGCATTTTCATGCGTTAAACACGCAAAATCACGCCATATTCTTTCTTTACTCATCATCACACCATATTATGTATTTATGTATGAAATTTCATGAAAAAAAGTTGCACCTTGCAATATTTTCGTAGATGCATCATAGGTGATTTTAAAAGCATGTGTTTTGATCCAAAAATCATGATTTACATGTACCTAAGGGGCTGCCATGATTAGGAAGTGATATGGGATTGTTCTACACAAGTTTAAGGGTATAGAATCATGCACAATATGCTGCACACGCACATGAACAAGGCTGGAACCGAAATATGTAGTTAGGTGATCATAGGGGACCAGGGCTTAGCTAGGGTCCTTGAAGGGTCAAGGGAAGAGTCCTAGCCATGCTAGGACTCAAACACCAGGGCTGGGAACAACCCGTGAAGGCTTCTTGCAGCACGTTGGTTTGTGCAGCCTGCGCAGGGAGATTAGGCTCAGCCAAGGGGATTTGGGCTGGGCTAGGTCAAGTCCTTAGGGTCCTAGGAGGGTGCTTGAGGGATTGGTTCAAGGGCTGGCTTGTTGGTTAGGTGGCTAGCAACAGAAACGAAGAGTCCATGTCAAGGGAGTCTCTTGGCCATGACAGGTTCTGACTTGGGGCTTCGGTATTAAGCTTAGGGTCAGGTCCAATGGGTTCTAAGAGTCCATGAAGGTACCTAGAAGGGCTGATCAGGGATCGGATATGGATGGTTTGGGCTTGGCTCGAGAAAAGACGAACATGGCTCGAGGGTTAAGGGAAGGGTTCGAATTAAGGGTTTAATGGTTTAAAAAGTTGAAACATGGCTCACGGGGGTCGAGACATGGTTCACGAGGGTCAAATAACTATTAAAAGTCTAAGTTTTAAATATGGAATTTTATATAAAAGTTTGAATTAATTAGGGATTAAAACACAATAAAAACGAATAATTAAATATTAATTAAAAAGTCTAGTATTTAAGCTAAATAAAATTATGAGAAAATTAAACTAAGCTTAAGTAATTATTTGGGACATGTTAGAGTCAATGGAATTAAGAAAAAGTCAAATTCGAGAATTTTACGTCTAGGAGTAAAACGGTAATTTTACACCAAAAAATTAGTAAACATCATGACAGTGTCTTAAATGCTGTTTTACATTCTAATATGATTATTTTAAATGTTTATGAATTTTTATATGTTAAAAATATGATTTTTAAATGTTTACGGATTTTATGATTTAATATAGACATTTAAAAGATATGTTGCATGCTTGGTTTAAAAGAAAAACGATATTATATACATATTTTTATTAAGTGATGAAAATACGAAATGTTGAAGGATGTGAAGAGATTGTGACTAATACGATGATATGTTGGAGAAATCGTGAGGGTGAAGGTCCCAGTGGGAGCCCGACGATCGTGTTTCCATGGATACGAATACGATGATATGTTAATACGTTGGCCAAGGCTCAGTTGACGGGTGAGAGTGTCGCTGATGTCCCTTCCGCCCAGTACTGTGGTTATATGTAGATGGATCCATCGCCCGATGATCGTGTTTCCATGAACTTTAATGCTCTGATGCAACATTCATTATTTTCCTTTGCCTGGACAATTGCTTTGTACCTTTGTGCATAGCTGGAATCCACTTGAATGAATTTGTCTTGTTCTTAAACTGAAAGATTCTAACTAAAGCTCCGAACTAGTCAGCTGAACTGATCTTCAGTTGGGCTGGCGAAATCAGTTGACTCGTCAGTTGAACTGATTTCGCTCTTGTTCAGTTGAACTGATCAGCTGGGCTCTTCATCAGTTTGAACACTCCTTCAGCTGGCCAGGTTTCTGAGGTTCTCCTGCTGAACCACCTATCAGCTGGACAATCAGCTGAACTGCTCATTTGACATATCAGTTTGTCTGATTCAGTTTGTGCGATCAATTGGGTCTTCAGTTTACGATTTAGACAACTCATAACTGATCCTAGCTTCTACATACTAAGGTAAATCATTAGTAACAAAATAACAAGTTTTGTTAACATCAAAATCAAGAATGCGAAATTGTTGAAAAGTTCCATCACTTAATATTCGTCCATACCCATGTTGAACACAACTAATTCCATTTTGTTTTTATTTCACCCAAAATTTATGTATGAACACTTATTTCATAAACTTGTAATTCGAGTTTACACAACCCGAATAGTCTTAGGTAACATAATTCCAACACATATTCACTTATTCCTAAGTTTCTTAATGACTTTCAAAAATTGCTCAAGACAAGGCTTCTACCTTACTTCTTACATGCGTCTAATACCTAACCATCAATTATACCCAACTTTTTAGAAAAATCTAACCCTACCAAAGGTATAGTTTTAACTCTTAAGATCATGATTTAAACTTATGCAACATCAAACCTTAAGTTCCCAAAAATAAGTTAACTTAATGTCTAATCTTATAACTTAACTAATTGATCACCTTTAACTTGAATTATCGCCACTCTAAATTCTTAATTTGCCACAACATTATTTAACTAACGCTTAAATTTTTAATCCCAATATCGACTCATCCTACATTGTCCTTGACTAACATTCCTTATAACATTATAACCCAGATATTTCAAGGTTCTAAATATCCCTTCAAGCCTAAATCATCGAAAATTCATATCACTTAAACTATTCAATTCTCACTTATTGCTAAATCAGTTCCCAAATTTCTTAACAATTGCAAAAATAATTCCTAATTTCCTCGAAAATTATCCAATCGGTCCTTAATTACGAAAATTCCACAATTACTCATAAGTTTTGGTGTTCTTAATTCCATTTTGTAAGTTTCTCGTAACATAAAGTTCAATAATCTTAAGCTTATTAAACCCAAAATCAACTCTCATAACAAATCTTGCATTTCCATAAATACTTGAAATCTCAAATTATACAATTTTATACTTCTAAAGATTTTCGTAGTCTTCGAATCATTATTTCTTACATAAAATCCTCAAAAATTAACCCAACTAGTAACCACGAACCATCAATATTTTCTTAGAAAACCTACATGCCCCAAAAGCA
Source organism: Primulina huaijiensis (assembly GCF_012295235.1). NCBI lineage: Eukaryota > Viridiplantae > Streptophyta > Magnoliopsida > Lamiales > Gesneriaceae > Primulina > Primulina huaijiensis. The sequence goes on from NC_133321.1 coordinate 6,000,158, forward strand.
TTCCTAATTTTCAAGGTTAACTTATGACTCATAAGTAGAACATTAGTACTACTAATCCAAAAATGAGTATAGTCAAATCATTTTCAACCTTTCTTTAACGCCCAATATTCGAATTCTTAGACATGTCCAATTCCAAACATAACTAACATGCCATTCAATCTAGTTTTTAAAATATATAATCCTTAAATCGTGTAAATAGCTAAGCATTTACTGTAAATCATAAATCATGTAATCGTGCAGGTGATAGCTTTAAAACATTTAAACATACAAAATTGAGGCTCGAAGACTGAGTTGCAGAAGCTGGCGGTGACACGATCCTATACAGGACCCTTGTTCTGATACCAACTGAAACGTTTGCTCATTTTAAAATTCTACTGACACATTTTTTTTAATGCAATGGCCGAAACCATGCCTACAAATTCCAAAAATTTGAATCATGCATGTATTTTATAAAATCATCCCACTGCCGAATACAATATCTGCAGTTAAAATTATGAAAAGAAAAACCCACCTAAACATTTGTCATTTAGAGAATAAAACAACAAGCATATTAAAATCTGCCAAAACCCTCAACACAATAACATCGTCAACCATTTAAAAATTTGCTTAAACATTTTCCGATAAAATCATATATTTGTGAAAAAATACAAGGTCCTCAGATTCGCGTGCGCACATCCAGCCCTGCCTACTCATAGTTCGCCACCTTCAGTCTCCTCCTCAAAATGCTCACCTGCATCACACATTCCTAGTGAGTTTAAAGACTCAACACACCTGCACCGTTATTAGCAAGTACATATAACATGCAACAGTGAAAAGTACTGTAGCAAAATACGTTTCATGAACTTAAAAGCATGACGTAACCATATCGTAAAAGCATTCTTGTCAAAATAGCTCATCATATCATCATATACTTATACATTTACTTTAATTGAATTCAGTTCATTAGTTGTGACTTTCGTATCGGCTCTATCATATCAGCTCTATTTTATGGATCCATCTACGTATAACCGTGGTACCCGGCGGCTGTCGGACCTCAGCGACAGTATTACCCATCCACTGGGCCTAAGCTCATTATCATCGTTTACATATATCGTCAGTCACAACCAAATCTCATCTTTAAAAAACATCATCATTTTCATCACTCAACAAAAATCATTCATATACGTAATTTTCCTTAAAACCAAGCATGCAACGTATTTTCATAATTTCATAAAAATCATAAACGTGTTACTAAACATTTAAAAACATGATAAATTTGTGTTCGGGGCGCTGCCAGAACAAAAATCTCGACTCGGGTGCAAAATGACCATTTTGCCCCTAGACCTCTAAATTTTGACCCGAAGCTTACCAAACTCCTTAAAACATCCTTTTGCCCCTAGACCTCTAAATTTTGACCCAAAGCTTACCAAACTCCTTAAAACATCCTAAAACATATTTATAAGAATTTCTTAGACGTAAAATCGAACTCGTTTCAAAACTTAAAAACCGGGGTCCCGGTTTAACCGGAAACATAACCAAATGTTTCCCAACTCGAAGCATGAATTAAACCTACACGACCAGCCTCTAAACCACCCTTTCCAGAACATTTATAAACCATGAAACAAGTCCCGAAGACCGTTGGAAATTTCTGCGCACTAAACCACGCACTAGCCACGACTTTCATACCTAACCATCGACTCTACACCTAACCGGCTAGGACCAGACTCGACCCAGCCCCTCCAAGCACACATTAGGACCCTCCTGGACTGAACTATCGCAAGCACACAGCCCCATACAAGCCACACCACAAACACACCCGAGGCACACCTGTTGCGTATTTTCACTACCGCAAGTGTACGGTGTCAAGTTTTAGTACTGGTATGAGTACAGATATCGATCCCACGAGGAGTAATTATTTAAAACTGTATATTAAGTACCATAATTGACATAGTTCAACTTTATTTAGAAAAATCAATGAGATGGTTTATAATCAAGTTAACGAAAATAACGAATCCTGTAATTCTTAGCACACAATCGAAATTCAGTGAGTAAGTCAATCTAGAGATATGATTTCATTTGATCTCCCCTATGCTAAATTAAAATTGACTAACATATTATTAAATTGCACCATGTTTATTAACCAAGAACTCGCAATTTTCCTATTTTCTTTTTCAATTGATAATTAGAACTGTATTATCTATTACTGATTTTAATATATCTATTCGAAATCACGTAACAAATAATATATGCAAACAAGGTTCTTTTTATGGATTCACCAGAGTTATACGTCTTTTGCACGTTATAAACATGTGACGATGTGATTTCCCCTGTCCTAATTTCAATCACCTATCTCGAGTGTTAGATCTCAATTATTTGATCAATTGAATTATGGACAGTAATCCAAAAGCATTCAAGAAAAGAAATCACAAATAAACACGATGAAGTAATTCAATGAAAATTCAAAATGTCAATAGCATAGGTTCGACATCGACTACGTCAATCTCTAGAAAATAAAATTAGTTCATACTCGAATCTAGATCACAAAAAAACATGTTTGTAATCATTAAAAACGTAAAAGTTAAGAACCGAATTAGAAACGTGTTGAAGAAAGATGAAAATGCGTCTCCGTGTCCGGACTCAACGTCTTCTATCTCCGTTCTTCGTGTTCCTTCCTCCATTGGCTCTGAATTTTTCGCTCCCTTTTCTCCTGTGTCGGCTGTCTTTCCAATTCACAAACAAAAAACCTTTTTTCAAAGCCCATGACGAAACCTATTTAATTCTGAACATCGCACCGCGCGCATATGCGCGGCCAAGACTCGCGCATGTGCGCTGGTCCTTTTGTTAGTTGGGCAGTCTTTTCTTCTGCGCGCACATCCTCTGGTCCTTTCGAACTGGGGCTTGCGCATGTGCGCGCACTAAGTCGCGCATATGCGCGATCCACTCTGTCCTCCACTATTTTTTTATTTTTTATTTTTATTTTTTTATTAAACACCTGCAAAAATAAAACAATTGAAATCAATACTCAAATAGAGAAAATTAGAATTAACAAATAAGGGATTAAAATAAAATAATAAAAACAAAACAAATGCTAAAAATAATTGTGGGTTGCCTCCCACACAACGCTTGGTTTAACGTCGTCAGCTCGACTGTCACTAATCATATTCAAGGTGGGTCGTGAGAACTTTTGGATGCCTTGAGTTCCACCCTTTGACCTTCAACATCCATTGTCAATTTTCTTTTGTTTCAAGTCGATGATGGCTCCGGCAGTAGCCAAAAATGGTCGTCCTAGAATGATACGAACATTTTTACTGTTCTCCACGTCAAGTACCACGAAATCTGCTGGAAGTCTCACTTTATCAATTTTAAGTTCAACATCTTCTACACAACCCAATGGCACCTTCACCGATTTATCTGCCAGCTGCAAGATTACTTCTGTGGGTTTGATACTGCTCAGTCCAAGTTTCTCGTAAAGAGAACTTGGCATTATATTCACACTTGCTCCTGAATCAAATATAGCTATTTCCACCAATTTACCCCCTATTTCACATGGTACAACAAATTCAACGAGGTTTTGCGGCTTCTGAGGAATATTTGTTCGTGTTCCTTCGGTAAATTCCACTTCCACCTGATCTGCAAACTCAATGTTAGTGTGTAGGTTCTTGAGATATTCAAGACTTTTTTTCTTTTGAAATTCAGCATGTAATTGTATAGATCTCTGAGGGTAGGGAAGTAAAGAAATATCAATGCATTGATTTAAATAATATCTCTCACATATCTTACCTCGGACTCTTTTGGTTGGAGTTGGCTTTTCATCCCGGATAGGTGTGAGTTTAACCTCTTTCTGTTCTCTACTTACCACACCAATCTCCTTGTGATGTATAAAAACGGCGTTCACCTCTCTCATATTTGGGTTTGCAGTCTTTGCTACTGCGTCTGACGGTTGAGATGTGAGTTGCTTCGTTATCTGTCCAACTTGCGACTCCAGGATTTTCAAGGAGGCCCCAATATTCGCCATGTGTGTCTCTAGGTTGTCAAGCCTAGACTCAGTCTTGGCCATTCTCTTGCCAGATTCAGCAAAAAACGTCCCTACTAAATCCTAAAATGATGGCTTTCCTTCCCCATTCGATGTATTGAACCTCGGTGGAGGGTTCAATACATTCTTATTGTTTGCATATGAAAAATTCTCGTGATTCCTCAAACCTAGATGATAAGTATTAGGGGGAGAATTACCTCGATATCCTCCATAGCCTCCAAAGTTTTTGTTGTTGATGTATTGGACTTCTTCAAGAAAACGTGATTCTTCAACAACAACCGATGCACTTTCACCATCTGCTGTGCTCACCTTGTTCATAGCTGCTAATTGGGTGGGTAGTGGAGAAACTTGGGCGGTGAGCGATGTAATCGGATCCACAGCATAAACTCCAGCTATCCTCTTTACTCCTGACCTATCAGACGGCCATTGGTAGCTATTAATAGTCATCAGCTCAAGCAAGTCCTAGGCTTGAGCAGGAGATTTGGCAAAGATCGTGCCACCTGACACTGCATCCACTGTTGTCCGTGTCTGGCCATTAAACCCATTATAAAACAACTCAATCTGCACCCAGTCTTCAAAACCATGATTCGGGCATCTCCTCAACAACTCCTTGTATCTTTCCCATGCCTCATAAAACTGCGCAAAGTCAGTCTGCCTAAAAGTGCTTATCTCAATCTTCAATTGTGCAGACTTGGTGGGGGGAAAATATTTAGAAAGGAACTTCGTTGCTAACTCCTGCCACGTTGTAATGCTCCCTAGCGGCAATTATTGGAGCCATCATCTTGCTTGGTACCTGAGAGAAAATGGAAACAAACGCAATCTAATTCATCAGGAACATTTTTAATTTTTACCGTGTCCGTGATTTCCAGGAAAGTCCTCAAATGAACGTGAGGATCAGAAGTAGCAGTCCCAGCGAACTGGTTTTGTTGGACCATATTGATCAAGGCAGGTTTTAGTTCAAAATTATTGGCGTTGATGGTCCCTCTTGCAATTCCAGAATAGTGAGTGTCGATCACTGGTCGGAAGTGATCTCTGATAGATATGGCTTCCGACAGGTTATGTTTTCTCGTTTTCCCTGTTCTCAGCCATTGCTAAGATTTCTTCCCTTCTAGCTTTTCTTAGTCTTCTCGCAGTTCTTTCGATCTCCGGATAAAAAATAAGCAAGTCGGAATTTTGATATCTTCGCATGCACTGCAGAACAGCAGAGATTATAAAGTAACAAAAAGAAAATAAAATAAAGTCTAAATTAAAGTCAAGACTACTTAGTAATGATATCAATATGCAATTAAATAGTTTATTTCCCGGCAACGGCGCCAAAAACTTGTTGCGTATTTGTTGGAACTTGACAAGTTCGCAGTCTTGATTTTGATGCTAACAAAACTTATTATTTTATTTCTAATAATCTACCTTAGTGCGTATACAGCTAAAACTGAATTAATCAGTTTTAGAAATCACAACTGAAGCGATCGGAGATGCCAACTGATTGAACCAACTGATTGCCGATACTAAATCAGTCTAACTGGTTCTTCAAACAAGCAGTTCAGTTGATTGTCCAGACTGATAGGTGATTCAGCAGGAAGATCTCAAAAGCCTGGCCAGCCTATGATGTCTCCAACTGACGAAGAACCCAGCTAACCAGTTCAACTGAAGGAGTGAAATCAGTTCAAATGACGAGTCAATTGATTTCACTAGCCCAACTGAAGATCAGTCCAGCTGACCAGTTCAATGCATCATTCAGAATCTCTCGGTTGTAGATCAAGACAAGCTTACAGTAAATGAATTCCAGCTGTGCGTGAAGGTACAAAGTCATTGTCCAGTCAAAGGACAATAATGGACGTTGCATCAGAGCATTAAAGACAAAACGCTTCAGAAGGGCAGTCGAAAATTCGAAGCACAAAGTCCAAGGAGCCGATTCAAATGTAACGGATACGATAATTGAGTCTCATTGTACGATCAGCTTTTCCCGCTTATATAAAGACGAGATCAGTGAAGACTCAAACAAGAGACATATACGAGAGTGAAAAGAGGTGAGAAGAAAAACAGAAAAGGGCACGCTCAGTTGCATATCAGCTTTAAGAAGCACTTAAAGCTCATAGGGAATTCTTCATCGTTGTATCAGCTTAGTTTAGAAGCCATTTTCCCTCAGTGTGTGAGAACATTCTTCTTCAGTTCTCACACACACACTCACTCTCAAAACCACTCAAATACCGTCTTGCACAAAGACGTTAACTTGTGTATGTAGTATTTGACAAATAGACGTTAAAGAAATGTTGACTGGAAGGTGCTGCGTTCAGTCGTAGGTAGGAGTTCGGTTTAGGCAGTAGTGTAAGTCCTAGCTGAGTGAATTTGTATAAAGAGTTGTATGAATCAAATTCTTCTAGTGGATTCTACCCGTTGTGGTAGAAGGGGTGACGTAAGAGCAGTTGAAGTCTCCGAACATCCATAAACATATCTTGTGTATTTTACTGATTAACTGTTGTTTTCAAATTGTTTTGATCAGTTGGAGTATCCGTCAGTTCAGTTGTCACCATAACTGAACTGAAGAATGCAAAATCTAATCTAGTCTTTCCCAGTTATTCAGTTTACATAAGTTAAAATGTTTTCTAATAACAGTCTTCTTCACGAAGGATTACTTCGAGTTTCTTCCACTTGGTTTTAAACCAAACTAGATTTAATTCATCGGTGTTAATATTCTTAGAACACGAGCTATTTCAGCTCATTGGAGAATGTAGTGTTCTAAATGCTTTCGAAGGCACTAGCACACTCGATCCTATCAGTATTTTCACTACCGCAAGTGTACGGTGTCAAGTTTTAGTACTGGTATGAGTACAGATATCGATCCCACGATGAGTAATTATTTAAAAATGTATATTAAGTACCATAATTGACATAGTTCAACTTTATTTAGAAAAATCAATGAGATGGTTTATAATCAAGTTAAAGAAAACAACGAATCCTGTAATTCTTAGCACACAGTCGAAATTCAGTGAGTAAGTCAATCTAGAGATATGATTTCGTCTGGTCTCCCCTATGCTAAATTAAAATTGACTAACATATTATTAAATTGCACCACGTTTATTAACCAAGAACTCGCAATTTTCCTATTCTCTTTTTTGAGTGATAAATAGAATTGTATTATCTATTACTGATTTTAATATATCTATTCAAAATCACGTAACAAATAATATATGTAAACAAAGTTCTTTTTATGGATTCACCAGAGTTATACGTCTTTTGCACGTTATAAACATGTGACGATGTGATTTCCCCTGTCCTAATTTCAATAACCTCTCTCAAGTGTTAGATCTCAATTATTTGATCAATCGAATTATGGCCAGTAATCCAAAAGCATTCAAGACAAGAAATCACAAATAAACACGATGAATTAATTCAATGAAAATTCAAAATGCCAATAACATAGGTTCGACACCGACTACGTCAATCTCTAGAAAATAAAATTAGTTCATACTCGAATCTAGATCACAACAAAACATGTTTGTAATCATTAAAAACATAAAAGTAAAGAACCGAATTAGAAACGTGTTGAAGAAAGATGAAAGTGCGTCTCCGTGTCCGGACTCAGCGTCTTCTATCTCCGTTCTTCGCGTTCCATCCTCCGTTGGCTCTGACTTTTTCGCTCCCTTTTCTCCTGTGTCGGTTGTCTTTCCAATTCCTGAACAAAAAACCTTTTTTCAAAGTCCACAACAAAACCTATTTAATTCCGAACATCGCTCCGCGCGCATATGCGCGGCCAAGACTCGCGCATGCGCGGGTCCTTCTGTGTGTTGGGCAGCCTTTTCTTCTGCGCGCACATGCACGCCCTTTCTCTGCGCATATGCGCGGAGTCTTCTGTTTTCAGTATCGGAATTTCTTCGCGCACGCATATGCACGCCTCTTCCGGTGCATATGCGCGAGGTTTTCTGGATTGTTACCTTCGAAATCTGTCTCGCGCGCATATGCGCACCTCTGACTCGCGCATATGCGTTGGTCTTGCTGCCTTCAAAGTTGGGCTATGCTCACAATTTTTCTTCTAAGCATCATTTTCCTTCCTTTTCACACCCATGTAGTAGTCTTACCTAGGTTCCTGCAATCACACCAAAAATAACAAAAACGCATAATTCTGCTCAAGAAAAACTAACAATCTATACGAATTATAAGGATAATTTAAGTGCACAAAATGCACTTATCAACACCCAAAACATTCCAAGACGCGTCCATCTCCCTTACTTCGATTGATCGGCTCCAAGACTGGTTCCAGCAGTGGTCGAGCCTCCCTAGGAACGTTCAATGGCTGAAGTGTGTTGCTGCAGGGAAGGGAAAAAAGCTGCTGTAATACGTGAAGGAGGCTGCTGAACAAATGGGGTGGGCGGCACTAAGTGCTAATTAGGTTTATGGTTTATTTTAAGTATATTTTAGGTTAATTAAAATGCACTAATGGGCCTCAATTAAAGATAAAAAGGGTTTTGAGCCCATTAAACAATAAAACAAACCCAACAAGCCCAATAACACCCCCGAAAAATAATTTGTTTTGATATATTTTAGAAAATATTGCCCGAACCCTCAAAAAGTCCTCTGAATCATTAAAATTTGTATATCGGTAAAAATATAAGTCGGCGAGTAAAAATACCCAAACAAGACCCATTTTCAAAAAAATACCCTTAAAACACTTCATATTAATTAATTAAAATTAATCATTCAATAAAAAAATATTTTTCCTAAATATCCCCGGTCTCCGTTCCCGTTCGAGTGCGAAATGCAACTTAAAATCCTAATGCATGAAAATTTAAATAAACCATGAATTAAAACACAAATTCATGAAATAAACACGCATTTAATACATTAAAATAATTTAATTAAAATCCATAAGAAATTGGTAACTTACATGCGTGTGGTTTACGTGAACCTTCAAATTTTTGGGACATTACATATATAGTGATTAAAATATGTGTTTCGTGACAATCATCATATTTACGACCTTATCTTTCCTGCACTATTGTATATTTAAGGTGTTTATCTATGAAATGTATATCGGTAAACAGATAAATGATTTGCCAAACAAATATATATATATACACATAAATTAGATAAAATAAAAGTTGTTCATACATAGAGTTAGATAAATCTCTGTCTAAAAGTTGGATTGATGGACATATACTCTTACAGTTGCCTCCTGAGCATTGATTGTAGGATAACATCTGACTTGGGGTTCCTCATATGTTCCAAGAAGCATGTTGTTATTCTTAAAAATAAAGTTTGAATGATTGGTGTTTTACCATTCTCTTTTTGATTCTGTGAAGACTTTTTACAAATTTCCTCATCTTCTTTGTGAGGAGAAGTGTATCAATCTTGGTTGTTTTTAAAAAGGGAGATTACCAAGCGACGGTTATCACCAGCTTGAAAATTCATGTTTCAACCCATTACTTCTTTCAAATTCGGAGCAACAACTACTTCTTCAACTCAATCAACATTTTTCTGCATTTTCACAGAGATTTTAACTGTATAATTCTCACTTATTGAAATCATATTTACCTTTTCCACCATGAACATCATAGTCGCCAATAGACCTTTGTTCGCCTCTTTCATCTGCCCTATGACATTCACATCATCACATTAATCTCTTCCATTGCCTTGGCATTCATAGATCTGGGCTTGCAATCGTGATATCGACAGGCCTTTTGAACACATAAGATTTTTCTTCTCTAGGTGGAACATTTTTTTTCGAAGTTTTCCACTATTTGATGCACCAGGCCTTTCATTGGATTCCACTTGGCCGACTAGTTCTTCAGATTTTTTCTTGCGATGTTATTTTTCCATTATCTTTATCAGTCTCTCTTCGTCGACTCTTCGGCATAATAGTGTCACTGAGCGTGCCAAAATATGTTTGCATGGATTATTTTTGTGGGCGTGGCAAGCACGTGGTGCGCCAAAAGTTGATAAAATGGAAAAAATATAATTTATGACACAATTGACTGCAAGACTCGGTTTAATAGTTCGTTATAATCTCCTGCTAATCTTCGAAAATATGTAGAAACTAATTTATGAAAATTTGGGCTCACTCGACCTCCAAGGCCCATTATCGCAATTAAATATTTGTCCCACTAGTTATTGTGTCATACCCGTTTAATTTGAGGCCACACACACACACACACATATATATATATATACTAGCTACTATGCACACGTGGTGCGTGTGTGTACAATTTTTTTTAAAATTATCGAGGGACTTAAGTAAAATTTGAAAAATTATCGAAGTACTAAAGTGCTATTTGAATTGTTGTAATTAAAAAAAACAAAAACAAAAATATTTTTTGAAATTAAAAAAATAAAAATAAAAGTGTAATAAGAACAAAAAACAGACCAAGACATCATTTTTATCTCTATTATAGAGATTCTTAATAATAGTAATATATATCTAACATACATATAAATATACCACTTCAATTGTGAATTTTCTTATATGTCCTTGTTCATTTAAGTTGGCTAATTAAATTATTAGGTTATCTTAAGGGTTTTTTTTTGTAATTCATTATCCATCTTAAATGAATTTGGACATTAGTACACATTTATCTTTATTTCCTAAATTTTATGCCAAAAAATTTATTTTTTTTACATTTCCTTGTTCATTTAAGTTAGCAAATTAAATTAATATGTCTTTTAAGGATTTTTTTGTGATTCATTGTCCATCTTAGATAGATTTGGACATTAATTCACATTCTTTTTTATTTTCTAAATTTTATGTAAAAAAATTATTTATTTATGTTTCTTAGTCAATTTTTGTGATTCATTGTCCATCTTAGATATATTTGGACATTAATACACTTTTTTTTTTCTAAATTTTAAACTAAATTTATGATATAATCTTTAAAAAAAATTTAATCAATATAATCCTTATAATAAATATGAATTATATTAATAGTTTATTATCATCTGTTATATATTACAATTTTACATATAAAATTTTTTAACTGAGTATTACATATTATTTTATTTATATATGTTTTTTACTATATATATTTATTTGAGTGACATTATGTTAAAATTTTATTTGTCTTAAATTATTAATCACCAATATTAATTTATAAATGATTGATTCTGATATAAAATTAATTATCTATAATATGTATTCTAAAAAAAACATAGAAATTAAATAAAATCCGCAATGTGTTAAAAGTTAGCAAAAGTGATATTTACCTTAATAACAAGTTTAATTATTTTATTCTAACATTATTATGATAATTTAGTAAATTAAGAGAATTTTATCTGACATTTGTCTATGTTTACTCTATTTAAGTAAATTTTAGTTTTGATTTTGGTAAAATTCATTATTCTGTTAATTTTTTTTTATTGTTTTTTTTGAATGATATTTGAATGAAAAATATTTTTGCTAATTTATCATTTAAGAGAGCTGTATTATGTCGCGGATTGAAAAATGTCATATAAATAAGTGAATATATATGATTTATTGTCATCATGTATTTTTATGTATTATTTTTGATATATTTAGATTGATAAATAATTATAAAATGGTGTTATTCAAAAGACTTTAAACATTATCTAATTCTCGTGATTATATTTTTCATTATAAGTCACCTACGTGCATCGCACGTGTACATTCCTAATATATATATATATATATACACACGTGCGATGCTTTCCTCAGCAATCACGAGTGTCTCACCTCCGTTGCTAAGATATCGCTCTACGTAAACGAACCGCCAATTATTTTTTGGCTGCCTCTGGATCATAATTGACACTAATTAAATCAGGAATACAAGTACTTCGATTGCTCTGTTTCGTTAATATATTTAAATTCATAGTGCCATCTCTTGTGTCGAGGACATAGGTTCGATTTCGCATACGGGTTCTCTCAAATTCCACCATTTTACTGAGAATATATGTGATTTCCTTTATTTTCCTTTTTTGCTTTGTGTTTATCTCATGTTGTCTAAATACGCGTAATACACACGTAATATGACCAATTATAAATGTGTATCGTTGTATTGATTGAGTTCTCTATTGTTGTTTTTCTAGATGTTTAGATTTGATTCCAATTTTCCGATATTGCTTTGTCAGGTGGGCATGAGTGTGTATGCAGGCTGATGTTCATTTTGGTTCCTTTTGCGAGATCTTTGCTGTGAAACTGGTGATTTGATGATCTCTTGAATTTCGACTGTCCCGAAGGTGGACACCTTTAATCACTTGAAAGGGATTTTATTTGTTTTAAACCTTCAGAACTATGTAATGGTTGTCCATTCATGTTGTTGTAATTATTATTATTATTTTCTCTGTAAATAAATATTCTTGGTATTAATTCTTGATTAAAGCGGTCAGCCATTAGCCTTTTTATGATTGATTTCCGTTAGTGCAAGCTTGTGATTCCTTGCAATTCACAAGCGTGTTTCTAGCCTTGATTAAATCTTTTAAAAAGGGATGTATAGAAGCTCATAGCTTAGAATGTTTTTTCTTCTCGGTGCTAGGTTTTCATATGTAACTTAGGCTTTCCAATTATATTTTGTGGACTCTCAAAAAGAAGACATTCTTTAAAATTTGACAGGCAATCAGATGAATCAAGTTGATATTGACAGTGGTGATAGCCCCGGCACCCCATCTCCGAGGGCAGTTGAAGGTCAACAATCAGCCCACTTGGGTGGAAGATATGGGCAAGAAGGTGTACAAGCCCAGACTGCTCAAAACAAAAGAAAGTTAACCTCAAAGGTATAGTAGTTAAATTAATTTTAGTTATTTTTGTGAAAAAAGGTTTTATGTCATGTTATTAAGCTGCGAGAAGGCACCTTCTTCCAGAACCTTATAGTTGCTTGATAGACTGTTATGTCGGTAAAAAAATGAAGGTCCTGTAACAATTTTTTTATCATTTCATTGACTTCTTGTTCTTGTATCGGTGGTTATTTATTGTGATAATCTTCTAAAATCATGTTTGTGCATTGATAATCATCCCTCAAGTTTTTTTTTTTACCTCTGGACAGAATAAGATCGATCTTTGGAAAATTGAATTATCTGTTTGTGGTGACAATGCTACTAAAGCTCTTTAATCTACATGCACAAATCCCTTCTTTCCTACAACATGCACTCAATAAAATTGCTGATTAAATAGTGAATTCTATTGTTGACAAATATGAACTGAAGTGGATATGTTTGTATTTGCAGTTAAGCTTGGCAAACTTTCATACCTCTTTAGTACTAGCTTACCAAAGCTTTGGTGTGGTTTATGGAGATCTGAGCACGTCACCACTTTATGTATTCAAAAGCATATTTGTTGGGAAGTTGCAAAATCATCAGAATCCTGATGCTATATTTGGTGCATTCTCATTAATCTTTTGGACTTTTACACTGATACCCTTGCTCAAATATATTATTGTCGTATTGAGTGCTGATGATAACGGCGAAGGTATGCTGATAGGCTTTATTAAATTTTGAATCGCTGATCAAACTTTGCAGTTAGAGTTGACCAATTATTCAATAATCAGGTGGGACATTTGCTCTTTACTCCTTGCTTTGTAGGCATGGGAAGTTCGGTATGCTTCCTAATCAACAAACAGCTGATGAGGAACTTTCAGCTTACAAATATGGTCCTTTGGGACAATCTTCGACATCTTTGGCACTAAAGAGATATCTTGAGAAACACAAAAAATTGAGGACTGGACTGTTACTTGTAGTTTTACTGGGTGCTGGCATGGTAATAGGTGATGGTGTTGTTACTCCTGCAATGTCAGGTATGGTTGGAACGAGATAAAATCATGGGTATTCTGGTGTAATCTCCATCATCGACAACTTCGACCCATGGCGCAAATTTACAATAGTTTGCTAGAAAATATTTTTTTTCTTATATTTGTCATTTTACGTGAGAGTACTTTTTCCTTGTTGAATGAACGTGTTGCAATTTACTACATCTATATTACTCAATGTCAATTTTATCTAGCTTTTTAAAGGTGTGTACATTTGTTCAACTTGTGCATGAAGTACATGGAGTGCACACAAACAACCTTGGCATTTAAAGTAAATGAATTACAATACCCCATTTGCCATTTAGGGTAGATGAACCTCTTGCAATGCTACAACACAACAACACACAATCCTTTATCCCACTAATTGTGGTCGGCTATATGGATTCACCTACGCCATTATGCTCTATATCTTATTATATCCTCATCTTTATTTGGATAATGCATATCATGCTTAATTTTTTGGTCTCCATCCTCGTTCATTGATAGGGTACTTGTCATGTTATCATAACTCCTAACTGGAGCTTTTATTGGTCGCCTTCATACATGTCCCTACCATCTCAGGCGTGTGTCCCTCAATTTTTATTCGATCAGTACAAGTCCACCCTTTTCTCTAATATTCTCGTTTATTAGCTTATTCATTATTATATGTCCACACATCCACCTTAGCATCCTCATTTCTGTGACTCTAATATTTTGTTCATGTGGCTACTTTACTGCCCAACATTTGTATCCATATAACATAGTAGACCTAACCGCTATTCTGTAAAACTTTCATTTGAGTTTTATGGTACCCTATGATCACACAAAATATCAAATTTACTTCTCCACTTCGAGCATCCTGCTTGTAATCTTTGTGGTAAATCTCTATCAATCCCCCCATCTTTCTGTAAAAATGATCCTAGTCTGCTAAAAAGTCTAACTCACCGGTAATTCAACATCTTCTATAATCCTATCATGTATTCTGTATTTGCTTTACTAACTCTAAAACCTTTTTGTTCCAACATTTCTTTTCAAGTTTTAAGGAGTCTCATCCACCAAAACAATGTCATCTGCAAACAACATGCACCAATGCACCATGTTATGAATATGTCTGGTCAGTTTATCCATGACAGGTGCAGAAAAATAAGGGCTTAAATTATATTATATTGGTAAATTCGATTATATTGTTATATGTTGTTTGATCAGTTCTTCTTAACTTATGCATAAAAAGTGTTAGTTTGAAGTTTTTAATCCCACTTTTATTTTGTGTTAAATTAGCATGTTATTTCTTAGTCCAACCCTTACTGGTTTTTAACCGGCTCATTGTCTATTTGATGAAACTTCGCTCTTGCATAATAACAATTATTATTCAGCTTGCGCTTCTTAACTTCCTTGATTTATCCCATTTTCATGCAGTACTATCATCAATATCAGGGCTTGAAGCTGCTAACACAAAGTTGGGCAAGGGTGCGAATTGTTTATTATTGTTAATTCTGATTTGGATTGAGTTCTGATTGCCTTAAATTTCGCCATGTGTTGTAGTTTTTGCCTGATTTATTGTGCTGAACCCTGATTATGCAAACTCCTTTCCTGTAGGTGTTACGCTATTAATTTCATGCGTCATATTGGTTGGCTTATTTGCTCTGCAGCACTGGGGCACCCATAAGGTGGGTTTCCTGTTTGCTCCAGTAGTTATTCTCTGGTTGCTATCAATATTTGCGATTGGGCTGTATAATACAATATACTGGAATCCAAAAATTGTGTATGCCCTTTCTCCTCATTACATTATCAAATTCTTTGACCAAACTGGTCGAGATGGATGGATTTCACTTGGTGGGGTCCTCCTTGCTATAACAGGTACATAGACTCTAATTGGGTTGTCCCTTATTCCCATGATTATTTGCTTGACTTTTTAATCCAATGGCTCTTCTTTGGGCGTATGCAGGTACTGAGGCGATGTATGCAGATCTTGGCCATTTCACTTCATTTTCGATAAGGGTGAGACAACGTTTTTGTAGTTTCCGTGACATTGAGTTATGGAATTTATTTTTTAATTTTTTATCCCAAAAAGTGGTAACTCATTGAGCTGACAGTGGATATAATAAGATCGTAGTAGCCATAGTTCATGGAAGAAAAATAGTATTTTGTTCACCTAAATTGTATGTTGGGTTTATGTATGCCTAGCTATTTCTCCTACAGCTGTGTTTTGTATTTTCATCTTTTGTTTTGAATTGGAAGTGAGAGCATGATTGTATCTGTGGATGGATATTAGAGTTTGAACTCTTCTGTATGTTATCATGGTGAGTTGTGGATTCTACTGGCGGTTGTTGAAGTTTATTTCTTCTATTTTGTTATTAACTTATTCCAGAAAATATATTAATTACCCGTGAGCTTCTTTTTGGTCTTACTGTTTCTTTTTGGCTTATTCAGCTTGCGTTTGTGCTCCTTGTATACCCTTGTTTGGTTGTGCAATACATGGGACAAGCCGCATATCTCTCAGAACATATTTCTTCAATACCAACAAGCTTCTATGATTCCATCCCTCGTTAGTTTTTTTTTCCATCTAACTTGATGTATTTATCAGTGTCAAGGTTTGGAGTCAGATTTGTCTTACTTTTGATATGGCCTTGTTTGGCAGAAGTTGTGTTCTGGCCTATCTTTGTTATTGCGACCCTTGCAGCTATTGTTGCCAGTCAGGCTATAATTTCAGCCACATTCTCTATAGTTAAGCAATGTCATGCACTTGGTTGCTTCCCACGTGTGAAGGTTGTTCACACCTCAAAACAAATCTATGGGCAGATCTATATTCCAGAGATTAACTGGATCCTGATGATTCTTACCCTTGCCGTAGCTGTTGGATTCCAAGATACAACTACAATTGGGAATGCTTATGGTAAGTCAATGAATGTAGATATCATTTACATTTTGTCCCTTTTATTTTATTTTTTTTTAAGTTAAATCCTGAAATATTTTGTGGCTTGCCATTTGCGAATTGATATATGATTATAGATATTGGCAAGATATAATGAAATAGCCTGGCCAAGATGTGGATCTGTTGGTGAAATATCTACTCACAGTATCAAAGTCAAACTTTTCCATTGACCTTCGTTTAGAATACTCCTTAAGTTTGTATGTTATATGAGAGTTGTCTCCTGATCGTGATTTGCATTCACCCTCTGCGATGTTGGCTCAAATATCCCACACTTGATGTGATTGTTACTAGTTTGAAGGACCTTCGAATAATTGGAATATTTTAGATGATTGATTGTGAAATAGCAGAATTGTCGTGCTCTTTGATTTCCTCAAATGGTTCATCATTGGGGTACTAAATAGCATGCAACAGTTAACTCTGTTGTAAGGCCGAGAATTGCTATATGGCATTTGGGACCCAATTTTTTTCGCATACATTGAGTTAGATATCGGGCTGCATTTGTAATTTCTACAATGAACATAGAGAGCTAAGTCATAACAATCTGCAGTCTTCGGGTGCGTTCGTCATTTCTTCTTGGGGGGCATGACTTATCTCATCTATTATTCGAAATTTAGGTGTGATCTGCGGATGAAGAACAGTAACAAACATATCTGAGACTTAATTGTGACTGGATTTCAATAAATGGAGATTGGTACAAGATTGATTGAGAAGAGTAAAACACCCTTAATATATTTACCTTCTTGTTACTGGTTGTTTAGAAAGAGGATTTAATGATATAAAAAGAGGTTTCTTCCAGTGTTTGAAGTTAGTTGATGATGAAAGGTTTCTCTTGACCCTAGTTGTTGTTATGTGCAGCAAAGACCAAACCATGTGATTGTAATCCTCGAAGCGGTCGCATCCTAATGAGAACTTTCAGCATTCATGTCCCGTTATTTGCATTTGACAAGATTAAGATTTCATCAATGGCAAGTTTGTTTTATCATAGATTTGCCAGTTTCACCACAACCCAAAGTGAAATTAGCAAAGAATAGTTCCCAAATAATTGTTTGATAACAAAGAATCTTTCTTTACCCCTCTTCTAATTTTGCTACTTCATCAATTTTCACCATTCTTGATGTACTGACGTTAATTTTTCCAGGCCTAGCTGTTATGTCGGTGATGTCTATCACGACTTTTCTCATGGCACTTGTTATGGTATTTGTCTGGCAAAGGAGTATCATACTTGCTACGGTTTTCCTCTTTTTCTTTTGGATCATTGAAGCTTTTTACCTGTCCGCTGCATACATCAAAGTTCCTCAGGGAGGTTGGGTCTCCCTTGTGCTTTCTTTCATCTTTATGTTTATCATGTTTGTCTGGCACTACGGAACACGCAAGAAATACAGTTTTGAGCTGCATAACAAAGTACCTATGAAATGGATACTTGGACTAGGTCCCAGCCTTGGTATTGTCCGAGTTCCAGGAATGGGCCTCATTTACTCAGAGCTGGCAACAGGAGTGCCGTCGATCTTCTCGCACTTTGTGACGAATCTTCCTGCATTCCATAATGTTTTGGTATTTGTTTGCGTAAAGTACGTTCCAGTCCCCTATGTGTCACCTGAAGAACGCTTCCTCATTGGCCGCATCTGTCCAAGACCATATCGCATGTACCGATGCATTGTCAGGTATGGGTACAAGGACTTGCAAGGAGATGAAGGGAATTTCGAAGACCAGTTGATTCAAAGTATAGCCGAGTTCATTCAAATGGATGCTGTGGAGCCTCAGTTCTCCACCCCCGATTCTGTGTCCTACGATGGTAGGATGGCAGTCATAGGCTACCGAACAATTGAATCTTGCTCAAGTCTGATTGTATCTGAGGTTGAGGACTTCGGCATGAGCAATTCCTTTCAAAGCAGCAAATCTCTAACTCTTCAAAGCTTAAGATCTGTACATGATGATGAGAACCCACAGATCAGGAGACGCGGGGTGAGGTTCCAAGTACCTCAAAATCCCGGGATCGATTCCTCTGTGAGAGAAGAACTCCTAGACTTGATCCAGGCAAAAGAAGCTGGCGTTGCATATATAATGGGGCACTCTTACATAAAAGCCAGGAGGTCTTCCTCATTCTTGAAAAAACTAGTTATCGATATCGGTTACTCGTTTCTGCGCAAGAATTGCAGGGGCCCTTCGGTTGCTCTCCACATTCCTCACATTAGCCTTATTGAAGTAGGCATGATATATCATGTCTAGATATCTGTACAACCAATAGGGAATAGAACAGGACAAGTTTCTAAGTTAACCGTTTGTTGTGTTTTGAGCATTTAGCAATGAAAATAATTTGTGCAAGGTTCAGTGCTGAATATGTGAAATAAGCCATGTTCCACCATTCCTAGTGTACATGTACTATTTGTGGGTGTGCTTGTATATGTATAAGCTTATGGTTCTAACTGCTGCTGCGAAGTTTAACATGTAATTTCATATCTGAAGTTGACTTGCGGGGCCAAGTCCGAGCAAATTGCATTGGGGCCATTGTAGAAAGTTAATATTGCGGAAACTTTTTATGGACAAACAGCATTTAGAAACATATGTAAACCCAAAAATAGCATTTATATCGACTTATGATTTTTAAAAAAATCTTAGATTTTAAAAATCAGGCTCAGGACCTCTGTATAGGGGTGTCAAAATGCAACACGATTCGTCAACCCGACACGACCCAACACGAAAAAAATCAGGTTCAGGTTGGGGTTTTTCGGGTTCAGGTTGGGTTCGGGTTAGTGCTGGGTTAGACGGGTTTCGGGTTAGGTCGGGTTGGGTCGCGGGTTGACCCGAAATTTTTTTTTTTTTTTGAAAATATTACTTATATTTTTATATATTGTATGTTTGAACAAAATTTATTGTATATTTATATGTTAAAATTTTCACNGTGAAGAAAATCACAATTGAGTTGAGAGAAAAATATTATAAAGTGTGTAGTGTGATAATTTTGAGAGTTTGAGATTTTTACTTTTTTACCGTAAATTTTTACTTTTTCACAACAATATATATGTTGTTGAAAATGTGAAAAATATTTGTGTTGAAAATTATAATGTTGAATGTTGAAAATTAGGTAAAATTAGGTGTTGAATATTGAAAATTAGTGTTTGATGATGTATGTAATGATGAAATTGTTTTTGGATTGTTTTCCACAGAAATCCTATAAATAGGTCTCCATTTGTAAATATTTGAGACAATTGAGTTGAGAGAAAAATATTGTAAAATGTGTAGTGTGATAATTTTGAGAGTTTGAGATTTCTACTTTTTACCGTAAATTTTTACTTTTTCACACCACGTTATCAGCACGAATCACTAAAAGTCCTCCATATTTTTCCAAGCTCCAAACCAGAAGAAAAAGGTAACAAAAGTAATAATATTTATTTTATTGTTTATTTTTTATTTTTTATATATTTAAATAATATAATGTTATTATATAATAAAGATCATAAATAATAAAAATAAATTTTTCAAAAAACTTATTATAAATCCTGGGAGGATGTTAAGACGACATCTCACACTCTCGGTAAGGGATACGACAAATATAAAACCCTATAAGGTTTTTAAACAAAATATCTTATGACACATCATTATAATAACGTGATATGATATACATAATTATTCAAACATTACTAATATTATATACACCATATTATTACTATAAAATTATACAAATACATACATTTATTTTTTTGTACACCAACGGTTATAAACGGTAACAAAACGCTAGTTTTTGCCCTATAAATATGATCTCACAAACACATTCAATCACTCCAACTTTCTCTTCTTCTCTAAAAATTATTCATCATCAAATTTTTGAAGAAAAAAGAAGATGACTTTCTCAAGGTTATTTTTAATTATTTTAGTTATAATACTCACAAATCTTGTATTTATCAGAGAATATCATCCTCTTGTGTTTTCTTTATTTTTACGAATGCTTGTATTTGTTGTTTATCCATTACTTTGTATTGCAATATTCATTAACTAATAAAATGAATCATAATTTTTTAGTACCACCATGTCAAACTTGACAAAGCTCGAATTTGTTGCACTCGACATTACGAGAAAAAATTATATGCCATGGACTCTCGATTTAGAAATGCTTCTTGAGTCATTGGATCTAAGCGAGACTATTAAAGAAAATGATATATCTTCGTCACAAGAAAAAGCAAAAGCTATAATATTTTTGCGTCGACATCTTGATTAAGGTTTGAAATGTGAATATCTCATCGAAAAAGATCTCATGGCTTTGTGGAAAGGATTAAAAGAAAGATTTGAACATATAAGGGAAGTTATACTTCCGACCGCCTGTGATGAATGCAATATGTTGAGATTCCAAGATTTTAAGAAAGTAAGTGATTACAATTCGGCGATGTATCGAATAATCTCGCAATTAAAATTTTGAGGACATGAGGTTACGGAATCGGAAATGCTTGAAAAAACATTTTCCACATTTCATGCATCAAATATAACTCTACAGCAACAATATAGAGTGCGTGGATTTGCGAGATATTCCGAACTTATCTCCTGTCTTTTTGTGGCGGAAAAGAACAATGAGCTGCTAATGAGAAATCATCAGTCCCGACCCACTGGATCAACAGCATTTCCAGAAGTAAACGCTGTAAATAAAAATGAATTTAAACCTGAAAATCAAAATCAAATTCAAAGACAAGGTTTTGGCCGAGGTCGAGGTCGAGGTATGGTTTTGAAAATAATCGAGATAGTTACTCCTATAACTCATCTCAAAAGAGCGTACCAAACCATCTACTGAAAAGATATCATGAGAATATGAGTATTAATGATAATCACTCAAAAAGATTTGAAAGTTCTTGTTTTAGATGTGGTACTCTAGGACATTGGTCTCGTATTTGTCGAGCTCCTGAACATCTTTGTAAATTTTATAAAGAATCAATAAAGGGGAAAGAAAAGGAGTCCAACTTCACTGAACACAGTGAACCTTTGGGTGATTCAACTCATTTTGATGCTGGAGATTTTCTAATTGATTTCTCAGACAATGATCAATTTGCTGGTGGAATAAATATGTAAAATATTTTATTTTTCCATGTATTCGTATGATAATGTTTTATCGTGTGTTATATTTTTACATATGTATTGTATTGTATTTAATTTTTATAAATGTATTGTCAGTAATTTTATTTCATTACATATTTTTTTAAAGTTCAAATATGGAAAATGCTATGAACAAAGTTGAAGTTTGCATACCTGATAGTGGTACAACGCACACTATCCTCCGAGATAAAAGATATTTCTTGGAACTAAAACCAACAAAAACAATGGTGAACACAATATCAGGTCCTGTAGACNACCAGAAGATCTTTCAAAATAATAAGTTTCAATGTAAAGCATGTTCTCTTGGAAAACTTATTATAAGACCATCACCAGCCAAAATCCAAACTGAATCACCAATGTTTTTTGAACGTATTCAGGGTGATATTTGTGGACCAATCCATCCACCATGTGGACCATTCAAATACTTTATGGTATTGATTGATGCCTCCAGCAGATGGTCACATGTATATTTATTGTCAACTCGAAATGTTGCATTTGCAAGATTACTTGCTCAAATAATAAAATTGAGGAATCAATTTCTCGATTATACAATCAAGAAAATTTGACTTGATAATGCTGGTGAATTTACTTCCCAGACTTTCAATGATTATTGTATGTCTATGAGAATCATTGTTGAGCATCTTGTTGCTCATGTACATACACAGAATGGATTGCCTAAATCATTGATTAAACGTCTGCAAATGATTGCTAGACCAATGATTATAAAAACAAAGCTCCTTATTTCTATATGGAGACAAGCAATTTTACATGCTGCTGCATTAATTCGCATCAGACCAAGTGCATATCATAAATACTCCCCATTGTAGCTTGCATTTGGTAAAGAACTAGATATTTCTCATCTGAGAATTTTTGGATGTATGGTGTATGTGCCTATTGCACCACTGCAACGAAAGAAAATGAGAACTCAAAGAAAGATTGAAATTTATATCGGTTATGATAGTCCATCAATCATTCGATATCTTGAACCTCAGACAGGTTTTCACAGCACGTTTCGCTGATTGTCATTTTAATGAGGAAATCTTCCCAATGTTAGGTGGAACAAAAACATACCGAAAAAGAAATTACATGGTATGTATCATCATTGTTACATCTGGATCCAAGAACAAAACAATGTGAAAAAGATGTACAGCAAATTGTGCACTTGAAAAGAATAGAAAATCAAATACCAGATGCATTTACAGACACAAAAGGGGTAACTAAATCATATATACATGCTGCAAATGTTCCTGCTCGAATTGAAATTCCAAAGAATCAAATTGAAAAAACTCATGATGTCGTAAAACGCCTGAAGCGTGGAAGGCAAGCGGTTCCAAGAATACAAATCCTCGAAAAAGAAAATTCATAGAGAAACACGATGATCACAAAATAAAGAATGATGTTCCTGAAGAAACAAATGATGATCACAAAATAAAGAATGATGTTCTTGAAGAAACACATGATGATGAAAATGTTCTGTCAGAAAAACAAATTGACGAGAATCGTGAAATCTCTATCAATTATATTAATACTGGCCTCTAAACACACATAACAGCCGATCCTCACACACTTTTCACACACTAAAATTCGAAATAAGGGAGAGGAAGAAAACAAGGAGTCTTCGTTGCCCGTTTGATCTTCTTCGCTCCCCACGCCAACGATCGCATATTCGAGTGTTCGAAAAACAAAGGCACATTTTCTAAACCCTTTGACGCATCATTCAAACAATAGTACGCAATTTTTGACTAATTTTGCATGAAAATATTTACGCACGATTGGTTTAACGAAATATCGATTATTTTCAAAGTTTTGACGATTTTACGTTTGGTTGGTAAACGTTATGATATCTAAGGGACATGCTGCCAATTTAGGACGTTAAAAGGCTAGGAAAACACTACAAAAAAAGGCAAAAGACAACGGTTAAAAATCATTGTCGTAGGTCAAATAAAACCGTTGTTAAAAGCTCTGTGGTTAAAGGGTGTGCTCAAAGACAACGGTGAAAAACTGTTGTCGTAGACGTCTAAAGCCGACGGTGAAAAACCGTTGTCGTAGGTATGTAAAACCGTTGTTAAAGGCCCTGTGGTTAAAGCATTCGCTCAAAGACAACGGTTTTGGAGTGAAGTGATAGCTACAATTTGCGACGATTTTTCAAATTTATTAGCGACGGAAATCATCCCAAACCGTCGCTAAAAGTAGCGAGAGTATTTAGTGACGGTTTACTAAACCGTTGCTAAATAGCAACGATTTGTATAAACATCGTCGCTACTTTTAGTGACAGTTTGGGATGGTTTCCGTCGCTAATTTTTTCAGTAAAATAAAAAAAAATCACTTTTAATATTTTAATAAATATAAAAAAAACTCACAATCTTACTATACTAACTATATTCTTGATTTTAAAAATTTACTAAAATTTGAAGAGAAAAAATTTTATCCTAAACTAAAATTGTGTAAGGGAGAAAAATTTTAAGTGTTGTGAAGTGGAGTGGTAGAAAATGGACCTAGGATCGAGATATTTATAGACAGTTTGCGGCAGTTTTTGCTTCAAGCGTCGCTATTAGCGACGGTTATTTTTATAACTGTCGCCGATTTAAAATTAGCGACGCTTTGAAAAAAATTGTCGCTATATTTAGCGACGGTTTTTTCAGGCTAAAAAACCGTCGCTAAATATAGCGACGGTTCAGGCTAAACTGTCGTTAATTTTAAATCAGCGATGATTTTTTTAAAATCGTCGCTATATTTACCGACGGTTAGACAAAAACCGTCGCAAATTTCAGCGACATTTTTTGCAAAACTGTCGCTTAATTTAAATCGACGACGATTTTTCTTAACACCGTTGCTAAAATTAGCTACGGTTATACGTGAACCGTCGCAAGTTTTAAATTCGCGACAATGTGGTAAAATCGTTGTTAATTTTAGCGACAAATTTTGCTTACAGCCGTCGCAAAATTTAATATTGACAACAAATTTTATAACAAAACCAGTTGGAAGACAACAGTTTGTTAAAAACCGTTGTCGTAGCTTTAAGAAAAACGCTAATATACAACGGTCTAAAAACTGTTGTCGTAGCCCAAAAAAAAGGCTCATAGACAACGGTTTTTAAAAACTGTTGTCGTAGATATGTCAAAGACAACGGTTTTAAAGAAACTATTGTCTATGAGCGGATTTTTTTAGGCTACGACAACGGTTTTTGTTAAAACCATTGTTAAAAGTAAAAAGACAATGATTTTAATAAAAACCGTTGTCTTTGATGTGTTGTTGAATGTGTTTTTTCTTGTAGTGAAAGTGTCGTTTAAAGGCAACACGAGGGCTGGCAATAGGCGAAGGAGCCGTGCATGGGAAGGAAGGACCTAGGGTTTTTGAGACTAGCCATGGGGTCTTGCTTGAGTTCTAGGGTTCGGCCATGAGGGGCGGTGCGCTAGGGCTCGGCCAGGACTTGTCAGGGGCTCGATGAACGCTGTAGGGATGTGCTGGACACAGCTGCACATAAGAAGGAAGGAGTGGCGCTTGACTCGTGTGTTGAAAAAGAGGCGCGTGGCTGGTTTGAGTGATCTAGAAGGTGCACGAGCCTAGGCTGAAAGGGGATCGGTTACGGTGCCCGGAAGCGCAATGGAATTTTTCGAAAATCATGTTTTCACAAGAAAAATCCGAGCACCTCAGGATATTGGGTAGCAAATACCAAAAACAAACACAAAATCATACATAATGTGTTTTAGAAATTTACCTATCAATCACAAAGATTGATGATGGCTCGAATTAAGTTGTTAAACAACTTAGCTCTTGAATGGTAGACAAATCTACATGCTTTCCTTGTGCACTCCTTGCTCAAATTCCTTCAAATGAGATCCACCACTAACAAGGAAGATCCCCTCTAATTTGGCACTAGAAAAATTAGAAGATTTTTCTTTTTGAGAAGAGTGTGCTTTCCTCAACAATTGAAGAAGCAAAATTGAGAGGAAAAATATGGGGAGGTTTCGGCCATGAGGGAGAGGAGAGAAGGGAAGTATAATTTTTCTTGGTGCTTGAAAAAGTAAAAAGTTCATGTGCATGCCATTCTTTGTTTATTGAAAAAGTTGTCTCCAACCCTTCACCTCCCAAGCATGCAATTTTATTTAGGCATGTAACAA
Organism: Primulina huaijiensis; assembly: GCF_012295235.1. Lineage (NCBI taxonomy): Eukaryota > Viridiplantae > Streptophyta > Magnoliopsida > Lamiales > Gesneriaceae > Primulina > Primulina huaijiensis. The sequence goes on from NC_133321.1 coordinate 6,026,021, forward strand.
TTACAAAGCCCATTGATTTTTATTTAAATATCTCAAACACATTTTAGACAATTTAAACTTTACTTGATTTTAATCAAGCCCACTAGTTGAATAATTATTTCCTATTGGGCTCTACAAGACCCAATGTTATTTAATTAATTCAACACTTGAATTAATTTAATTATTTGGACTCTACTAGTTGCCAAAGAATCGAAACTACGTGTCATGTCTAGTTGCATTGATGGTGTAATCGAAGAAACCCCTTTCTTAATTACCAACAACACTCTGATCAGAGATTTCAAACTACAACATTTACATGAGATCACATAGGATATCCATACCCGAAGGTAAGCGGTGAATCCTCGACTACAATGTATCGGCTCCTATATGTTTTGACAGAACACCCAATCTTGCCACCTGATGACCCCATGAGAGTCGGTAAACAAGTCAAAGTGCAATGCTAGCATATAGAGTCTCAATGTTGTCTCGGGTCATAAGGACTAATGGTGTACAACCATAAACTAGGACGTTTCCACTAGATAAGTGAGAACCACTTGGAAAGTCCTTTATGGGGGGTTGTTCAGTGCACTCTACAAGGAGCATCTATCTGCATGCTCGGATATACAGATAAAGATGTGCCAAAACAATAATTTCAAATATAATTAAAATAAAGATTGTTTAAACATAGAGTTTCAACATGAACCCTCAGCCAACACTTGGCTCGATGGGAATCTACTCTAACATAGGCGTGGTTCAGGAATGGCTAGAGGGTGGTCTAGGGATGGCTATGGTGTGCTGGACTAGGTGGCTGCTGATTTGGTAGAGTACTAGTAAGGATAGGACACTAGAAGCGCGTGGGAAGGGCTCGGCTGGGGAAAGCTGGAGCGTGGGAAGGTTGGAACGGGCTAGGGCGGAATAGATGGTTTAGGTTGGGTCTGAGGCTGGTCCAGGGTTGGCTAGGGTCGGGTGTAATCGCTGGTTAAGTGGCAACAAGAGTTCTAGTCGAACTAGAGTCCTAGTGCAAGATTCTGCCGCGGCTCATGCTATGTCATGTAGCGTGGGCTAGGGGATGGTTCTATGGGTCAAGGATGGTCAGAAGGGTCCCTATGTGGTCTGGTCAGAGGTTGGCTCGAGGTGGCTCGGTGGTGGTTCTAGAAAATAGGGAGATGGCTCAAGGGTTTAGCTTAGGTTCGAACAAGGCTTTGGAGAAAGAAAAAGGGTCGAGCCATGGTCTACGGGGGGTCGGTTCATTGTTCACGGGGGTATTTTGGAATAAAAATTATATGTTAAAAATTTGGAAGAAAAATATTAAAGTTTGAATTAATTAGGGAATTAAACGCTTCAAGAATTTGTAATTAAGGAATTAAATTGTAATTCTCGAATTTACGTCAAATAAAAATATTAAAAATGAAATTTAAGTAAATAATTAATTGGGATGGTCTAGAATCAATAAAAGTAAGAAAAAGTCAAAATCGAGAAATTGTACATCCAGGGGCAAAACGGTCATTTTACATCTAGGTAGTAAGAAAAGAGTTGGCAGCGTCCCGAAGGGTCATAACGCATGTTAAATGATTTATTATGATGATTTTAATGAACGTATGGTAATTTATGTCTTATGGTAAAGCTGTGCAATTTTTACTGTTAAAATGTTAATTTTGGAAGGTCGTGATATTTTATGCTTTAAAAAGAAAAAGAAAAATATTTTGAGGGATGTGAATTGATTGTGACAAAGTTTGGAGGATATGTGGGGGATCCGTTTTAAGAAAGACGGTTAACTTACAATTTTATGGGAATGTCGTTCACAATCGTATTTCCATGACGGTACCTTTTGCCCGTCCCCATGCGTATGTGGAGCTAAAGATTGATCAGTCGACCAGAGGATAAAAGGCTAGTCACTTTCAAGGATCAAACTTCACCCAAAATGATAAACGATGCAAAGCTTTACGATTTTATGATTTTACAGAATATGATTTATTTATGCTTAAAAGTTATTTTAAATAAAAGTATGATTTTTAATGCTTGTGATTGTATATGTATTATTTGCTACTCATGTTTAGAACGTGTTGAGTCATTAGACTTACTAAGTTTGAATGTTGCAGGAGTTGATGATATTGAGGGAGGCGCTGATGCTTGAGTGGATCGAGTACGACTGTACACTCCCGAGTGACATTTATTTTCCGCATTAGCTTGATAGATAAAGATTTAAAGGATTTTTGTTAAGGAATTTATTAGTGACTTTTTCATGCTTTATGTTGATGTTACTTGATCTTTTTAAAGATCGACGTAGGATTTTTGGTTAGTTGACGGATTTAGGGATTCTATGCACTCGAGATTTGAATTGTTAAATTATTTTGATTTATGTAAATGCTAAGTTATTTTTAAAATTGTGATTTTCGAATTAATCAAGAAGTCACGCCTCAAGTATGTGAGTTTTTACTACTTTATATTTTATATGCTAAAATTATCTAAATGCTTACATGATGCATGATATAGAGGCCAGGTTGTTGGAAACTTAATTTCGGTAGTTTGAAAAATTGAGCGTAAAATATTGAACAAGGTGATCAAGAAGACTGAAAAGAACTGATCTAAATTATCCAAACTATTGGTTGCCTAACTGAATATTAGCGCTCAGAAAATCAAAGGCAACTGAACTAAGCTAACTGAAGATTGTAGGCGACTGGATGATCAGTTGGAACTGATCAGTTACACTACAATCAGTTGAGATCAATCAGCATATCCTATCGGCTTTGTCAAAACTGATAAAACAGTTTTACACATCATCAGTTGAAGAATGTAGCTATCAACTAACAAATTGTACAAAAGCAGACTGCAACATGTAGTGGGAACGCCGCATTTCAGCAATGATACAATATACTACTGTCAGAAGAATGTCGACGTGACAAACAACAAATATAAAGATTCATATCGCATTCATTGTTACTGTTGGAAGCAAAACCTATAAATAGCCAAGAAGAGCAGCGGAGAAGATACAATTGTTCAATCAACCAAGCTGTTATTCTGCTGAAATCTCTTCACAAGCTTTCTGTTCATATTCAAAAGATTTCAAAGCTCACACTTAGCATATACATTCATAGAAATCAAGGCTATAATTTGAGCTTACAAGCACAAACACTTACTGTTGTATTATTCGATCTTATAGAGATCAGTTGTGCTAAGTAGTTTCAGATCAGTCGAGTGCTGTAAACTGTATCGAAACTAAGAGTTTCAGTTTGGCATTGTTTAGTTCAAAACTGAAGTGGGTCTGTACAATTATTTGTATTGATCAAAGTCTTTTAGTGATTATCCTAGCTTCTAGATAAAAGGAGTGACGTAGGAGTTATTGAAATATCCGAACATCCATAGATCTTGTGTCTCTTAATTTCAGTTTTATTCTATCTGTCAGTCAGTTTATTTCTGCACTTTCATTAGTTAACTCATCGACATTGACAAACAAGATTCTCGAGCTCAGTTTATCACTAAACTTATTCATTACTCAAAAAAAGTGTAAAATTGTCAAGTGTTTATTCAATCTCCCTTTCTAAACACTTCTTCACGACCCAACCGATCATATCAGGTCGTATCAGAGCAGTTGAATCTTGTTCATGAATATTCCTATCTACAAACTGATTACAATGTCTTCTTTCAACAAAATCTCAATGTTTTCCAGAGAAGATTTTGATGATTGGAAGATTAGAATGCAGGCTCATCTAAATTCACAAGATGATGACATGTGGTACGTTATCACTGAATGACCAATGAGAATACTGAAAGCAAACACTGTTGTTGCTATAACTGATGGTGCACCACATCGTATTGAAAAGCCCATAGATGAATGGATAGCTGAAGACAAAAGAAAAGTCAATTTGGACAATGTGGCTAAAGACATCTTGTACAAAACACTGGAGAAAATTACTTTCACCAAAATAAAGATGAGCAAGACTGCAAAAGAAATCTGGGAGACTGAAAATAAAGATGATCAATGTCCCTTTTCAAGGGAAAGAAAAATCTGCTAATTACCTATTGGATATGATCCATACAAATGTGTGGGAGCCGCTAAGTATTAGCACAAAATATGAACATCTTTACTTCATTGTCTTTATTGATGAGTACTTGAGGTATAAGTATCTGTATTTGATAAAATACAAATCCAAAGTCCTTGAAAGGTTATGAGGATCGGATTGAATTTAGAAGGGGGGGGGGGGTTGAATAAACTCAACGCAAACTTAATCGATTTTTCAGAATGATGTGCTAGAGTCCTGTTAGAGATACTAGCAGATTCTTGTTCAAATTTAAAGACCAGCAGATCACAAGATAATGTGCGGAAACGATCTGTTGGTTAGTGGGTGAAAAATAGTGAAACAGAAAAACAGTATATGGCACAAGGTTTGTTTCTGGAAGTTCGAAGATGAATCTTCTACGTCTCCCCTTCTTCTGTTTCCAAAAGATATCACTAAAAGACTTTGGTGAATATAGTACAACAATTGTATACACCCACTTCAACAGGACTTACCCTTCGCCTACTGAAACTCTTAGTTTTACAACTCAACTACTTGAAAGATCTTAAGTTCTGGAAAGAACTCTTTTCCAGTTACAAACTCTTCTATTTATGAAGTGAATAGCTTAAGAAGACATAAAGAAAATAGCTAGCACAAAATGATCTCAAATGATCAAGTGTATGCAATGAAGCGTGTGCTGCTTTTTCAGTGTTGAGCTTTTGAGATAACTGAGAGTTCTAGATATGCTCGAATGATATTCTTTGATTGAGATTCGTTCACTACATGTTTCTTGAAAAGTGCTCCGTCTTCATATATAGGCTTACACCAATGTTAAAAATCTAAACGGCTCTTTTGACTTTTCAGTGATTCAGCTTTATTGCTGAAAATGAACCCTGCAGAATACATTAAAGCAATCAGTCTTAGTTCATACCAAAAATGGTAAGCCGTCGTAAATGTTCCTGTACAACATTTAATGGCATTAAATGAAGCAATAAATGTTAGTATCACGTTAATAGATTAACGGCTATTTTGGGTTTGTATTTCTTCTAGTTCTGGTTTTAGCTAAGAAGTCATTTGTTAATTAGATTAAGCAGTACTTGATAAGTGCTGCTACTGGTTTTAGCGCGATACAAGTGCTTCTGGTTTTCTGCTTATTTACATCTACTGGTTTTGTACTAGCATCTCGGAAACAAAATTAAGTCTAACAATTTCCCTCTTTGTGGTGATGCCAAAACCTAGATGTCCCTTAGAACGTTAGTAGAATTGAGAAAACAGATTACGAAGCAATTAGTATCCAGAAAATCAAGACAAAGCAATAAAATTAGTTTGTTCCAATATCTCTAAAAATAGCTTCATCTGGATTTTGATTCCTTCCAAAAGAATGAGGTCTGCTGCTACTCGCTCCAGTTCTATCTTCAGCAGTTCTATCTTCTCCCCCCCTTTTTGCCCTCATCGTCAATGACCCTGGCAATTAAGTCATCTATTTTTCCAGATAAGTTGTGGATGCCATTAGTCAACATCTCCAGATATGGAGCCTGATTAGAAATTTGATCATTAAGAATAGTGAGAGATTGAGATTGAGAATCAATCTTGGCATCCATTAAGTTCATGGTGGTGGAGATTGATCGAAAAAAGCCGTCATGCTCGGTGAGTCGGGTAAGTATGTCAGATTGAGCAATCGTGAGCTGACTGGAACTTCTGGATATAGCTTGTCGAAAAACAATGGTTTCAGCATACATTTGATGCATAGATTCCGCCGTTTTATTTATTTCCTTGGACATACGCTCTCGGAAAAACTGAGCACCACTGATTTCTGCGGCATTTTCATGAGATAACCGCTTGACTATATCAGAAAGATTCTGTAGCTCCTGTAGAGTATCAATCTAAAATTCTAAATCAAAAGGTTCCGATACTGGTGAAGCAGTTTGTGCAAGCAAGCGTTGTTTAATATCTTCCATTCTGGCGATGTGCTCAGGAGAAAGCTGAGAAGGGATAGTAAGAGCAGTAGAAGGTGCATCTTCTGCTTGAGTGATAAAAGCTGGTTCTGGTTCAGCAGAAGGACCTTCTGAAGCAGTAGATTGATCTGTTGGCCTAGCTTCTGGTTGTTGCAAAGCAGCAGCAGGTTCAGTGGTAGCTTGCGGCTCAACAGCAGAAGGTGAAATAGACAACGGATTTGCCATTTTAGCTTGATGAGCTTCTGAGAAATGCTCAAGCTCTGGAAGAGATGAAGAAGCAGTAATAACAGGAGTAGCAATAGCAGTAGCTTCTGGAATGGATTGGACGGGGGGAGGATCAGCAGAATCAGTAATAACTGGCAGTGTGTCATCCTGTGCTGCTTGAGTTTGCACAATCGATTAAATCACTTCATCAACCGATGCCAGATCATGAACAGAGATGAGTGATGAAGATTGGGTAGGAGCTTCTTCGGGTGCAGGAGTACTAGAGACCTCGACTTCAGAAGAAGCTTTGGCCGGTTCCTCAACTGACTGCGTCTTCAATATGTCGGGGACAGTGTTGACACAAAATTTTGGAGGCTGAGAAAAAGTCTTCTCCTTGGTGACAATGTGCTCAGACAGAATTGTCAGCTGCTCCGACAACATTTGAATGACATTCTTATCAAGAAAAGCAGTAGGACCAGTAGAGTCAAAATTTGACTTCAAAGTTTTCAGAATAGTGTCCATCTTCTGCTGTTTGAATTTATCCAGAATGTAGTTTCGGCGATTGATGGCTTCTATCACATTTTGTGTCTTGGCAGCAGTAAAAACCTTTTTCTCATTTTTCACAATTTGAGCAAAAGCGCCGGGAGTCCTCAAAAAAGTGATTGGATGGTAGATTCTTACCTTGAGCCAATCATCAAAGAATTTCATGTCTTCTCTGGTTGAATTATTAATTTCTTCAAGATGAAGATCGATTGCTGTTTGAATGGTTGATTTGGCTACCGGTGACTGAGACAACTCGGTAATCTTTTCTTTCCCTTTTTCAGAAGTAGCAGGGACTACTGGTTTAAAAGCAGAAGAACCTGTGGCAGATTCTCTAATGACCACTCCAGAAGTTGGTTTGAAAGACTGAGCAGATGAAGGTGCTGATTCAATGGCTTTAGCTTTGGTGGATGGAACAGCTGGTGGAAAAACCTGTCGAAGAGGAACATCCTCTAATTCAGCAAGAGCTGTTGTTTTCTTGATGCGGATGGTGGTGCGAGACCTTTTCTTGGATGGGATGGGAGGCAGTGAAGCTTGTTGAGTGGGTGCTGCTGATTCTTCAGATTCCGTTTTCTCAGAATCAGACAAAACTAAACCTCTTTTTCTTTTGATTTTCTTCTGCCTCTCAGCCTGAGATTCCCCAATCTCCTTCTTTACAGCCACAAACTCACCAACTATTGGCTTTGGCCTTAAGGCAAGCACATTATCAGCATCAGTCATGGTGACTGAAGAGCCATCCTCTTCTGTCGTTCTGGAAAAACCAGCATCTTGCAACATTTTACTGATTTGCACAACAAATCCAGTACCTTTCCTTACAACCATTTCTTTCATAATTCGAAACAGAAAACGACCCCAATCCACTTTCTTTTCTGAAGTGATGGCCACCATCACTTGAATCTTCTCTTTGGTCAGTTTGTCGAATGTTCCAGCCTTGACTAACAAGGCTTTTGCCACGATATCAGCGAGTACCTGGTACTCGATCTTCAATAGCTTCTTGAAGCAGGAAGGTGAAAGTTCTTCTCCAGTGGCAGAAAAGTTTGTCAAAGCAATAGACAACTAGAAAAGATTATTTCCCACTACCATTTTTAGATCAAATTCTAGAAAAAGTAGCAGGAAATTCTTATTATTATTTTCTTGATGGGTATTCGGGGTATTATCAAATACCTATATCATTAAAAGATCAAGAAAAAACTATTTTCACTTTTCTTTTCGGAACTTTTGCATTTAAAAGAATGCCATTTGGTTTATGTAATGCTCCAGCTACTTTTCAAAGATGCATGTTAAGTATTTTCAGTTATATGATTGAAGAATTTGTAGAAATTTTTATGGATGATATAACTGTTTTTGGAAACTCATTTGAAAATTGTCTTAAAAACCTAGAAGAAGTATTAAAACGATGTGAAGAAAAAAATCTTGTTTTAAATTGGGAAAAATGTCATTATATGGTTAAATCTGGGATTGTGTTAGGTCATGTGATATCTGAAAAAGGAATTGAAGTTGATAAAGCCAAAGTTGATGTTATTGCTAATTTAACATCACCAAAAACGGTCAAAGAAGTTCGATCATTCTTGGGTCATGCAGGTTTTTATAGAAGGTTTATAAAAAATTTCAGCATAATATCTAAACCAATTTCGAATCTTTTAACAAAAGATACACAATTTGAATGGACTCAGAAATGTTAAAATGCTTTTAAAAAAAGAATTAATCTTTTAATTAAATCACCTATTTTACAACCTCCAGATTGGTCTTTACCATTTGAATTAATGTGTGATGCAAGTGATTATGCTATAGGAGCTGTGTTTGGACCGAGAAAAGAAGGAAAACCGTGTGCAATCTATTATGCTAGTAGAACCTTAAATAGTGCCCAAATAAATTATTCAACTACTGAAAAAGAATTACTTTCAGTAGTATTTGCATTAGATAAGTTTCGATCTTATTTAATTGGTTCTACTACTATTGTGTACACTGATCATTCTGCCGTAAAATATTTAACAAATAAACAAGATGCTAAGCCAAGATTAATACGGTGGATTTTATTGTTACAAGAATTTGATATTATAATTAAAGATAAAAAAGGAAAAGAAAATGTCGTAGCCGATCATTTATCTAAAATAATGGCTGAATCATCTCATAATGAAATACCCATAAATGAAAATTTTCCAGATGATCAGTTGTTTTATGCTACTATTATGCCCTGGTTTGCTAACATTGTAAATTTTATTGTGACAATTAAAATGCCTTCTCATTGGAATTCACAGGATAAGAATAAATTCTTGATAGAACTTAAAAAATTTTATTGGGATGATCCTTACTTGTTTAAGTATTATCCTGACCAAATTTTTCGACGATGCATACCCGACAATGAAGCAAGTAATGTTATTAAATTTTGTCATTCTGAAGCATGTGGAGGTCATTTTTCATCCAATAAAACAGCTGCAAAAA
>NC_133321.1:6038679-6049744 GCF_012295235.1 Primulina huaijiensis
TATATGAGTTTGTTTTTAAAATGAATATGTTTGTATATTTGAATATATAAAAGGAATAAAAAATCTAGGTTGTGATTTTCCGATAAATTTTATTACTAATGGACTAGTAATAAGATAGTGTGGGGGTGTGATGAAACTTAAAATTAATAATTTATTATATGTTAAAACCTATATTTTAAAATTTAAGTTTCTATAAAATTATGTTATTTTAGTATTGTGTGTTTATATTTAAATGTCTTACTAAATATGTTTTATTTTCAGGTTTTCTACGTGTTAGTATAATAATGATAACTCAAGCTAGAAAACTCAAATGGAGGTGATTCAAACATGTTTGAAATTCTTGAGAAATTATCTACAACTTTGCAGAAGACATGATTGCCTAAAAAGTTGGTTAAGATGATCAAATTGTGAAAATATCAAAACGAGGACAAATTTACTTTCACCATAACTAGCATATAATAAAAAAATCATAACTATTTCAATATTTAACCAAATGAGGTAAACCAAGTGGCCAAATTCATCTACAGACAATTCCCCACATGTTTGCTGTTTTGAGCAAAGTCAAATTCTGTGATTAAAGTCGTGGAACAAAGCATTGAAAGAAAGGACATGAAATTGAAGTTGGAAGAGACAAAGACTACTATGACAACTACATTGCATTAATAAAATTTTTGACCCTTTCTCTCATTTGGCCTATAAATAGAGGCATTGTGCTAGCTTGAGAATCATTCTATCTCATTGTAAAATATAGTGTGAGTGTGTATAAAAGTTCTAAGTTCTAATATATTTTTCATTTTCCAAATTATGAGTGATGTTTTTAGTGTTGATCAAAAGTAAGTTCATGGAAAGCTAAATCTATTATGTCAAGGTTAAGAGGATGAATTCTTGGTGAAGTAAGATTGTTTATATTTTGTATATTCTTTCTTTATTTCTTTTCATTTTGCTAATTTCTTTTTATTGTAGGTATAAAAATGANCCGCAACTAACTTATTAAATCATATATTTCATTTAGGCAATAGCGTGGCTCTGCCGGTTGTTCTAAATGAAATATAATGATTTAATTTAACATTTAATTTATGAAGTTATATATTTATATAGTTATATATATAATCATAGGTACCATATATAAAATATCGGTGAATTCGGTATTTTCTATAGTGAGAACTATATTATATTAGATATGTGTTTAAATATTTAATTTTCTAGGAACCATTATTTATGGTGGTTTCCTTTGTTTTTGTTTTAGTTAAATAATATTGCATAAACCAAGAATAAATCCTCGAGCCTTGACAAAATTTATAATTTGTAAACTTCGTTCTTGCATTTGGTAATCTATAAATTAATAAATTTAAACTAAAAATAACCTCTCTGTGGATCGATCTCGTACTTACGAAATATATTATTTGCAGACAACCTACACTTGGGTGAATTATAATTTAAGTAGTAGCACTGGGGCGGGTGAATATTGCCGGCCAAGCATGCCCAAGAAGTAAACCAGATGATTTGCGAGCATAGCACGAAAGGGCGGAAAGTTCTAATCTCCTTAGCGCACCCGAATATCAACATGAAGAAACTTTGCGTGGAGGTTGCGCTGGGGAAGGCAATTCAAGCCACCCTAGCACGATATATAAGAAAAAATATTTGGCAGATTTCATTCCAACTTTCTTGAAGCTACTTGTAGTATCCAAATACTAGAACACGTAAACCCAATGCATGATCGAATTAATTTATTTATTTTGTTAATAATTTATGCAATGCATGCTATATGTTAAATTTTTTTAAAAGGTATATATATTTATTCATTTATTTATGCAATTTAAGATGTTTTTATGAGTTTTTAGTTTTCAGACGAATATTCGATATCGAAACGGGAAAGGAGATCGGAGACGATTAAGATGTTAAAAATTTAAGTTATATTTTTATTTTAAGTCAAGAAAATTTTATTTTAAAAGATTTATAAATTTAGCATTTTTGGGAAATTTATCGAGTAAAATAAAGATGTTAAGCTTTAAATTAGCTAGTCCCGAAAATAAGGAAGTTATTTACGTCCACTCGAAATAAAATATTTTAATAATTATTTTTATGACTTAATTAATTAAACTAGATAGGATTTAATTATGGCTGGAATTTAAAATTTGTGGGACTTTTAATTTTAAAAAATTGGAAGGCTAAATTAGTTATTTAAGTTGTAAGGACATAATAAGTAAATTTTATTAGTGTTTTAATTAAACCAAAACACCTAATAAACATCCTAAGAGATCTATAAAAGAATCCTACCCTAACTCTACAACACAACTCGTGTAAAACCATAACACAACACACACACACACACACACGCACGCACACACACACTCAAAAACACATAGTTGGCCGAAGGTTTCACTAGGATAGGAAGAATTTTGGTTGATTTTTTTTGCAACAAAAACGGATCATCACGCCACTATACTTGATTAAATTAGTCAATTTTCAAGCCATAAAACGTAGCAAACCGTTTCCGTTCGGCCTCCGTTTTCCCACGCGTTTACTATCGTGGGTTTTAACGCAAAGACATGTCTAAACTCTTCTTTAATGCATAAATCTTGTTATATTATGTATTTTGATGTAAATCATGTATGAAAATTCATTTTTCATATGCAAGATATTATGCAAACCGATTTGAAACCGTTTTTGAAAATTCTAGCGCAAGACTAACGTTTTCTTGAGAATTCTCGATCGGAGGCTTCGGTTGGATCCCCAGGGCTGCTACTGCTGTGTATGGCCATGATTTAGGGTGTGTTTATATGCTGGTAAGTTGTACGGGTAGGGTCAGTAGCTGCTGGTTTAGTGTGGGAAGTGGCCTGTGCAAATTATGTGCGTGCGAGTGCTGTTCTTGGGTTCAATCACTAGGTTCAGTGCAGGACCTGGACTTGGGCTTGTGGCTATGTTTTGGGACGTGGATTATGGTCTTAGGGTAAGTCTAGTTAGGGTGGTTCCCAGTGAGGCTGGCCAGGAAGAGCGCTAGGATAGAAACAAGCGGTTGTGCGCAGGTGGAGCCACGCGAGGGGGCTGGTCATGGCTTTGGAGTTTGTGAGGCTTGGGCGTGGGTCTGGTAGTGGACGTGGGCTAGAACAGGGGCTTAAGTTTGGTCTAAGGTTTGAGTCTAGGACTTTGCTTGGGGCCGGTTCACGTTGGTTTAGGCGAGGAGTATAGAGAAGCGTATATGTGTCATATTGCGCCTACATGAGTTGTGTTCATGCGTGGGTGTGGTTCATGGTTTAAGGGGTTTGGTCATGGTTCGGGGCTGGTCTAGGGTCTTGGACAATAGGTTAGGATGTTGGCTAAGTATGGTTCGAGTCCTGAGTCGTTTGGTAAGTCGTAAGTTATTTTATTTAATCCGAGAATAGTATGTGTCTGAGTGCATCTTCGGGGCTATGGTTGATTGGTTAAATTATGAGGTTGTGACAGCATATCCAGGGAGATCAAATGAAGTTCACGATGATCGTAATTATGTATGACATGAAAAATAATTATTTCTGAGGTATGCGATTTGTCTTGTGACCAAATTATGTTACGGGTTTGGAAGCCAGAGAACTTGTCGGGGAACCTCTCCAACCTCTTCGGAGGAATTATGCATGTTAGGGAATGGACATCCAATCCAAGGACTATGGTGATCCCTGCCAGCCCAGTTCTTTGGTTTAGTTTTGTGGGGACCCGGACGCTAACTCATTTCTTAATCATTCTTGGGATTAAATGGATCAATTACGTAATCTAGGTCCAAAAAGTTTTTTTTTTTTAAAAAAAAAGCGAGCATAGCATACACAAATGTTGAAAAGACTACAACACGTTATAGTGTACTTTATTCAAAGTACAAGATCAAGTGCCAAATCTACAACAAGATGGACGATACAAATATGTTCCAACTAAAGTCATACAACTAGTGTTTATTAATCACAATCACATGTCTAGTGATAAACAACCAGTTTCTCTTCCAATCGAGTCGGGATCACCACTCTAAGTTCACTCGTTCAAGCTCTTCTCGACCCTGATCCTATCCCACCTGTTGTCATGCACACATACAAACACAACAACAGCCTGATACTCCGGTGAGAAACATGTTTCCCAGTATAAACAATGTATACATGCATTTCATATAATCATATACAAAGCATATAACATGTACAAAGCATCGTACTCTACGAAAACATAAATCAATACAAATCTGTAATTCAAACTCTTTAACTCTTACTCTTTGACTCGATTCGTATCTAGTCTAGGGATCCCGGTTTGAATAAGAATGTAACAAGTCTCCCACCTACTCTCCCATTCGGGGTGGCGGTACGTTCCTATTCCCGGACTTTGGTCCACTATATCGAGTTTCTATAATAGGAGTCGATCTTCTCCTAAGCACATCGATATAAACCAAATGTCCAGTGACTTGGCACCTCTACCAACGAATGCTATAACTCAATAGACTAAACATATTAATCTTAAGAATTGCAATCACATCAAAGCAATAACAATATAGTATGTGATTTTGGGAACTCAAGTTGTCTCTTACTCGAGTTATCTCTCCCGAGATCACATTGATTTATACCTTTCTGTTATCGAGGTTGGCTTTGGTTTGTTCTTTTACAGATTCTGAAGTTGAATTCTCGACTTCAAGTCTTCAATACCAAATCTGGAATGACATATTTCGATAGCCAATATTAACTTACAACTTTCAACAAGAAATCTCAATCGAAATACGTTTCAACGGCATAACGGCGCTATATCGAGATATCCAGCAACTCAAACAATAAGAGATACAAACCATAACCCATAACTAATAACAATTACAACCCTCAATATCAAAATCTGCACAAAATAATTCAACCATAATCTGGAAAAATGGTATCAATATCATACATGATCCGTTCTTTAATCCGGTTTCAATTCTACGATGACCATAAGCTCAAGAACACATAATAACAATCATATCATGATTTCCCCAACATCTAAATTTCAAACCATGCAGGAAATGAAGAAAACTTACATCCCTTCGAAGCCCTTGACGAGAGGAGCATGAAACTAAATTCGGATTGAGAATCGGACGGTCGGATCTTGCAAAATCACAATTCTAAGACTTGAGGGATTTTAGCCATGGAGTCTCTCGTTTTCTTGCTGCTATTCTGAAGGAAATGAAGTTGGAGGTTGATTACATGTTCAATTGCATGGCTAGACATGTGTCATTTTTTTTTCATGCATCACTGCTCGCGCATATGCGCGTCCAAAACCGGCGCATATGCGCGAGACCTACTGTCTCGGCACATAAGGATTTCATCTTCTCGCGCATATGTGCGCCCTGTCTTCGCGCATATGCGTGAGACATTCTATCTCGGCACTTTAGGCGTACACTTGCTCGCGCATATGCGCCCTGTCTTGCGCATATGCGAGAGGTCTTCTGCCTCTGCAATGGCTACTCGAGCATATGCGCGCCTCGTCTCCGCGCATATGCTGAGGTCTTCTGGCCTCACACATATTCCATGTCTTCCCAAGCCTTCTACGAGCACATCAATTCATTACTTATACAGTCTCGGATTAAAAGAAGATAATTTCGGGCATTACAAGTTTGATCAAACGATTTATGTGTATGGGTCACTTGCATTGAACAGAACTCTACGCAAAATAATTTACAGTTATGATGCTATGACGAGTATGAAAATATGATTTTATGAAAATGTTTATGCATGAAAGCCGCGTTATACGTATTTATTCTTATATTATGCTATGTACGATCTATGCTTAAATTGCTTGGATTTTTATTACGTAGTACTTCTTATTCACGGTTTATACATGCTGAGTCATTAGGCTCACTAGACTTGATCGATGTAGATGATGTAGTTGAGAAGACGGGAGGCAATGACCAGTGAGCAGGCTCGGACTAGCGGCAATGCAAATCCGAAGACCTTGTAGTTCACGAGAATTTTAATCACGCACGTTTAAAACTATTTTCTCAAATTTTACGCCTTAGTATTGGTGACTATTAAGTTGAGACTTTCTATATTATGTTATATTTTTTCAAATTATGGTGGGCATTTTAAACATGGGATTTTGATGGTTGTGATATTTAAAGTAATGGAGTTTTAATATTAATTTTATTTTAGTATGATGGTGACCATTAAATTTTTTTACGAGTTATAAATTATTTAATAAGAAATATTTAAATTTTTTCACAAATATTAAAGTAGTAGTATTTTAAGACAAGGTTCGTCACACTACCTACTTAGAAAAACCATAGCACACATTTTTTTGGAGAGCTTGTAAAAATTTCAGAGGTTTTTCATCGTCTAAGGAGCCACTACATGCAAGGAAAAGAACCGGAGTCGAGGGAACATGAAGATTTCTAGATTTTCGCGCAGCGTGTCTTCTATCCTTCCTCTACTCTAGTATTTTTAGTTGAAACTTTATTTTAATTATTGCCTAAATATTTTGTTGTCACGTTTAATAGCTGAACTCTTTCTTTTTTGGGATTAAGAGTATCCTACCCAGAACATTTGTTGGACTTAATTAATCATCGACTTTTGCTATATTCTTGATTATATTATAGTTTTTCCTTGAATTATTGAAGTCTAGCTAGCTTTGATATTATTTTATATTACAAGTGAGTTCGAGAGAATAATTTGTAATAGGAACGAGAAATATAATCTCTGAATTTACAATTTGCATAGACATATGAAATTAAATACACGTTGATAATCGTATTCCAATAGGTCGAAAGTTAGGAGATTCCATAAATCGTTAATCCAATTCATCGTTGATAAACCATTAAAGATATTTAATTATTTCATTGGATCGAATTAGTTCGACATAGCTTGAGAAAGTGTGTTAATTATTTATGGAATCTTGTCAAAAGCAATGAAAAATAATTGAGATTAATTATTAAAAATAATGAGGGGTAAGTGAACGAGATTCTCAACAAATGCATTTCTCATTTGGTTTTAAATATTAATTTTACATTGCTTATTTAATCTTTGAGCCATTTAATAATTTAAATTCTGGCAGTTAACGAATCGGTTCAAATTATCATTGCTAAAGAATATATAAGTTAAAAAAATATTCGTGTAATACAGTCTCGATAGAACGATATCCATATTTTTATACACTATACTATAACTTGCATCGTGCACTTGCCAGAACATTGAACTTGAACTTGAACTTTTCAATCATTTTTAACGGGGATTCTTAGTGGAAGAAAAGCTTGATCAAGTTTTTGGCGCTGCTACCTAGAACTGTTAATTAACTATTGTATTTTCAGTTATTTTCTTTAGTATTATTTCATTTTTCTTCGTCTGATACCTCTTCTTTTATTCAACATATCTTTTCTGGTGCATTCCAAGATCACTTAACTTTGAACTTGAGCAGTTTGATCCTGAGATCCAAAGAACCTTTCACAAAAAAATAAAACAGCAGAGTATCAAGGACATAATGGAAAGGAAAGAGCGTGAAGAGGAGCTTTATGAAGAACGACGAATTGAGAAACCAAAGCACATAACCATGTCGGAGTATGCACAACCTTCTCTGGACGGTACAAGCCCAAGCATAGTTAGACGGACTCTGCGTCCACATCAGTATGAAATAAAGCCAGTCATAATCCAAATTATTCAAAATACGGTCATGTTTGGGAGAACTGCTCTAGATTACCCCAACACTCACATAGCGGATGTAACGCCCTAGATTCGACGACTGTCCTCACTGTACCAAGACGAGTCTTTCCAGCGTGCTTATGTCCTCACTCACACGCACCCTAAGAAACTTCCCAGGAGTTCACCCATCCCAGAATTGCCCCAAGTCAAGCACGCTTAACTTTGGAGTTCTTATGTGATGAGTTACCGAAAAGAAGATGCACCTTCGTGGTATGAGTAATACATATCAAATCTTTTAAGCCCTCTTCAACTGTACAGTCCATTACATTGAACAGTCTCGGAATCCCTCTCCTTCCGGTGTAAGATCGCTTCATTCATGTTCCCTCCGCCTAGAAGCCTGCCAGGAGCCGCTCATTGTCCGTGCAACCTCATGGCACCGGCGATCACCCCCCGCTCTCTTCGGCCCCGGGCCTCACATGCCCACCAGCTTCCGCTTGGTTCGTCCCCGAACCATACCGTACTAGAAGAGGTCGGCTCTGATACCAACTGAAACGACCTCGATTTTTTTTTAATATCTAAACCATAACTTCTAAATTTCTAAATAAAATAATTTAACATAATCATGAATCCTAATAAACTAACAATTTAAAACTCAAGTGCATAAAATAAATCCTAAATCATCACCTAACCAAAACATCCTAAATTGACCTTTGAAAAGATCACTAACAATAAAAATAAAGCATAAGAATTCTCTAATAAAAATCATTAACATAAATCTTTAAATCTTAAATCTAATAAACTAGTGCGGAAACATAAAGGCTCTCGGGTGTGTACTGCTGCACTCGATCGACTCAATCGTCACCGCCTCCAAAAATCATCAAATCCTGCATCATACAAAGCTAGTGAGTCTAATGACTCAGCACGTTCTAAACATAGATAATAAATAATACATATACAAGCACATGCATTTAAAAATCATATTTTTATTTAAAATAGCTTTTGGAAAATAAATAAACCATTTTAAAATCCTTGAAAAATCATTTAAGCATAATTAAATCATAAATAGAAAAATCATTTTAAAATAACTTTAAGCATAAATAAATCATTTTAAAAATAGCTTTAATCCTCATCGTAAATCATATATCATAAAATCATTTTTATCATAAGCTTTCAATCATATATCATTTTGGGTAAAGTTTGATCCTTGAAAGTGACTAGCTTTTATCCTTTGGTCGACTGCAGTCTTAGCTCCACATGGTCCATGGGGGTGAGCACTAGGCTCCACCATGGAAATATGATCGTCGGGATCCCTCGGGGGCTTTTTCCCATATACAGGGTCCCTCTGGGGCCTTGGCCCGAATATGGGTTCCCTCTGGGGCCTTGGCCCTCACGTCATCTCCACAAAATCGTATATCATAAATCATATCATTTGTCACAATCAATTCACATCTCTCAAAATATTTTCCTTTTTCTTTTAAAATCATAAAATAACATAGCTTTCCAAAAATAGCATTTTAAACAGTATAAATTGCACAGGTTTACCATAAATTATAAAAATACATATTATCATCAAAATCATCATTTTAAATCATAAAATATCATTTAACATGCGTTATGATCCTTCGGGACGCTGCCAAGCGTTTTCGTATTTTTCCTAAGTGTAAAAAGACTGTTTTGCTCCTGGACGTAAAAATTCTCGAATTTATCTTTTTCTCACTTTTGATGACATGGAATTATTATAAATAATTATTTAAGCTTAAATAAATTTTCTCGTATTTTTATTTGGCTTAAATCGATGACTTTTAAATTAATCTTTATATATAACATATTAATGCGTTTTAATCCCGAATTAAACCAAATCTTAATATAAAATTCCCAAATTAAAAACTTAGACATTTAATAATTATCTAAGCTTAAATATAAGTTTCCATAATTTTATAAAGCTTAAAACTAGGCGTTTCAATTAATTCGTTAATTAACGTTTCGTGCGACGATTAAATCCCGGAAAATTCCAAAACTCATTATTTTGATCCCAAATTTTAAACATAACATTTTTAGTATTTATTCTACCCTTCCAAGTCATGAGCCACACCCGTGGACCCATGGATTCGATTTTAGTCCTTTAATTTTCGAAATTGACACATAATCGAACCACCCGAGCCATCTCTCAATTTTCTCGAGCCACGCCCGAGCCACCTCAAGCCAAACCCTAGCCAACCCACCTAGGCACCCTCCTAACCAAGCCCAAGCCCCTGAACTTAGGCCCGGCTTGCTCAAACCTTGCTGGACAAAAGACCCAGAACCTGTGCTCATGGAGAATCACGCTCAAGAATTCCTAGCCAAACCTGGACCCTTCCAGCCGAGCCACCACCGAGCCCACACGACCCTTACCGTCCCTAGACCACGCCCAGACTCGACCCAGACCATCCCTTACCCTGGAACCCACGCACGAAGCTTCTGAACCCAGAACACACTCCTGCGCGCGTTCCACTTTGCTGCCATCCTCACGTTTTTCATGAGCCAGGACCCAACCGAGCCACCTTCTGAGCCCAGCCCTTCCTAACCTCCCTGGACCTTCCTAAGGCATCGACCAGACCACCTAGCCCAGCCCCAAACCGAGCCGCAAGCCACCTGCACAAGGAGACAGCCGCAGCGCACCTCCATGGTGCTTCTCACGATTTCCATGTTTTTGCTCTAGCCCAAGCGCCCAGCCACTCCAGCCTATGGCCCGACCCCTACCCATCACCCTAGGACCCTGATGGACCACCTAGCTTGCCCTTAGCCCCGCTGCAGCCCCCTCTCGAAGCCCAGCTGTGTGCAACGCATGGGGGAGAGTCCCAATTCACGTGGACTCTTCCCCAGCCCCTAGCTCGAACCCTAGCCGCCCTAGGACCAGACCCTGTGTAAAGGCCTAAAAATCCGTATTTGAAAATTTTCGGAAAAATTAAAAATTTTCTTTTTAAAGTAATTAAAATGCCTCATTCACAAAATAATCTAATAATTCAAGTTTTTAATGTTCTAAATAGCAGCGGAAAAAATTATCGTTCGCAAAATAACAAGTTAAGGTAATCCAACAACTGATAAAAATGTTTGAGCGATAAAAATATTAAAAGCTGAAAAGTGAGGTCCTCGGGTTCCACTACTGCCGACTCGAGCTGGCTCACTGATCCCCGCCCTCGGTCCCGACATCATCAGTACCTACAACAATCAAGTCTAGTGAGCCTAAAGACTCAGCATGCATATATCGTAAATAACAAGTAAATAAATAATAAAGTCGAATGCAAGTGAAAATTTCCTGTAATGAGGTGTAACGTAAAATATCATTTCAATGGTAATTATAGTACGTGCATAACTTAACTGAAAATATCATAGTGAAAATGTTTGCTCCTTGGAGCCCTGTAATGAAATAACTTGTAATAATTTTCTGGTGAGATTATGGTCTACGCAAGTGGTCCCTGAACTGA
>NC_133321.1:6054780-6077102 GCF_012295235.1 Primulina huaijiensis
TTATCGTTCGCAAAATAACAAGTTAAGGTAATCCAACAACTGATAAAAATGTTTGAGCGATAAAAATATTAAAAGCTGAAAAGTGAGGTCCTCGGGTTCCACTACTGCCGACTCGAGCTGGCTCACTGATCCCCGCCCTCGGTCCCGACATCATCAGTACCTACAACAATCAAGTCTAGTGAGCCTAAAGACTCAGCATGCATATATCGTAAATAACAATTAAATAAATAATAAAGTCGAATGCAAGTGAAAATTTCCTATAATGAGGTGTAACGTAAAATATCATTTCAATGGTAATTATAGTACGTGCATAACTTAACTGAAAATATCATAGTGAAAATGTTTGCTCCTTGGAGCCCTGTAATGAAATAACTTGTAATAATTTTCTGGTGAGATTATGGTCTACGCAAGTGGTCCCTGAACTGAACTGAACTGACCGGTAACTGGCGACCGGGCCGGTAACTGGCGACCTGACTTAATAATGCTGAACTGAACTGAACTCTGCCACAGTATACTGGGTGAAACAACTGAACTGACCGGTAACTGACGACCGGACCGGTAACTGGCGACCGGATTTAATCATGAGAGTAGAGTGACCACAAACAATATCGCATAAATCTCAAAACTAATATTTTTGCACGTAATATAAATACATAACATCATTAAATATGAACAATTTCGATCTTCTTGCATTAAAATAATGTATTTGCGATATTTAAAAATACATATATGGCTTGATTGAAGAGTGAAAGAAGATATAAACATGCCTTGGTTTGTTTTGACAGAACACAAACGAAATAACGACGCGGCGCGGCGGAGACGGAGTGCTCTTCACGTTCTTACTTTTCTCTCTTAATTCCTTTAAACCAAGCATGCACCATAATTATTATAATGGAATAAAAATCGTAAATGTGATGCATGAACATTTAAAAATATCATGATTTGTGCTCAGGGCGCTGCTAGGACCAAAATCTCACCTCGGGTGCAAAATGACCATTTTGCCCCTGGAAACCCAAATATTAACGTTTAAACCCTGGACCTCTAAAATTGACCCGAAACTTACCAAACTCCTTAAAATGTCCCAAAACATTTTTAAAAGTATTCCTAGACGTAAACTCGAGCCAAATTCACAACTTAACCGATTCGTTTTAAAACTTGGACCGGGGTTCCGGTTTTAACCCGAATCGACTCGAAATTAAACCAAATTTCTCCCAAATTTTTACCATACTTAATACACCTTCTAACAGCCTCTAAAATTTTCAAAATTAGTCCCCTAACTCACGGCTAAACCTATTGCCTTATTGCAAATCCTCGGCCACTCACCTATCCAACCAACAAACCAACACATGTCCCCACCTGCCTCTACCTTCGGTTCACTCTCCTACCCCCACATGTCCAACCTTATGACTCACCAAGGGACTAAATGAACTCCCTAAACCAAGCTAATCCTATAAACGTGCTGCCGCACACGCCGTTTCCCGAAGGATACTCGGTTCTCGCCTCAACCGCCTTTCACGAGCTACCCTTCACAAGATCGAGCTTCACTCTCAACCACACATCCATGGCTCCCTCTTAGCATATTACTAGACCCTACTGGACCCATAAGACTCACATCTATACTCCCATGCACACCACATCTCAACCCCATTCGCAAATGCTCAGGAGGAGCCAATCCCAAAGGCACACTACTCTCGGCCCTTCTCCTGCACAAACCAGCAACCAACGAAACCCCCAAGACCTCCCCTTGACACCATGTACAGCCCTTAATCAACCAAAACCGCAGGCCCTTGCGCACCATAAATAAAACGTGAGTAGTGAGTCAAAAGTGCAAGGATTTATGTAAATCTTTCCACTAAAACGTGCACACATGATAGATCGAAGGGTTTCCATGCATTTACACAAACTTTGACATAATATTGGCATGAATGATGCAAGGAACAAAGATGCAAGCGTGCCTTGGTGATTTGAAGACAAGAATGATGCAAATGGAGACCCGGATGAAGTTTTTCCTTGCAAATCAAGAGAGAGCCGAAGCCTTCAGCTGTTGAGTTCTGAAACCGAGGGTGGGGAATGCTGAAAGGGGTTGTCGGCTGTGTAACGTAATTAGGTTTAGGGTAATGGTGCGTTTAAGGGTTAATTATATAGATAAAATATTAGTTAATGGGCCTAAATTGTTTAATCAAAGATTAAAAAGATGATTAAGCCCTATAAACTCAAAAGTAGGCTCATTAAGCTCAAACCAACTCTCGAAAAATATTTCGAGTTGGAAAAATTTTGAAAATAATAGCCGAACCATTAAAAAGTCCCCCGATTCAATAAAATTTGCGTACCGTTAAAAATAAAATCCTGCGGGTAAAAATACCCAAATAAAATCCTATTTTTGAAACATACACTTAAAAATGCTTTAAATTAATTTATAAAAATAAATCGTGTAATAAAATAATTTTCCTTAAATTCTCCGATCTCCGTTCCTCGATCGAACGTGAAATGCACCTAGAAACCCTAATGCGTGAACTTTTAAAATTTCATGAATTAAATCCTATCATGCATGAATTATGCAATAAAATGCATAAAAATAATTAAACACAATTTAATGAAATAAACATGAATTTAATGCTTAAAACAATTTAATAAAGTACCAAAGAATTTAATAACTCGCATGCATGTGGTGGTTCATGTGGACCTTCAGATTTTCGGGACGTTACACCCTGACCTAGACCACGACCCTTAGGACCCGACTCAGACCGAGACCAGGTCGAGCCTCAAGACCCCATGCATAGTAATCAAACCCTTGAACCACACATGACACAAATACCCTTCGGCCCTTCTCCTGCTTCTTGTCCCACGGTTTCCAGCATGTGTTTCTCAATTATTTATCATGTTTTGGTCAAGTTTTATTTCTATTTTATCATGTATTGACAGCGTGTTCGTTGGAATCAAAAACGATTTCAAAAGAAACGTAAAATCGTAAAAACGTCGAAAATACGTATCATACTGTAAAATAATCGAATACCTATTTTATTCAAGAATAAAAAATAAAACACACATATTATGATTTGTATGATGTTTGAAAGAAGTTTAGGAAACGTGCTTTTGCGTTTATAACGCTCGATTATTCGATCGTTGGCGAGGGTGCGACGTTGGACGACCGGACGACGAAGAACACAAGTTTTTCTTTTCCTCCGAATTTTTCAAAAATTGTGGTGTGTGCTTGAGGGTGAAATCGGCTGATGGAGGCTGAATTATTAGGTTTAGAAGACCTAAAACACTAATTTATAATTAAATTAACATGTTAAATGTGATTTGGTTTGAGCTTGCAACTTAAGGGTAATTGGGCTNGGAAACGTGCCTTTGCGTTTATAACGCTCGATTATTCGATCGTTGGTGAGGGTGCGACGTTGGACGACCGGACGACGAAGAACACAAGTTTTTCTTTTCCTCCAAATTTTTCAAAAATTGTGGTGTGTGCTTGAGGGTGAAATCGGCTGATGGAGGCTGAATTATTAGGTTTAGAAGACCTAAAACACTAATTTATAATTAAATTAACATGTTAAATGTGATTTGGTTTGAGCTTGCAACTTAAGAGTAATTGGGCTTACTTAAATTAATTAAATTGAGCCCAATAACACTTAATTAATTAAATAATAAGAGTTCATAAAATTAGTTTCCATAAAATAATATTTTTGATATTTTAAAACTCTTTGTTTGCCCAAAACCGGCTTTCCGGGAAAAATAAAGTTCAACTCGTAAAATAATTCGAACTCCAACATTTTTAGGAAAATTAAATCATTTTTAAATCATATTAGGAAGCCTCATTATTATTTAATGAAAAATAAATATTCTTGTCTTGGTCGTCACCGGTCTCCTTCCCCTGCCTATTATCGAATATTTCGGGTAAAATCCTTAATTTCATGACCGGAAATCACGCACAAAATCAGAGCCAACGTGTCGTTCTCGAAAATTTGCAAAAGTGGTATCAAAAGAAAGCTTATGAGATAAGGAACAAAACCCCTCAATCAATTTCCCAACTCCGGCGACGTACGGTGACGATTCAGCAGAGAAAAGGGCGGCGGGTTTCCGATGGGTTTTCTGGAATCTCGATTTTTCCTATCAAACGTGGTATCAACAGAAAGCTTACGTCGAGAGCTTTCCGACCGTATATTTATTTGAATTTTTCGATCACTTGTGCGGCCATAATCGGCGGTCAAAGTGGCGGATGTGGTTTGAAGATGTTTACAGAAAGTTACGGGGAGAGAGAGTGGATTCGTGTGTGTGAATAGGTGTAGTGTGTGAGAGAGAGTGTATTATAATATATATATAGATATATATATATATATTAATATTATATGTTTGTTTATCTTTTATCTTTTCGGGGTTCGAAACTTGACCCGGTCTATTTTATTTCAACTCTCGTGTGCTATAAATTTTAAATACGTATTTTAATATCGTCGATAAACCGATATTTTCTAATACATATTTCAACACACGATTTAATTATTTGACTTAATTATTTTAAATTCCTCAATTTAAAATAAATAATCTTAATTATCGCCAAAGAACATATAATTAAATCGGGTCATTACATGGGGCCTCGGGTCCAACATCTAATATTAATAATTATAAATGTAACAAATCAAATNATAGCTCCTAAGACCCGAGAATCCCACTCTAACTCGTATCTCCTCGCCTGGAGCTGAACTCTGGCATCCCAAGCCTCGCCTCACCTACCGTCAAGCACATGAAAACAAGAGGTAGCCGACGTGCCGGTGAGTATAAACCCAGTATGATACAATCAATAACATATGAGATTTAAAATGACAAATAGTTCATATAATTTCATAAAGATGCAATATAATGCAATGCATGATCAGAAGCTGTGGGCTATCAATAAATCTCAAGATCAAGTGAATCATCTGGTCATAGGGTACCCAAGGGAAGAGAACAACATCCACCGACTCATCCGCTCGGGGTGGGTTGCTGTGTTCTACAATCCCAGGACTATGGTGCGTCTATAGAGAGTGTTCAGGCCATAGCAGCGACCTCCGCATACACTATGCCAACTCAACTATAGCCCCATACGTCCAACAAATCAATAAATCAAGGCGACCTCCGTCATATCAAATCTGAATCGACAAGTGGCTCAATATACAATGTAATGATGCAAATCAATATCATAATCTCGATATTATAATAAACTCATCTCAAGACAACAACCATTATCAAATCACAAGTATTTCATCGAGCCATAGAATTTTCAATTAAAAATAAAAATGATACTTTTACCTCGTATGTTACCGACCGTAACATACCTTTCAAATATTACCAAAAGGAGATCCAAAGGTGTAGTCGAGAAGTCTTGAATCTTTGAAGTATACTATAACTCAAGAACTCGGTTCATTTATCAAAATAGAGCAGTTTCTGTACAAAATTCATTATTAATTCAATAGTACTTCAAATCAAGATCCGCGAATTGGATATGCAAGAAACCTCAAAGCCCAACAATTGTTTTTCACAAAGTTTTGTCAAAAAAAGTTGTTTACCCATTTGTTCATAATCTGAAACATACAACATCATTCTCACGAATTCTGCGTGAACACATTTCTGGCACACTTTATTATTTTGAGCATAACTTCCTCAATATCCAATGGAATCAAGCCAATTTATTATTGTTTTGAAGATAAGACAATGCTCTAGAACTTTCATTTGAACAACAAATTCAGAATCCCAACCGATGAATACCAGAATTTGAATAAACATAAGGCATGTACACAAATCTGCACTAACTCGGAATTCCAGACTAGTTTTAGTAAAATTACATATCTCTCTCATTTCTTCATGGAATTGAGTGATTCAAGAACCAAATCGAAGTTAACTTGATGCTCTACAAGTTTGATGAAGACCATAACATCAAAATCTAAATAGAAACGTCCCATATACCCGAAATACAGTAGGCATAAAAACTGATCTTGCACAAAAACAAGAAACCATGCTCAAATCCATTTTAAATTCAAACCAACTCAATTATAACATCTACAACATCTTAATATCTCAAATATCAACTCAAATATCAATTCTAAACTTCAACCCATTTCCAAACTTGAACAAGAATGGGAAATACTTACATCACCTTGAAGATCTTGAAGAGATGATCACAAATCTATCTTTATTTCATAATTTCATTGAGTAAATCTCTCTTAAATTGAAGAGAAATGTAAAGTTGGAAGGAGATGTATGAGGATTTGCGTGTAGGAGAAAGGAAATAATTGAGAATGAGTGGTGGAAGTCAAAGTGAACTTAAAAAATAAATTTTCGCATCTGTCAACGCCGCAACGCCACTTTCTAGCGCCTCAGCGCAAAAAATCCCGAAATGTTAGCACCTAGGCGCCACTATTCAAGCGCCGCAGCGTGTGAATAGTAACTTGTGAACAGTAAATTTTTTTTTTTTAAATTTTTTATTTTTATTATTATTTTTTCAAAATCAGGCATTACAATTTCTCCCCTCTAAAAATAGATTACGTCCTCGAAATTAAATCATCAATTTCAAGTCTACGATATGATGATCAATACTGAAAATAGAAGCATACTTCATTTGAATAACTCTGGATATTTATGTCTCATTTTTTTCTTTTAATTTCCAAGTTGCCTCCTCGACACCATGTATGTTCCACTGTACTTTAATCAACGATATCAATTTAATTCTGAGTTGCTTATCTTTTCTGTCTAGAATCTGAATCGGTCTCTTAATATAGCTCAAAGTCTGATCTAACTCAACCTCGTCAGGTGGAAGTACATGAGAAGGATCTGGATGATATTTCCTCAACATAGACAAATGAAAAACATTATGAACACCTGATAATGCAGGTGGAAGAGCTAATCTATAAGCCAAATCACCAACACGTTCCAAAATCTCATACGGACCTACAAATCTCGGTGATAATTTTCCTTTCTTTCTGAATCTAACTGTACCACAGAAAGGAGATATTTTCAGAAAAACTCTGTCACCTTTCTCAAATGGTGACATTCCAATGCTCACTTGATAACTTTTGTTGTAAGAAAACTCGACAAGTGGTAACGAATCCTGCCAACCAATACCGAAATCCATCACTACAGCTCTTAGCATATCCTCTAATGTCTGAATAGTATGTTCTGACTGTCCGTCTGTCTGAGGATCATATGCTGTACTCAAATGCAAACGATTACCAAGGGCCTCTTGTAAACTCTGCCAAAAATGAGAAGAAAATCTAGGATCACGATATGATACAATGGACTTAGGCACACCATGCAATCGCAAAACTTCTATGATGTACAATCTAGCCATCTGATCATGCCTATATGTCATTTGATAAGGAATGAAACATGAAGACTTGGTTAATCTGTCAACGATAACCCAAATTGCATCACAACCCCTCGACGACCTCGGTAATTTGGTGACAAAGTCCATGGTGATATGGTCCCACTTCCATTCTGGAACCTTAAGGCTATGCAAAAGATCTCCCGGTCGCTTCCTTTCTTCTTTCACTTGTTGACAATTCAAACATCGAGATACAAATTCTGCTATGTCAAATTTCATTCTTTTTCACCAAAATTGTTTTTTCAAGTCATTGTACATCTTTTTGCTTCCAGGGTGTACACTGAATTTACTGCAATGAGCTTCACGCAAAATCTGTATCCTCAACTCTGAAATATCAGGAACTGCAATACGATCATTCACAAACAAAATACACTCATTATTGACCCGAAATTCTGATTGATGTCCGGATCTGACAAGTTCAACTGATTTCTGAATGCTTTGATCTACCCTTTGGGCCTATCTAATTTTTACAAACAACTCTGGCTCTGCCTGAATCACAAATACTCTTACAGGTTGAGTATCTATCACAAAATCCAAACCAGAAAGACAACAGTCTTCTACTAGATCAGATACACTGCTAGTGATCAAGGACATACTGCATACTTTTCTGCTCAAAGCATCGGCTGCTGCATTAGACTTGCCTGGATAATATTTTATTTCGCAATCATAGTCTTTTAACAAGTCTAACCAACGTCTCTGTCTCATGTTCAGCTCCGCTTGTGGAAAGAGGTATTTCAAACTTTTATGATCAGTGAATATCTCAAATGTCTCCCCATACAAGTAGTGACGCCAAATCTTTAGAGCAAAAACCACTGCTGCTAGTTCCAAGTCATGCACTGGTATTTAGACTCATGTGGCTTCAACTGTCGTGAAGCATAGGCAACAACACGACCATGCTGCATTAATACACAACCCAGTCCTTGATGTGAAGCATCAATGTGCACTGTAAATCCTCCTACACCTGATGGAATAGTCAGAACTAGAGCACTAGTCAATCTCTTTTTAAGTTCAACAAAACTAGTCTCACATGCCTGAGACCAAATAAATGGTGCATTCTTTTGTGTCAGCTGGGTAATTGGCCTCGCAATATGTGAGAATCCTTCAATAAATCTGCGATAATATCCTGCCAAACCCATAAAACTACGCACCTCAGGAACTGATGTCGGTCTAGACCAATTGATGACTGCCTCAACTTTACTCGGATCAACTGATATACCAGCACTCAAAATCACATGTCCAAGAAAAACCACTTTATCCAACCAAAACTCGCATATGGATAATTTAGCATACAACTTTTCAGTTCTCAAAATCTGCAAAACAGCTCTCAAGTGCTCGACATGCTCAAATTCAGATTTTGAATAAATAAGAATATCATCAATGAAGATCACAACAAATTGATCTATATACCTTTGAAACACACGGTTCATCAAATCCATAAATACCGCAGGTGCATTGGTCAACCCAAAAGGCATTACAAAAAATTCAAAATGCCCATACCTGGTACGAAAAGCAGTCTTAGGCACATCTGCCTCTCTAACTCTTAACTGATGATATCCAGATCTTAAATCAATATTAGAATATACAGAAGAACCCTGCAACTGGTCAAAGAGATCATCAATCCTTGGCAAAGGATACTTATTCTTTACTGTGGCTTTATTCAACTGTCTATAATCGACACAAAGCCTCATAGACCCATCTTTCTTCTTCACGAATAAAACCGGAGCACCCCAAGGTGAAACACTTGGTCTTATATATCCTTTAGCCAATAGATCCTCAAGTTGTTCCTTTAGTTCCTTCAGTTCAATTGGCGCCATCCTATAAGGAGCTCTAGAAATAGGCTGTGTACCTGGCATCAACTCAATGTTGAACTCAATCTCTCGGACTGGAGGAAATCCTGGAATTTCATCTGGAAATACATCTGAAAATTCACTAACAATTGGAATATCTGCCAATTTAGGTACTGACCTTGAAATATCAATTGCATAAACCAAGAAACATTCTGCTCCTTTCTGCAACAAACGAGTCATGGACAAAACAGATATCAAAGGAATCTTAGCTCGAGAACCCTTACCATAGAATGTCCAGTGATCTGTCATATCAGGCCTAAACTTAACAATCTTCTGAAAACAGTCTACAGTAGCCCTGTATCTTGTCAACATGTCAATACCAAGTATGCAGTCAAAATCAGACATCTCCAACACAATACAATCAAGCTCAATGACATTATCCTCATAACGAAATTCACAACCACTTATCATTTCTGCTGACCTCATCACTTTGCCCAGTGGAGTAGAAATAGATAATGTAGATAATAATGGCATAGAATGCAGTGAATGCAATGAGACAAAGTGCTCAGCTATGAAAGTATGTGATGCACCAGTATCCATCAAAACATAAGCAGGATAACCTGAGAGAAAACAATTACCTGCAATGACATTATCTGGAGCATTATGTGCCTCATCCTCAGTGAGTGCAAAAACTCGGGCCTGTTGTCCAGGTGGCTGTCCTACCTTGTGGCTACCACTCTGTTTGTTCTGATCTGACCAGTTTAACTGCTGATAGGAATGAACTGTAGGGGTCTGGCAGTTCTGGTGAGGTGTCTGTCTCGATGATCCCCCACTCTGAGATATATCACATCCACGGTTAGGACACACTCGAGCTCAGTGTCCCACCAGATTACACAAGTGACAAGCTCCCGAGACTCCTCTACACTGATCGGTATAATGTCTACCGCCACATTGACCACAAGTCAGGCCCGAATAACCAGTGCTCTGAACTGAACCAGACTGTCTCGATCCACTAGAACTCAAAAAATTACTGTCATGCCTCTTAAATTGTTTCCCTCTAGCCCTAAACTACTTTCTTATGTTGCCACTGNGGAGCAAATCTCAGTAAATTCGAGAACTTAGCAACATAGTCCTCAATATTCAAATTTCCCTGCTTTAAATTTGCAAACTCGGCTCCCCTATCTTTCCTGTAAGAGGTAGGAAAGAAACGCTGATAAAATTCAGATTTAAAGATATCCCAGGTAACAATCGTACCTCGACTCTCTAAAGCTTTCTTGGTCATGATCCACCAACTTTTAGCAACATCCAATAACTGATGAACAACTAACTTGATTCTACGATCATCTGGATACTCAAGAGATTCAAATAATTGGTCCATATTCTCCAACCAGTTCTCACACTCTAATGCATTCTCTGTACCCTTCAACATCGGTGGGTGCAAAGACTGAAATCTGGCTAACAGTATCTCCATCGGAGTCGGAGTTATATCCATCTGAGTATGAGTAGCACTGCCCTGATCTTGTGCCACTGGTATGTTCTGTCTAGGTCTACCACGACCTCTACCTCGAGTAGCCATGTCTGATATACAATAGATCAAACACATATAAAATCACAATATCATAATCATCTCAATCTTGTATCAATCATCTCTGGCTCTCGAGACTCAATAATCTCAAAAATCTCGAATAAAGCTCAACAATATAATATCTCAATTATAATAATGTATTTCACAGTATGGCACAATGAAAATGCTAGCAAATATATCACATGATCAAGCAATTCGAACTGACTCGATTTACCCTTTTCCCAAATATCATATGCTCTGATACCACCTAGTGTGGGGCCCCGAGTCCGACATCTAATATTAATAATTATAAATGTAACAAATCAAATGATTGAGTAAAATACATAATCAATGGTTCACCAACAAACATAAATATCGTTAAAATAATTTAAAGATCTCAAATACTTGAAATATAAATTTTAACATTCCAAAATAAAGTAGTGAACCAAATAAATCCAACATCATCACATAGCTCCTAAGACCCGAGAATCTCACTCTAACTCATATCTCCTCGCCTGGAGCTGGACTCTGGCATCCTAAGCCTCGCCTCACCTACCGTCAAGCACATGAAAACAAGAGATAGCCGATGTGCCGGTGAGTATAAACCCAGTATGATACAATCAATAACATATGAGATTTAAAATGACAAATAGTTCATATAATTTCATAAAGATGCAATATAATGCAATGCATGATCAGAAGCTATGGGATATCAATAAATCTCAAGATCAAGTGAATCATCTGGTCATAGGATACCCAAGGGAAGAGAACCTCCCAGCAACATCCACCGACTCATCCACCCGGGGTGGGTTGCTGTGTTCTACAATCCCAGGACTATGGTGCGCCTATAGACAGTGTTCAGGCTNAAACTCATATCAAGACAACAATCATCATCAAATCACAAGTATTTCATTGAGCCATAGAATTTTCAATTTAAAATAAAAATGATACTTTTACCTCGTATGTTACCGACCGTAACATACCTTTCAAATATTACCAAAAGGAGATCCAAAGGTGTATATACTATAACTCAAGAACTCGGTTCATTTATCAAAATAGAGCAGTTTCTGTTCAAAATTCATTATTAATTTAATATTGCTTCAAATCAAGATCCGCGAATTGGATATGCAAGAAAACTTAAAGCCCAACAATTGTTCTTCACAAAGTTTTGTCAAAAAAAGTTGTTTACCCATTTGTTCATAATCTGAAACATACAACATCATTCTCACGAATTCTGCGTGAACACATTTCTGGCACACTTTATTATTTTGAGCATAACTTCCTCAATATCCAATGGAATCAAGCCAATTTGTTATTGTTTCGAAGATAAGACAATGCTCTAGAACTTTTATTTGAACAACAAATTCAGAATCCCAACCGATGAATACCAGAATTTGAATAAACATAAGGCATGTACACAAATCTGCACTAACTCGGAATTCCAGACTATTTTTAGTAAAAATTACAGTTCTCTCTCATTTCTTCATGGAATTGAGTGATTCAAGAACTAAATCCAAGCTAACTTGATGCTCTACAAGTTTGATGAAGACCATAACATCAAAATCCAAATAGAAATGTCCTATATACCCGAAATACAGTAGGCATAAAAACTGATCTTGCACAAAAACCAGAAACCATGCTCATATCCATTTTAAATTCAAACCAACTCAATTATAACATCTTCAACATCTTAATATCTCAAATATCAATTCTAAACTTCAACCCATTTCCAAACTTGAACAAAAATGGGAAATACTTACATCACCTTGAAGATCTTGAAGAGATGATCACAAATCTATCGTTATTTGATAATTTCCTTGAGCAAATCTCCCTTAAATTGAAGAAGAAATGTACAGATGGAAGGAGATGGATGAGGATTTGCGTGTAGGAGAAAAGAAATAATTGAGAATGAGTGGTGGAAGTCAAAGTGAACTTAAAAAATAAATTTTCGCATCTGTTAGCGCCGCAGCGCCTCAGCGCCAAAAATCCCTAACTGTTAGCGCCTAGGCGCCACTATTCAAGCCCCGCAGCGCGTGAATAGTAACTCGTGAAATGTAAATTTTTTTTTAAATTTTTATTTTTTTTAAATCAGGCATTACAGAACAGATGATGTCAAAATTTTTCTCGTCGACTGAAACTAGGCTACAAAACCAAGATGCATCAATAAAGGTGCGGGAGAATCAAATAGGGCAGTTGGCCAAGATGATTGCAAGTAGAGAGCCAGGCACCTTACTAAGCAACGCTAAAAGAAATCTGAAAGAGCTAGTCAGGACCATTTAACTGAGGAATGGAAAAGTTCTATAACAAGAGAGTGAAAGAGAATGAAAGAAAAGGAAGAAGCTGAAACGCAAAAAGGTCAGCTTTTTAACTCTTAAACTGCACCCACTGCACCGTCGAAAACTACTATTATTCCAACTTTCCTACAGTATGTTAGGATCAGTTAGGTGAGTGAAAGTGTTTAGAAGGGAGGTTGAATAAACACTTGACTATTTTGAAATCTTTTCGAAGGGTGAATCAGTTTAGTGATAAACCGAATTCGATAATCTTGTTGTTAATGTTGATCAGTTAACTTTGAAATGCGGAAACAAATTGAAAATCAGATTGAATACTTGAAAATAAGGAACACAAATATTTGTGGATGTTTGGAGACATCAAATGCTCATACGTCACCCCTTCTATCTCAAAGATATGATATTTACTAAAAGACTTGTTAGAATAGGTGTCCGTCGAGCCAAGAACTGGCTGAGGGTTCATGTTGAAACTCTGTATAAACAATCTTTATTTTAATTGTATTTGAACTTATTGTTTTGACACATCTTTATCTGTATACTCATGCTAGTTGCATAGATAAAGTCCTTGATTATACAAATAGTAGAAATAATATAAGATGCTCATATGATGAGTATCATGAAACTCATATTTGCAATACTTTATATTCTAAACAGTTCTTAGTCGATTCATCCGCCGTAAGAAGGATAAAGGCCTCTCGAGTTTGAGACTAGTATCAGCGATGTGAGTACCATGTTTCATTGGTAGGGGACATTGTGATGTCCGAGCATACAGATAGGTGCTCCTTATAGAGTGCACTGAAAAACCCTCTATAAAGAACTTTTCAAGTTGTTCTCACTTATCGAGTGGAAACGTACTAGTTTATAGTTGTACACCATTAGTCCTTATGACCCGGGACAACATTGAGACTCTATATGCTAGCATTGCAGTTTGACTTGTTTACCGACTCATATGGGGTCATCAGGTGTCAAGGTTGAGTGTTTTGTCGAAATATATAGGAGTTGATGCATTATAGTCGGGGATTCATCGCTTACCTTCAGGTATGGATATTGAGATATTTAAATAAAAGTCCATGGGCTTTGTAAATGTTACATGCCTAAATAAAATTGCATGCTTGGGAGGTGAAGGGTTAAAGACAACTTTTTCAATAAACTAGGCATGACATGCACATGCAACTTTTTACTTTTTCAAGCACCAAGAAAAATTTCTCCCCCTTCTCTCCTAATCCATAGTGGCCGAAATTTGTCCCTCACATCCTCTCACATTTTGCTTCTTCATTTGGTTGAGGATTGCATAAATTCTCAATGCAAAATACTCTAATTTTTCTAGTTCAAAATTAGAGTGGATCTTGCTAGTTGGTGGTGGAACTAATTTGAAGGAAAGAATCCATAAGAGCAAGGTGTGCTCTTGGAAAGCTTGTAGATTGTCTACACTCAAGAGCTAAGTTGTTTACAACTTAGTTGGAGCCAAAACATCAATCCTTGTGATTGATATGTACATTTCTAAAACACTCTATGTATGACATTTTTGTATTTTTCATATTTGCTACACCACAATAGTGGGTGCTCGGTTTTTCTTCATGAAAAATATGATTTTTCGAAATTCCGTTGCGTATCCAAGCAACCTAACCGATCCCCTTTCAAGTGGTATCATGAGCTAAGGTTACTATATTGTGTAACAAATACATGATATCATATTGAGAACTATTTCTAACCGCATGAGATAAATCGTTACAATAAACTGAGGCCATTTGTTGGGTGGTTTTCGGGCAGCATGTTGCTGCCCAATTTGGGTAGCAAGGGCTGCCCGAACCCCCCCTCACTTTTAATAAATAAAAAAAATTTGTGTGTGTTGGCCTGAATCCGGCGACGGAGCTCCGGCAATGGCGATGACGACTAGGGTTTTCAAAAGTGTTTTGGATTATCAAAGTGTCATGGGCCTTGAGTTGTTGGGCCATTAGATGGTTGACATATTTCGTGAAATTTAAATGGGCCAAAATATTTTTGGTGAAAAATGTCTTTTTGGGCCTTTAAGTTTAAATCTACAAAATTTGTATATATTTTCTCATAAAATAAATAATTGAATTTGACTTTAATTATTTATAGTAAATTGTGATTTACAATAAATTCGATTATAAATAAATTAATTAGAAAGTTTGTTGATTTAATTTATAATCAATGCGGTTAGTGATTGTATCAAGATATATAATATTGGATCAATTGATCATTGTGATAATTAATTTATGGTGTATGATATGTGATATTATATATAAAGGATGATCAAAAGCCCAAGCCCAATTTGCTAGTGTATGCTAGGATATTTTGTGTTGAATGATTGTAATAACTATCAATTTATAAGTAGGCTTGGTTTATAGCCCGTTCCCACCCTATGATATGTATCCCTATTTGCCATGGATATTTATTTGTGAATATTAGTTTAGTTGAAGAACAAAATTGGAAGATGATGGGCCTTGATGATTATGAAGATCGAAGACATGTAAATATTGGAAGCTTATGTAATTATGCATTTGCATCCCATGCATTCCCTAGGATTGGACCTAGGCCCGTGTTTGGCTCATACGAGCCATTAGTTATTGGGGCTATTGATCATCCTTGTTTAGTTTACTGTTTATAATATATGCATGATATATTATAAATAATGAGTATGTGTGTTTTTATTATTATAGTAACAAAGTTGCATGAATTCGGCAAACATACGATCAAACATGACGAGCTTTTAAATAAAATTAATGATGAGACCTTTTAAAATTAGAAAACCCTCATTTTGAATAAGATTCAAAATTAATATCAACCTCGAAAAGGGGAATTATAAAGGTGTTTATAATTTCCCTGTCTTCCATCGACAATGGGTGCATGATGAACGCTACTTGTGCTCGGGGTTCGGTTCATATTATTGGGGGAGCCCTGGACGCCGGAAAGCTGTGGCATCCATTGAAATGGTGATGTGAACTACGTGGAACTCTTATGATTTCGGCTCATATTATTGATGGAACTCATGGCGACCTTCCATAAAGTTCAATATCGATGGATAAGGCTTGACACATAAAGATGAACGACGTCATATTATTGGGTCCTAATAAAACGCGAGACAAAAGTTTACGTAAAGAGTTACATGGAGATGCAATTGGAAACTATCTTTTATAAATTATGATTGGCTGATATTATTTAGGATCATAATTTGATAATTGGACCTTACGTACCTACTGAGGAAAGGAGTTTGCCGTTTTCACTAGAGGATAGTAAAAAATGTCAAAACAGTGGGAGTAAAAAATTTATAAAGTAAAAGTGCATACTTTATATCTTACTAAATATTTTTAAACAGTCATTAACATTTATCTGTTCTTACTTTTCAGTACAAATTTTACAATGTCTTCGATTTGCAACCCATTATCTGCAATACTCAACAAACACATTTTAACTGGACCTAATTACCTCAATTGGCTAAGAAACCTAAAAATCGTCTTGAATTCGGAAAAGATAGCATATACACTCACTGAGTCGGCCCCTTCTGAAGCTCCGACTGGCTGCACTCCTGAGGAATTGCAGACTTACAAGGATTGGTCTGACCATGACTTGCGAGCGAAGTGTTATATGCAGGCTTCTATGAATGATGAGATGCATTGGCGTTTTTAGGATGCAAAGAATGTTGCTGACATTTATTTGCATCTCAAGGAGCCCTTTGGTGAGCAGACTCGACCTCTTAGGCATGCTACCATCAAGGAGCTAATCACTTTTCGCATGCGAGATGGGCTTCGGTCCATGAGCATGGCCTAAAGTTGGTTGGGCTTATGGACAAGCTTGTTGGCATGGATTTTATGTTGTTTTCGGAGTTGACCACTGACGTGTTCCACTGGTCACTACCTAGCTCATTTGATCCTTTTGTGGTGAATTTCAACATGAACAAGCTGGAGCCTACCCTTGAGGAGTTGGTGAATATGCTTGTTACGTTTGAATCCTCCATCAAGAAAGAGAAGTTTGTTCTTTATGTGGGTTCTTCATCTAGTACGAAGACTGGTCCACATGGAAAGGGAAAGAAGCGTTTTTTCCAATGTCACAAGAAGAATGTGCCCTTGAAGAGGCAAGTTCCGAATCCTGTTGTGGCAGCCAAACCAGTTAAGGCTGACAAGACTGCTGATATCTTTCATCACTGCAAGAAGCTTGGACATTGGAGGCGTAACTGCAGAGAATATATTGCCCAGAATGGTTCTGGAAATGGTATGATCTATATTGAAGTAAACATTTCAATTAACTCTACTTCTTTGGTATTAGATACCGGCTTTGGTTCACATCTCTGTAATGATTTGCAGGTGATGGGAAGAAGTAGAAGACTAAAGGAATGTGAGACCTTCTTGAGGATGGGCAATGGGGCAAGAGTTGCTGCCTAGGCTATTGGAGATGTTTACTTGTTTTTGAACAATGATTTTAACTTAGTTTTAAGAGATGTTTTGTTTGTACTTGATTTGGTGAAAAACATTATTTCCATTTCTATGCTTGATAAAGATGGATATTCTTGTTTATTTAGCAAAGGTGTTTGAAACATTTACAAGAATGAATGTTTGATTGGTACGGGATAACTTGAAAACGATCTCTACAACTTAAAATTGAAAGATATTCCACTAAACAATGTCCAAGCAATAACAACAAAAAACAAGCGAAAACAAGATACTCTAAATTCGACACAATTATGGCATATTCGATTAGGACATATTTCCCTAAGAAGGATGAACAAGCTAGTGGGAGTAGGCATGTTTGATATGTCTGATATTAATTCTCTCACGACTTGTGAATCCTGTTTAAAAGGAAAGATGACCAAAATTCCCTTAAAGGGCCATGTGGAGCGAGTCAAAGGATTATTGGATTTGATCCATACCGATGTGTGCGGTCCGCTTAACATCACTACTAAGCATGGACATGCCTACTTCATCACCTTTACCGATGACTTTTCGAGGTATGGGTATGTGTATTTGATGAAATATAAATCTGAATCTTTTGAAAGGTTCAAAGAATTCAGAAGTGAAGTAGAGAAACTTTTGGGACGAAGTATCAAGTCACTTCGATCGGATCGAGGTGGTGAGTACTTATGTGATAAGATCAGTTAGGTCAATAAATTATTGATCAGTTGAGAGCTACGTCAATTCAGTTGAAGACCAACTGACTATCGTCTTATCAGCTAACCAATTTAAAATCGACATTCTCCCTAAATAAATTCATATAAGTAAAAGGAGTAAAAGAATCTCATTTTCGATGAATTAATTGCATCTGCTTTACTGATGTCTCTTCAACGTCCTCTGCTTTTTAAGTTATAATATGTCTTTAAATAAGATCGAACTTATCAGATACATAATATTTCAGCAGGTAATATTTATCAAGCACAGATGGACAAAGAAAGCAGTTCCAATAAGCCCAATCCTTCAGAAAGGCTTTCTTTTGTGTAAACTTAGAAAAATGATATCGAAGACTTTGTCTTCGATAAAGTAATGTCCACCTGGACGAAGATTCATGATCATCAAACTATCCAGAGAGATAGATTAGTTGCTACTGATGAACAGAAGGCAACTGAAGTCAAGTATAAGCGACGTCTCTCAGTCATTCATACTTCAGACCTTGTAATCGATGAAGGTCTCTGCTACCTTATGCTTATCAAGGAGTATAAGATACTGGAGAATATCGCCTTCACAGAGGATTTTAGAATAATTTTGGAGGAAATGTCCTTATGGTTATCTGATTGGATGAGTGCAGTAGAAATAAAGCTAAGTCGTGTAATAGCAGATAGATATTATCAACAAAATTGCTATTTCGATTCATTTCTATTTATTACGTTTACTACTATATTCTTTGCAACTTCACTGATAATAACTGACTAACAATACTGACATAAGATAATACAATTAAGATAAATCAATTAAACTAAGAATATTACGAACGTAAGAAAACTTAGTCTTAGGTAATGGCTTTGTGAAGATGTCAGCTGCTTGTTGTTCAGTTGAAATATACTCCAGTCTAATTGCCTTATTTAGAGCATGATCTCTGATGAAGTGATGCCTGACATCAATGTGTTTGGTTCTGGAGTGAAAAATTGGATTGCATGTGATTGCAATCGTGCTTGTATTGTCACAGAAAATTGGTGATTATTCTGCAATGACTCCATAATCTTTCAGTTGTTGCTAAATCCAGAGCAGTTGGGCACAACAGCTTCTAGCAGAAAGAAATTCTGCTTCAGCTATGGAAGTTGGTATTGATGTTTGCTTCTTGTTAAACCAAAAAATCAGTCTATCTCCTAGAAACTGACAAGATCCACTGGTACTTTTACGATCAAGCTTACACCCTACATAATCTACATCTGAATAGCCAACTAAATTGAAAGTTGAGTCCTTAGCGTATCATAAGCCCACATTTTGTGTGCCTTTAAGATATTTCAATATGCGTTTGGCAGCTGAATAAGGAGACTGCTTAGGATCAGCTTGAAATCTAGCACACATGCAAACAACAAATACAATATAAGGACGACTAGAAGTTAGGTATAATAAAGAACCTATTAACCTCTGTAGATTGTCGTCTCAAATGATATCCCCCTTCATCTTTATCTAATTTAATAGATGAGCTCATGGGAGTATTTGAAGCTGAACATCATTCAATGCCAAATTTCTTAAGCAGTTCCCTCGTGTATTTTTATCTGACTCATAAAAGTACCAGTTTACAGTTGCTTCACTTGCAGAGCAAGGAAAAATGTCAGTTCACCTATCATGCTCATCTCAAATTTAACCTGCATTAATTTGGCAAATTTCTCGTATAATTTGAGGTTAGTTGACCCAAAAATGATATCATCAACACATATTTACACAAGTAAAATATGATCATTCTTTGAAAATTTGAACAATGTTTTGTCAACTGTTCCAGCAATAAAATTGTGATCAGTTAAGAATTTTTAAAGTGTCTCATTCCAAGCTCTTGGAGCTTGTTTAGGACCATATAAAGCTTTGTTCAAATGATAAACATGATCAGGAAAGGAGTGAATGACAAAACCTGGTGGTCGTTCAACATATACTTCTTCCTGAAATTGACCATTCAGGAATGCACTCTTGACATCTATTTGGTAGACTTTGAAATCTTTGAATGAAGCATAGGCAAGGAATATTCTGTTAGCTTCCAGTCGTACAACTGGTGCATATGTTTCATCGTAATCAATTCCTTCTTTTTGTACCTGTAATGGTTTTAGAAACTGGTCTTGGAACAAAATTTCAGACATTGTTATGGGTAAACTGATTTAGCTTTTCTTGCATAGCATTTATCCAGTTAGGATCAGCAAGAGCTTCATCAGTTTTCTTTGGTTCCAGTTGGGAAACAAAAGCTGAATGAACAAATAAATTTATCATCTGATTTCGAGTTCTTACCCANGCTTCATCAGTTTTCTTTGGTTCCAGTTGGGAAACAAAAGCTGAATGAATAAATAAATTTATCATTTGATTTCGAGTTCTTACCCGATCAGATGGATTACCTATCACCAAATCTGGTGGATATGATTTCTTCCATCTGTATTGGGCACTGATTGGATTGATTTCAGCAATTGTTTCAGTTGGTAACTGAATGTTTTCTTCAATTTCAGTTGTTGCTGCTTCAGTTGGTATTTGAATATTATCATTTTGCGCTACCAACTGATTATCAAGAACAATTTCTTGTTCAATTGATTGATCCAATACTTCTGGTTCAGGCATTAGAAGGAGATTTATGTTGATATGAACTTCTTCTTCACTATCCTCCTCCAAACTTATATCTATTAAGCGATCAATTAGCTCAACTGGATCATTTGGCTTATCAGTTAGTACAGATTTATCAAATACAACATGAATTGACTCTTCTACATTCAAAGTGCATTTGTTAAATACTCTATAAGCTTTGCTAACTGATGAATAACCCAAAAATATTCTTTCTGCAAATTTTGCATCAAATGCTTTCAAATGATTTTTGCCATTATCGTGAATATAACATCTGCATCTGAATATTCTGAAATAGGATACCAAACTTTTAAGTCCATGTCAGATCTCATATGGTGTTTTCAAATGATTTTTGTTAATCATTGATCTGTTCTGAGTGTATCTTGCTGTTTTTACTGCTTCTGCCCAAAATTTTTGAGATATAACAGAATCAGCAAGCATTGTTCTAGCAGCTTCTTTAAGCGTTCGGTTTCTCGTTTCAGCTACACCATTTTGCTGAGGTGTTCTGGCTGCTGAGAACTCATGCTTAATTCCAGTATTTTCTAAAAATTAAGAAAGATTTTGATCGACAAATTCAGTCCCTCGATCAGACCTTATTCTGTCAATTCCAACTGATTTTTCATTTAATAATCTTTGAAAAAGCTTAATCAGTTGTGCAGCAGTTTGGTCTTTTGATTTAAGAAAGATAACCCAAGTAAATCTTGAAAATTCATCAACAACTACCAAGGTGTATTTCATTTCCCATAAACTCATGACTGATTTAGGACCAATAAGATCCATATGTAGCAGTTTTAAGCATCTGGAGGAGGATTTACCACCCTTGTTTTCAAAAGACGGTCTTACTTGTTTACCAAACTGACATGCTGAACAGATTTTATCTTTTGAAAAATCTATTTCAGGTAGACTAGTTACAAGATCATGGTTACTCAGATGAGCAATAGACTTAAAATTTAAGTGGTTCAACCTTTTATGTCATAACAAGTTTTTAGAAGATTTTGAAGCTACAAAACATACTGGTGCATTGGTTGATTTGTCCAACTCACTTTATATGTGTTACCACAACGATTGCCAGTTATAATGATCTCATCAGTTGAGTTCTTAACTATGCACGTGTATCTGTTGAACTGAATTGAGAAGTTATTATCGCATAACTGACTGATGCTAATCAAGTTATACTTCAAATTATCAACCAGTAAGACATCTTTAATAATAATTTACCATGGATAAGCTTACCCTTACCCACAGTTCTACCTTTAGAGTTGTCTCCAAAACTGATGTTTGGACCAGAATATTTGATCATTTGGGATAGCAATTCAGCATCCCCTATCATGTGTCGCGAGCATCCGCTATCTAAGTACCAAATTGATTTTTTTGTTGTACATGTTACCTGCAATCACACACAATACATAATCTTGGTACCCACATCTATTTGGGACCTAAACTGATTAGTCCTTTAGGAACCCAGACTTGAATCAGTCTAACTGACTTTCCAGTTGCTATGTTCCAAATGGTTTTTCTCGATTTGTGTGTAACGAGTGAGTTGTGTGCAGGAGAGACAATATGAGTTTTAATCCTTTTCAACTGGTTGTTGCTACTACT
>NC_133321.1:6077112-6078461 GCF_012295235.1 Primulina huaijiensis
AATCACAAGTTCAGCATCACATGAATTTTCTTTTCTTACTCTTGGATGTTGGCCAATTAAGTTGAGATAAGAATGGATCTGGTTCATGACTAAATCCTTGCAGTAAATCAATAAGTTCACCTTCACTTGTAGCAGAAACTAACATCCTTCGCGAAGCTAATGAAATAAATCCCTGTTCCACAACATCATCAAGAAACGATAGCAGTTTATCATAATAATTGTTAACATTTAACAAACCAATTGGCTTATTGTGGATATTTAATTGTGCCCAACAAACAGTATGAAATATTTCCTCCAAAGTACCGAAACCTCCTGGCAAAGCAATGAAAGCATCTGAATGTTCAATCATTTGAGTAATTCGTTCATACACGTTGTCCACTTTCATTTCTTCTCCTATTGTTGGTCCAGTAAGACTGGCTAAGGTAATCGGAATAATGCCAAACACTTCACTTCCACCTGCATGCGCAGCTTTTGCAACTTTTCCCATGAGACCAACTTCACCACCACCATATACCAAATGAATCTTTTTTTTAGCAAGTGTTATTCCAAGCTTTTCTGCTACCTCTTCATAAATTGAATCTTTTCCTGTACTAGATCCACAAAATACATAAATATTTTTGATTTTACTTACCGTGGACGTGGACATGTTGAGAAATATTTTTTCTGCAATTGTTATATCACAGCATACGAATTTATAAACATAACATGTCAAAAGTCAATATTTGAACAGGAAATTATTATTATTAAAAGAAAATAAAAATGACATAAATTAAAACACATATATACAGCGTAGTTGTGATTGTGGCTCACATCTTCCTCTGATTTTACGTTCAGTAACGGCTTCAACGCCTTATATGAGTCGAGGATATGCTTCCCATCCAATTTTCTTATAAATTGGCAAACAGGGTCTTTTAACGTCAGATTCTCGAGACGAAATTGTATATATCTATTTATTTATCTAAACAGATATGCGTTACTACAGTAGGATCTTTATAAGGCTGATTCCACCGTCCATATTGATATTCCTCATGTTGAAATTGCCACCATAGTTTAAGAAGTTCATTTTGCACGTACCAACTAGAATGCGTATCATGAACCTCTAGAAAGTTATCCAAAGGCTCTTTACTCAGACCATTCTTAATGAATAAAATTTTATCTTCTCTATTCATTGATGTCATTCCAACATTTTTGCAATTCCCTTTACAAGTCCACCTTGCACATTTATGACATCCACCTATACGTTTAGCTCTTCGTTTTTTGGCATATGTGCTTTTACCAAATCCTGGCATATGTCTTATTATTATTTCACTTGCTTCCCCAACCAATCGGACTTTTGCTTCAATTATCAA
>NC_133321.1:6085292-6142588 GCF_012295235.1 Primulina huaijiensis
AATTTGGCCACTTGGTTCACCTCATTTGGTTAAATATTGAAATAGTTATGATTTTTTTACTATATGCTGGTCATGGTGAAAGTAAATTTGTCCTCCTTTTGATATTTTCACAATTTGATCATCTTAACCAACTTTTTAGGCAATCATGTCTTCTGCAAAGTTGTAGATAATTTCTTAAGAATTCCAGACATGTTTGAATCACCTTCATTTGAGTTTTCTAGCTTGAGTTATCATTATTTTACTAACACGTAGAAAACCTGAAAATAAAACATATTTAGTAAGACATTTAAATATAAACACACAATACTAAAATAACATAATTTTTTAATTTTAATGAAACTTAAATTTTAAAATATAGGTTTTAACATATAATAAATTATTAATTTTAAGTTTCATCAGTTGTTCTTCCAATATCTATTCTGAACTGGCTTACAGTTGTAGTAATTGTAATAACCACCTTAGACTTTTGATTCTTATGACTGAACCTTTTATGTAACCAGCTTTTCAAACCAGTTAAACTCTTCAGGCTATATTCAATTCCAAACCGTTTTGCTTTGTTCATATTTTCAATCAGTTGAACAATAGGTTTACTTGGTTCAAAGATTTCATGTGCCACAGTTAATTTCACAAAGGTAATGCACTTTCCTTTTTGCTCATTCAACTTTCGCATTATACCACTTGCCAAGGTTTCATCATGACTGTTAAAGCCCAAACCGGTTATATCAATAACTGATTTTGTAAGCCTTGCATTTCAGTCAGAGTTACTGATGACTTGTTCCAAGCCTGAATCAAATCATTTTGTTTTGAAATTTCATTTTTCAACTGATGAATCAAGGATTGGTTCTCGATCATTTCAGCTTTTTGCTTTGATATCTCTCTTTTTAGACTCAATAATTCAACTGACTCATCAGTTTCAGCTTTATTGTCTTTGAGATCAGTTTGCTCAGCTTTGGATTTTTCAAATGAGCGAGCAAGTTTGTGATACTCATTTACCATGTCATGCAGAGTGTCAATGAGTTCTTCTCGTGTAAAATCAGTAGAGCTGA
Source organism: Primulina huaijiensis (assembly GCF_012295235.1). NCBI lineage: Eukaryota > Viridiplantae > Streptophyta > Magnoliopsida > Lamiales > Gesneriaceae > Primulina > Primulina huaijiensis. The sequence goes on from NC_133321.1 coordinate 6,086,339, forward strand.
AGTCAAATACCTATTCACTTGTTGACTCCAGTTCTGCATCATTTGCCATGAAGCACTTAACTTTTTCTTTATCATCACTGGAGCTGCTTGAGCTCTCAGGTTCTAACTCTTCACTGTCAGTCTCTGCCCATTTCGATTTGCTTTCTTCAGCTAGTAGGATTTCATGTTTCTTCTTAAATGATCTTTTATCATTCATATCTCTTCTTTTTAATTCAACTGATTTCTTTCCTTTTTCAGTTGAATGTCTATTGTCCTTCTTTGGTTTAGGACATTCAACAATAAAGTGTCCTTGCTTTCCACAGTTGAAGCAAGAGTTTGGTTCTTCCTTAGAATTGTTCTGCTGATAATGTCGTTGGAATGAACCTTGGTTTCTTCTCATGAATTTACCAAATTTCTTTACAAATAATGACATGGCGTTATTACTTAGCTGATCTGCAGTTTTCTCAGCTGAACCAGTTGGTTCAAGTTTGTGAGCACTAAAAGCAGTTGTGACTGCTGGTGTAGAGGGTTCTCCTTCTCCTGTCTACACCTCGAACTCAAAAGTTTTGAAATCAGCAATTAAGTCATGTAACTCAACCTTATTCAGGTCCTTTGACTCTCTCATAGCCATGGTATTGACATCCCATTCCTTGAGAAGACCTCGAACCACCTTCAGCGCAACTGAAGATCAGATCAGTTGAGCAGTTAGGAACATCAGTTAGGAATCAATCAATTGCAGATTAAGACAAGCTTACCCAAGTGGATTCCAGCTACACACAACGATACAAAAGCAATTGTACGATCAAAATACAATAATGGACGTTGCAGCAACACTTAAAGACAAAATGTTCCAGCATAGATGTTGGAAAAGTCGAGACACAAATCTCAAGGAACGTATTCAAGCTGCAACTGATACAATTTTTGAGTCTCACTGTACGATCAGTTTCCCGCCTATAAATAGAAGATCAGTGAAGATCAACAATAAGATACAAGTGCAAAAAAACAAGAGAGGGCACGCTTAATTCATATCAGCTTATAAGCAATCAGCCTAGTTGTGATGGAACACTTCAACGTGTTATCAGCTTAGTATAGAAGCCAATTTCCCTCAGTGTGTGAGAACACCTTCCCGTTGTATTCAGTGTTCATTTCTCACACACGCACACACAATCACTCACAAATACAGAGAGTTGAGCTTATCAAATAATTGAGTGAGTCTTGCACAAAGACGTAAAACTTGTGTAAGTAGTCTTTGACACATAGACGTTAAACAAGTATCAACTGGATGATGCTGCCTTCACTCTAGACTAGGAGTTTAGTTAGGCAGTAGTGTAAGTCCTGAGCTGAGAGGGTTTCTACAAGGTGTTGTATAAATTAAAGTCTTCTAGTGGATCCTACCCGAGGTGGTAGAAGAGATGGCGTAGGAACAGTTGAAGTCTCCGAACATCCATAAACATATCTTGTGTACTTAACTGCTTAACATTTGTTTTAAAACTGATTTGATCAGTTCGAGTAGTTATCAGTTCAGTTCTTACCATAACTGAAGTGATATATGCGAGAATTGATTCCCCTTATTTCAGTTAATCATTTTACACAAGTTAAAGGATTTTCAAATTAGTCAGCTTTCTTAACGAAGTATTACTTCGAGTATTTTTTGATTGATTTTTAATCAAACTCGATTTAATTTATCGGTGTAAACATTCTTAGAATATGAGCTATTAAAGCTCATGGAGAATGTCGTGTTTGAAGCACCTTCAAAGGTGCTCGAACCGATCCTTCATTTGATATCAGAGCTAGCTGTTTTAAGAAGGACATTTGAAAGCTGATATTTTAAAATATATTTCAAAATGGCACTTAAAATGGATTTCAAAATCCTCTTAAAATTTTATATGAGTTTACCAGGGGAAAGGAGAAGGTTTTGGCTCAGCAACTAACATTGTAGCCACTTCTCTCGACTCCTTAATTTTAATGATCTAGCATCCTGCAGGGTGTTGAGTCCAAGCTGAAAACAAATTAGCTAAACTGATTCATCGACACTCTCACCCGTCAACTGAGCCTTGGTTTTACGTATTAACATATCATCGTATGATCGTGTTAGTCACAATTACTTCACTTCCTTCAACATTTCGTATTTTCATCACTTATAAAAATTAAACATTAATATATCGTTTTTCTTTTAAACCAAGCATGCAACATATCTTTTAATGTAACGTCCGAAAAACCAACCTACGTAAACAACATGCATGCAAAATTATTTTAATTGCTTAATCGTTTTATTTAATTGTTTTTAAATGCTTTCATGATATTTATTATATGATTAAATGTATGATTGCATGATTAAATGAATATGTGACATGTTTTCATGAAATTAAGGATTTTACCCGAATATTCGATAATAGGCAGGGGAAAAGAGACCGGGGACGACCAAGACAAAAATATGTATTTTTATTTAAATAATGGCAAGGCTTCCTAATATGATTAAAAATGATTTAATTTTTCCTAAAAATTTTGGAGTTCGAATTATTATACGAGTCGAGCTCGAATTTTCTCGGGAAGCCGGTTTTGGGCAAACAAAGAGTTTTAAAAGATCAAAAATATTATTTTATGGAAACTAATTTTAAAAACTTTTATTATTTAATTAATTAAGTGTTATTGTGCCCAATTTAATTAATTTATGTAGGCCCATTTACCCTTAAGCATGCAAGCCCTAAACTAAAGCTCATTAGTATGTTAATTAAATTATAAATAAGTGTATTAGGTCTTCAAAACCTCACAATTCTTCACCCATCAGTCGTGAGACACACTTCAAAGCACACACATAATTTTCGAAAAAATAGGAGAAATAAAAGCTTGTGTTCTTCGTCGTCCGTTTGTCCTTCCTCGCCGACAATTGAAAATTCGAGCGTTATAAATGCAAAGGCACGTTTTTTAAACTTTTAAACATCAAAAAAATTAAATTGCTTGATTTAATTGTTTATGCATGAAAAATATGTGGGTTCGATTATTTTACGATAAGTTGCGTATTTTCAAAGTTTTAACGATTTCGCGCTTGTTTTGAAAACGTTATTGAATCCAACGAGTATGCTGCCAAAACATGATAAAATATGATTAATTTATGGACAAAACTTGATAATTATTGAAGGAAATAAGCTGGAAATGTAAGAGAATTTCAGAAAAAGAAGAACAGTGGGTTGCGTTCATATTGTTGCTCAAAGGGGTTCGGTCCTTAGGCATGGGGCTTAGGAGTTCGATTAGGGCTGGGTCAGGGTCAGGGTCAGGGTCAGGGTTGGTCTCGTTCTAGGGCTGGGTTGGGTCCTAGGGTGTCTAGGATTCGAGTTCTAGGCTTGGGCAAGGAGTCTACATGAAGTGGGACTCCTCCCATATTCACGCGCAGGTTCTGTATGGATGGGAAAAAGGGGCTCACAGATGGCCTGGGCACGAGCCAGGATTGTCCTTTAGGGTCCTAGGATGATGGGCAGGGGGCACGAGCGAAACATGAAACGCTATGGAAACCAACAACGGAACGCGCGCGACTTGTTTCGGTTCAGTGCTTCATGGGTGGGTTCAGTGCTTCCAGGGATGGTGAGGGTCGTGTGGGCTCGGTGGTGGCTTGGCTGGAAGGTTCCATGTTTGGCTAGGAGTTCTTGAGCGTGATTCACCATGGGTGCAGTTTGGGTCTTCAGGTTCTAGGTGGTTTGAGGGAGCCAGGGCTAGGTTCAGGGGCTTGGGCTTGGTCATGACGGTTCCTAGATGGGTTGGTTTGGGTTTTGCTCAAGGTGGCTTGGGCGTGGCTTGAGTAAATTGGGAGATGGCTCGGGTGGTTCGATAAAGTGTCAAAAACAAAAATTATAAGACAAAAATTGAATCCATGGGTCCACGGGTGTGGCTCATGACTTGGAAGGGTATAATAAATACTAAAAATGTTATTTTTAAAATTTGGGATCAAAATAATGAGTTTTGGATTTATCCGAGATTTTATCGCCGCACGAAACGCTAATTAAAAAATTAATGAAAAAATCTAGTTTTAAGCTTCATAAAATTATGGAAAATTATAATTAATCTTAAATAATTATTTGGAATAATCTCATGCCATTAAAAGTGAGAAAAAGATAAATTCGAGAATTTTTACATACATGGGCAAAATGGTCTTTTTACACTTAGAAAAAATTCGAAAACGCTTGGCAGCGTCCCGAAAGATCATAACTCAAGTTAAATGATATTATATGATTTAAAATAATTATTTTGATGATAATATGTATTTTGTGATTTATGGTAAAGCTGTGAAATTTATACTGTTTAAAATGCTATTTTTGGAAAGCTGTCTTATTTTATGATTTTTTTAATAGAAAAGAAAAAATATTTTGAGGGATGTGAATTGACTGTGACAAATGATCTGATATATGATTTTGTGAAGATGACGTGAGGGTCAAGGCCCCAGAGAGAACACATATTCGGGCCAAGGGCCCAGAGGGACCCCGTTTACGGGCCAAGGCCCCAGAGGGACCCCGTATATGGGAAAAGGCCCCAGAGGGATCTCGACAATCGTATTTTCACGGTGGAGCCTAGTGCACACCCCCAGGGACAATGTGGAGCTAAGACTGCAGTCGACCAAAGGATATAAGCTAGTCACTTTCAAAGATCAAACTTCACCCAAAATGATATATGATTGAAAGCTTATGATTAAAATGATTTTATGATATATGATTTATGATGATGGTTAAAGTTATTTTTAAAATGATTTATTTATGCTTAAAGCTTATTTTAAATGATTTTTAAAGGATTTATTTATGCTTAAGGTCATTTTAAAATGATTTTACGATTTATGATTTAATTATGCTTAAATGATTTATTTATTTTCGAAAGCTATTTTAAATAAAAACATGATTTTTAAATGCATGGGAGTGTATATGTATTATTTGCTATTTATGTTTAGAGCGTGCTGAGTCTTTAGAATCACTAGGTTTGTATGATGCATGATTTGATGATTTATAGGAGGCGGTGACAATTGAGGGGATCGAGTGCAGCAGTACACACCAGAGGACCTTTATGTTTCCGCACTAGTTTAATAGATTTATGATTTAAAGATTTATGCTAATGGTTCATTTAGAGATATTTTTATGCTTTATTTTTTGTAGTGCCCAAAATCAGTACACGTAAATTCCATGCATTTATTTAATTATTAAGGCAATTATTTAATTTTAAAAAGAGTCTTAGTGGTGCATGATTTATTTAAACGCTTATTTTAAATTATTCATGTTTATGTGATGCACGTTAAAATATTTTCTCGAGTTTCATGTTTCAGGCGATTATTCGAGGCGGGATCGAGGAAGAGACCGACGACGATTTTTGGCAATTTTAAGCATGGTATTTTATTTTAAGTTAAGGATGGGGCATTTTAAATAATTTATTTAGTTTAGCATTTTAAAAACCTTATTTTTGTACTTAGTGATTTAAGAGTTTAAAACTTTTAAAGTTAGCATTTTTGTATTTTATTGTGCTAAAAAGGAGAATTTTATAAAAATCAGGGTGTATTTATTTAATTGAGGAGTTTGGTTAAATTAGTATGGGTTAACCTTTTATTAGTATTTTAATTAGTTAAATTAGCACTAATTTTCTCCTAATTAAAAACACACACACACTTACACGTATTACACCCTTTTCACACACTAATACACGACACAACACACACACACATATTTCAATTCAGTTTTTCATTTTCTTTGAGAGAAAAATCTAGGGTTCCTGGAAGCAAGAACAGCCGCCCCTCTCCTTTTATTTCTCCAGCAATTTTTCGTGAGTTTTGTTGCAAGAAAATCGTTGCACGATCATCCCGGATCAACCCTCGCTCCGTTTCCGCTTCGGTATCGTCGGTTCGGTAAATTTTAACATCATAAGGCACGTATATACTGTTTCTTTCTGCGTCGATCATGTCATAGTATGCGTTGCAATGTATTTTGTATGAAAATCATGTGAATGTTGTGTAGAACTTTGAGCAATTATGTTTAGGTCACTTTTGAAACCCTTTTTGGATTCAAAATCACGTTTTTTCTGTCTTTTTAAATACTGTGAATTTTTGGTCCTGATTTTGAGAAACCTTTCAACACAAAAATCATAGAAATTTTTAATACCTTCGATTTGATATAAAATTCAAAAATTTTGGATTAAAATTGAGTGCGTTATGGCGTTTTTTGTGGGATTGCTCAGACTGCGTTTTTTGGAAAATTATGTATTGATGTGTTCTTGAAGTTTTATTGTTGCAGGCTTCGTTGAGGATCGACGGGTGATCGCTGCTGCGTATAGGTATATTGTTAATGATGTTGGGATGGTTATTGACGTTTCGTTTTGTGTCGTTAGGCACTTGGGAGAACGAGTAGTCGTAAAAACTATTTTGGTGTCAAAATTTAAGGTTATGGGTTTTATTACGTTGCGTGTGGTGCGTCGTTTCTTTGGGAATGTTTGGGACGTTTTGTGGAGTCGAGTTAGTGCCATGGTGTCTTAAAATGAGTCTCGAGGCGTTGTTCATTGTATGTGTAATAGAAGTTGGAGAAAATAAGCTTATAAGTCGCAGGTCCAGTTCACTCGGCGCCAGAGCGGTAATATAGTACCGCCCGAGTGCCACTCCTTCTGTCCGAGGGTAACGTCCAGTATACATGTTGTGTGGACCCGGAAGCTAATCATCTTCTTAATTGTCATTGGGATAATTGGATCAATTTAATTAATCTGGGTCTAAATTTTTTTTTTTTAAATGCGGTGCGGAACATAATGGAATCAATCTAATATACATATCAGTAATAACAGTACAATTCGTGTACAACATACATTCATTCACAACTAAGGTTCAACAGCTATACATCAAGTGCTGAAACCCTATTAGCATCAAAGTCCGTAGTCTCCACTCTAATCAATCTCTTATCATCTCCTCGACCCTGATGATGTCCCACCTGTTGCCATGCAAACATACAAACACAAAAACAGCCGGATAACTCCGGTGAGAAATACATCCCAGTATAAATCAACAAAACATGCAATCATATAATCGATATAAAAGCATGAAACAAATATCAATAACATATATTAAATCTGAAAACATAAATCGATCTAAAACTGTAAATAACTCGTGACTCTACAGCTCAGACTAAACTCATTCCTAGTCTAGGGATCTCGGTTTCCAGACGTTGGCATACTATATCAAATCTCAGTAATAGAAGAAAATCCACTCCTAATCAACCATCGATATAAACCAAACATCTAGTGTCTTGACCTATCCGTCCAAGACTTTGGCACCTCCGCCAAGAACTCCTCTGTGACAATGTGCAATGGGCCAGTGACTACTCTATCACAGTCTGACACCTCTGTCACAAGACCAATCGTCTAATCACGCTTTCTATAAATCAATAGAACAAGCATAACAATTCAAATAATTGCATATAATAACAATAAGTATGTGGTTTAGGGAAACTCAAGTTCTAACTCACTTGAGTCATTCTTCCCAGTTTAACATTAATTTATACCTTTCTTTCGTTGGTTTCTGCCTCAGTCAAAGTCTCAATTTCAGAGCTGTCAATATCAATCTGAAATGACATATCGAATAGGCACAATATCAATATTTAACTCAACTCAGATCTGTTCTGATCAATATTCAATCTAATTCAATATCGACAGCATAACGGTACAATATTGATATCCCCGTCAACTCAGACAGCAACAGATATCAATTACAAATCATAACCAATATCTGATACAATCCATAATCAATTCATAATTCAAATCTGTCCGATAATCAATCGATATAATCAAAAAATCATAACAATTCCATAATCAGTCTGTTCTTCGATCTGACTTCAATTCTACGATGTTTAACATATCCAGAATATCATATATGAATCATATCAGATTCTGACAATATCATAATTTCAAATCATATCAAAACGTAATAAAACTTACGTCAAGTTGAAACTCTTGTCGAGAGGAATATAGGACTGAATTCGGATTGAAAATCGGACGGACAGATCTTTCGCAAACTTCAAATTTCAAAAAAAAGGAATGCATTCATATTACATTTATATATATCAAGTAAGCATGGCATGACAAGTGCTGACTTTTCGTTCTGCATGTCGCGCGCATATGCGCGCCCAAGACCCGCGCATATGCGCCGGAAGTTCTGCCCAACGTCTTGCAATTCGGCCTCTCGCACATATGCGCGACCAAGTCTCGCGCATTTCTTCCGCGCATGTGCGCGATATTCTCTGGAATCCACATTTGGCTACCGAATACCCCACGCATATGCGCGCCAACTCGTGGCGTATATGCGCCACATTCTCTGGACTCGGTATATGGCAATGCACCTCCTCGCGCATATGCGCGCTCTCAAGCCGCGCATGTGCGCGCAAAGTTCTGTCCGCGCAGAAAGCTTCTCGCACAGCTCGAGCATATGCGCGCTACCTCATCGCGCATATGCGCGAGACCTTCGGGTCTCACACCCTACTCAACTTTTGTCATTCCAATTCATTCCTCGAAGTGGTCCGTCTATCATCCGCTCAATTTATACATTAATAAATCTCAGATTACAGTGATAAAATCTCAGGCATTACAACCTGGTGCTCGAGCGATAATATATTACCGACCGAGCGCGGCCCCATCTGTAGGAAATGTTTGGTTTTCACTTAGTTGTAGGTTCAAATAGTGAGTTTATGTTTTTTTTATTGTTGGGAAATGTTCACACGTCATTTTAGAGTTTGTGTCGGGGTTTGATGTCATGGTTAGTACGATTAAACGAGATCAAGTCGCGGGTGATCTAGAATGTCATAAGCTACTTAGCCACTTGGGTGGTGAGCACAGCGAATACGTCTAAGCTATGAAATATCAAGTGCGTGAATCATGTTAGTATGTGCAGCAGTGGCCCCAAAGCGAGCTCCAACGAATCCCTCAACGCCAAGTAAGTATGTTCGACGTGCAAAGAAAATATTTTCAAGTTTTTGAGGTATGCTAATTGTATTGTGACCAAATTATGTTTAGGATTGGAAAGCGTTAAACTATGAACGGGGACCAATCCGCCCGTTAAATTATGAACGGGTTTAGATCGAGATTCGAAAGCATTAAATTATGAACGTGGACCATTCAGCCCGTTAAATTATGAACGGGGATCTCATGTATGTGGCAGTGGATACGTCCCTGTCATCCCAGTGCTGTGGTTTAGTCTGATCAGGCGATTATGTTATGGGTCACTTGCTTTGAAACATGCCTCTACGCAAAATGATGAAGTTATGTATGTTCTAGTATGTTTAAGTATGCAAGCATGTTTAAGAAAAGTTTTATGTTGATGGCACGTCTATGTATGTATGTACGTATGTTCATGTTTGGTTATGCAAGTTCCAGTTTCATGTATGTACTCCTTATTTTAAAGTTGCATGTGGTTTTATTATGTAGTACTTGCTACCTCCCAGTTTATACGTGTTGAGTCTTTAGACTCACTAGACTTGATCGATGCAGGTGATGAGTATGTTGAGGAGGCTAGAGGTGGGGACCAAGGAGCTGGCTTTGACTGAGTTGAAGGCTAGACCCGAGGACCACCCAAGTTTTTAAGTTTTTATGAAATGTCAAATACTCTGATTTCACGCTACTGGATATGCAATTTCAAACAAATATTTTGTCAAGCATTATTTTTTTTAGATCTTTTGTCCACTGTTGAGACGTACAGTTTATTTTATCGTATTTTGAAGGTTCACAAGTTATTTAAGAAAATTTTTAATTCTTCCGCAAATTTTAAGTAGTAAAAAGTACGGTACGTTACAGTTGGTATCAGAGCGATGTTCTTGTAAAGGGTTACGAATACTGCCAGTGTCAAGAAGCTGACGAAGTCAGACGTCGAGTGTGTAAGTTTTAAAGTTTTGCATTATGTATGTAGTAAGTATTGAATCATGATTTCAGCATGTCCATGTTTTTAATTAAAATTACGTGCTTCTTATCATGTCATTCATATTGGGTTTTACATGGTGGGTAAATTGTTGGAACAGTATGCCTCCCAGACGTGTGATTAACCGGGAAGTTAGGGACAAGAACAGAGAGCACCGAGATGAGGAGAGGGTCACTCCTCCTCGCCCACCTCCAGATATGCAGGCGCAGATGCTTGCATGTATGACGCAGTTCTCGGGGACTATTGACCCGATTATAGCTGAGGGATGGATTAAGTCCATCGAAGTAATCTTTGATTTCATGGAACTGGCAGATGCAGACCGAATCAGGTGTGCCATATTCCTTCTAGCAGGGGATGCCGGACGGTGGTGGGAGAGTGCGTCAGTGTCAGTGAATTTGCGAACAATGACTTGGGATGGTTTTAAGGAGGTTTTCTACTCCAAGTACTTCACTGAGGAAGTACGCTCCCGATTTACTAGGGATTTCATGGCGCTGCGACAGGGAGACAGCAGCGTAGCAGAATTTTTGAGAAAGTTTGAGAGAGGGTGTTACTTTGTACCCCTGATAGCCAATGACTCCCGGGAAAAATTGAGGCATTTCATGGATGGTTTGCGGCCGATCTTGCGCCGTGATGTCCGAGTTGCTGGTCCCACTACTTATGCAGTCGCCGTATCTAGAGCTTTGGCGGCAGAGCAAGATCAGCGAGACATTGAGGCTGACAGACAGGGCAAGAGGCCCTATCAGGAACCACCGCAGCACCAGCAGCAGCATCATCAGCGACCCCAACATAAGAGGCCTTACCAGGGGCCGCCAGGGAAGAAACCTTATCAGGGACTGCCTAAGGGCAATGGTCCGATTCAGTAGCAGGGGGCGCCTCAGAAGCCCGTTGTTTTCCCAGTGTATCCTAAGTGCAACCGCCAGCACCCGGGGCAATGTTTATATGGATCGAGCAAGTGTTTCAAATGTAGAGCCAGTGACCACATGTTGAAGGAGTGCCCACAGTGGAAGCAGCCAACTCAAGGAAGAGTGTTCGCCATGCATGCACAAGAAGCAAACCCAGACACGACTTTGCTGACCGGAAATATTTTTATTAAGAGAATAGCCACTCAGGCCCTGATAGACTCAGGAGCCACCCATTCTTTCATATCAGAGACGTTCGCCAGTCACTTGGATATCAAGATGATTGGTCTCGACGTGAATTACTCAGTGACAGTCCCATCAGGAGAAGAATTATCAGCTACTAGTGTGGTCAGGGACATTGATCTGGAATTGAAAGTCCACCTAGTGTATGCCGACTTGATCGTCTTGTCAATGCCGGAATTCGATATTATCTTGGGTATGGACCAGTTGACAAAGAACAGAGTCTTGATCGACTTTTAGAAGAGATCAGTTTTGGTTAGACCATTGGGCATGGAGCAGTTTCTGTTTGAACCAGCCAGATGGAGAAGTTTCCCTCGTATGATCTCCTGCATGCAGGCTAGGAGACTTATTTCTAAGGGATGTCAGGCTTTCTTGGCCAACATCGTATCCACACCTGACATGACCACTCAGTTGTTATCAGACGTGCCAGTAGTCAGAGACTTCCCAGACGTCTTTCCCGATGATGTCACAGGTCCTCCACCAGAGAGAGAGGTCGAGTTTGCTATCGATCTTATGCCAGGCACAGTGCCAATCTCTAAGGCACCGTACCGACTAGCTCCAGCTGAGATGCTAGAACTTAAACAGCAGATTCAGGAGCTTCTGGACAAAGAATTTATTCGCCCTAATTTCTCTCCATGGGGCGCAGGAGTGCTGTTCGTAAAGAAGAAGGATGGGCTGTGTATCGATTACCGAGAGCTGAACAAGGTAACGATCAAGAACAAATACCCACTTTCAAGGATCGAGGACTTGTTCGATCAGTTGCAGGGAGTTTCAGTGTTCTCTAAGATAGATCTTCGATCGGGTATCATCAGCTGAAGGTGAAAGATGCAGATGTTCACAAGACAACCTTCAGAACCAGATATGGGCATTACAAATTCTTAGTGATGCCATTTGGATTGACGAATGCCCCAGCAATTTTCATGGACCTCATGAACCGAGTATTCCAACCTTATCTTGATAAATTCGTCATAGTGTTTATTGACGATATTCTTATTTACTCGAAGAGCCATGAGGAGCACAGTCAACATTTGAGGACGGTTTTACAGACCTTGCAGAGTCGCAAGTTATTTGCGAAGTTCAGTAAGATTGAGTTTTGGTTAGAGAAGGTAGCGTTTCTGGGGCATATAGTGTCTAGCAGTGGTATTGAGGTAGATCCAGCTATGGTAGCAGCCGTTAAGGAATGAGTCGAGCCGAATAATGCTTCAGAGATCCGCAGTTTCCTAGGCCTAGCAGGCTACTACAGGAAATTTATTCAGATATTTTCTTCGATAGCAGTGCCACTCACTTCACTGACAAAGAAGAATGCAAAATTCGTGTGGACTGATGAATGTCAAAAGAGTTTTGATACTTTGAAGCAATCTCTTATTTCAGCACTAGTGTTAGCCATGCCAGCAGGGCAAGGTGATTTTGTGCTATACACCGATGCATCTAAGCTCTGTTTAGGCGCAGTGTTGATGCAACATGGTCGGGTTATAGCTTATGCTTCCATGCAGTTGAAGGTGCACGAGAAGAATTACCCGACTCACGATTTAGAACTAGCCGCTGAAGGTTTTGCGTTGAAGATATGGAGACACTACTTGTATGGCGAGAAATGCCAGATATTCACAGATCACAAGAGTCTCAAATACTTCTTCACACAGAAAGAACTAAATATGAGGCAGAGGCGATGGTTGGAGTTAGTGAAAGACTACGACTGCGGAATTAGCTACTATCCGGGAAAGGCTAACGTTGTGGCAGACGCCCTGAGCAGAAAAGTCGCAGTCATAGCACAGTTGTCAGTGCAGAGACCTCTTCAGTCCGAGATTCAGAAATTTGGTCTAGAGATTTATCGTAAGGGCAGAGCTCCCAGACTATCTAATCTGACAGTCAAGTCTGATTTGCTAGACCTTATCCGTCAAGGACAGTCATCAAATGAACAGTTACAGAAGTGGAAACTGAAAGATGAAGCCAAGGGCAGTGTGCTCTACTCAGTGTCAGACGGTACTGTGAGATACAGGGGAAGAATGTGGATGCCTAACGTAGATTTGATCAGAGAAGATATCTTATCAGAGGCACATGCATCTCCGTATTCAATCCACCCAGGAGGTACCAAGATGTACAAAGACCTGCAGATTTTGTATTGGTGGCAAGGGATAAAGAGAGACATCCGCATATTTGTGTCTGAATGCCTCACTTGTCAGCAGGTGAAGGCAGAGCACCAGAGACCAGCAGGAATGCTTAAGCCACTCCCCATCCCAGAGTGGAAATGGGAGAATGTTACAATGGACTTTGTGGCTGGTTTGCCGAGGTCAGTCAGAGGATCGAAATCTATTTGGGTGATAGTGGATCGACTCACTAAGTCAGCACATTTCTTGCCAGTGAAGACGACATTCTCCATGACGCAGTATGCGGAGCTTTATATCAGGGAGATCATTCGATTGCATGCAATCCCAGTTATTATTGTGTCCGACAAAGACCCGAGGTTTACTTCATCCTTTTGGAAGAGGTTGCATGCAGCCATGGGGACAAAGTTGCTATTCAGTACAGCTTTTCACCCGCAGACAGATGGCCAGTCTGAGCGAGTGATTCAGATTTTGGAGGACTTATTGCGAGCCTGTATGATCGATTTCCAAGGGACTTGGGAATCTAAGCTACCTTTTACATACAACAACAGTTACCAAGCATCTATAGGTATGACTCCCTATGAGGCATTGTATGGACGGAAGTGTAGATAACCGATTTATTGGGATGAAGTCGGAGAGAGAGCAGAGCTTGGGCCAGAGATAGTTCAGCAGACTGCAGATGTGGTGGTCAAGATTCGAGACAGAATGAAGACCGCCCAGAGTCGTCATAAGAGTTATGCTGATAAAAGGAGGAGAGATCTCGAGTTTGTCGTAGGTGACCACGTTTTTATAAAGATAACACCTATGAAGGGTGTTATGAGATTTGGGAAGAGAGGCAAGCTGAGTCCGAGATTTATTGGACCTTTCGAAATTCTTGACAGAGTTGGGACACTAGCGTATCGTGTTGCCCTTCCGCCGAATCTGGCCGGGTACACAATTTGTTCCACGTCTCAATGCTGAGGAAGTACCTAGCTAATCCTTCGCATGTTCTGAGTTATGAGACGTTGCAGTTGGCTCCAGACCTGTCTTACGAAGAGAGACCTATCCAATCCTAGACAGATAGGAGCATAGACTTCGGAACAAGACGACTAAGCTGGTCAAAGTCCGGTGGCTTAATCAATCAGTGGAAAAGGCCACTTGGGAGACCGAATCAGACATGAGGCTTCGCTATCCGGAGTTGTTCGGTAAGATTTAATTTCGAGGACGAAATTTATATAAGTGGGGGAGGAACTGTAGTGCCCAAAATCAGTACACGTAAATTCCATGCATTTATTTAATTATTAAGGCATTTATTTAATTTTAAAATGAGTCTTAGTGGTGTATGATTTATTTAAATGCATTATTTTAAATTATTCATGTTTATGTGATACACGTTAAAATATTTTCTCGAGTTTCATGTTTCAGGCGATTATTCGAGGCGGGATCGAGGAAGAGACCGGCGAAGATTTTTGGCAATTTTAAGCATGGTATTTTATTTTAAGTTAAGGATGGGGCATTTTAAATAATTTATTTAGTTTAGCATTTTAAAAACCTTATTTATGTACTTAGTGATTTAAGAGTTTAAAACTTTTAAAGTTAGCATTTTTGTATTTTATTGTGCTAAAAAGGAGAATTTTATAAAAATCAGGGTGTATTTATTTAATTGAGAAGTTTGGTTAAATTAGTATGGGTTAACCTTTTATTAGTATTTTAATTAGTTAAATTAGCACTAATTTTCTCCTAATTAAAAACACACACACACTTACACGTATTACACCCTTTTCACACACTAATACACGACACAACACACACACACATATTTCAATTAGGTTTTTCATTTTCTTTGAGAGAAAAATCTAGGGTTCCTGGTAGCAAGAATAGCCGCCCCTCTCTTGTTATTTCTCTAGCAATTTTTCGTGAGTTTTGTTGCAAGAAAATCGTTGCACGATCGTCCCGGATTAACCCTCGCTCCGTTTCCGCTTCGGTATCGTCGGTTCGGTAAATTTTAACATCATAAGGCACGTATATACTGTTTCTTTCTGCATCGATCATGTCATAGTATGCGTTGCAATGTATTTTGTATGAAAATCATGTGAATGTTGTGTAGAAGTTTGAGCAATTATATTTAGATCACTTTTGAAACTGTTTTTGGATCCAAAATCACGTTTTTTCTGTCTTTTTAAATATTGAGAATTTTCGGTCATGATTTTGAGAAAACTTTTAACACAAAAATCGTAGAACTTTTTGATACCTTCGATTTGATATAATATTCAAAACTTTTGGATTAAAATTGAGTGCGTTATGGCGTTTTTTGTGAGACTACTCAAACTGCGTTTTTCAGAAAATTATGTATTGATGTGTTCTTGAAGTTTTATTGTTGCAGGCTTCGTTGGGGATCAACGGATGATCGCTGCTGTGTATAGGTAAATTGTTAATGATGTTGGGATGGTTATTGATGTTTCGTTTCGTGTCGTTAGGCACTTGGGAGAACGAGTAGTCGTAAAAACTATTTTTGTGGGGACCCGGACGCTAATCATGTTCTTAATCGTCATTGGGACTAATTAATCAATTATAGTAGAGAGGGTCTAAATTTTTTTTCTTCTTGTTAAATATAATATCAAATGCGGAACGTAATGGAATCACTCTACTATAAATATCAAAATAAAAGAAAAGTACAAGTCTTGTACTATATACAATCATTTACAACCTAAGGTTCAACTACTAAATATCAAGTGTTCAACCCTATCTCAGATCAAGTCCGTAGTCTCCACTCTAATCACGATCTCTCTCTTCATCTCCTTGACCCTGAACCTGTCCCACCTGTTGTCATGCACACATACAAACACGACAACAGCCGGATAACTCCGGTGAGAATAAATCCCAGTATAAATCAACGAACATGCAATTATATAAACAAATATAAAGCATGTAACAAATAACAGCAATATGTATCAGAATCTGAAACATAATCAATATCAGACTGTCGACAATGCTCGTAACTTTACAATTCAGACTAGACTCAATCCTAGTCTAGGGATCCCGGTTTCCAGACGTTGGTATTCCTATATCGACCAACAGTAATAGAAGAAACTCTGATTCTATCCACGTCGATATAACCAAACATCCAATGTCTTGACCTATCCGTCACAGACTGTGGCACTATCGCCAATACACTATCTTGTGACATCGTGCAATGTGCCCGTGGCGATCCCACCACTATCAGGTACTTCTGTCACAAGATCACTCATCTAATATTCGTCTAACACATGCTCTCTATACATCAATAGAACAAGCATATCAAATCAAATCAATGCAAATAATAACAAATAGTATGTGATTTAGGGAAACACAAGTATATCCTACTTGTGTCGATCTCCCAATACCACATTGACTTATACCTTTCGTTTGTAGCAGTTCTGACGACTTTCCCTTTTAGAATTCACAGTCTGTCAATACACGATCTGGCAATGGACAATATCAATTAATCCCATATCAATATACTGTTCAAATCAATACCAATCTGATCAATCTGGATTTAACTCAAAATCAACGGCATAACGGGACAATCTCAATATCCCCGTAAATACCATATCAACAGATATCAATTACCAATCATAACCCATATCCAATACAATCTGTAATTCAACCATAATCCAAATCTGTCCAATACCACTCAATATAATCTGAAAAATTATAACAAATCCATAATCAATCTGTTTCTTAATCTGACTTCGATTCTATGATGTCTAACATGTCAAGAACATCATATATGAATTTTATTCAATTCTGACAATAGCATAATTTCAACACATATCAAAACGTAACAAAACTTACGCCCAGTTGTAGCCCGCGTCGATAGGAACACCGTACTGAAGTCGGATTTAAAATCTAACGGGCGGATCGAAATAAAAAAACCATATATATATATAGCATGCATGGTTAAGATACGTGGCTCACTCTCCACACATTTCTGTCAGCGCTCGGGCGGTTGAAATTTACCGCTCGGGCGTGGCACTTTCTGTCCGAGCCTTCCATTGTTATCCACTGGCGCTCGGGCGGTAATATTCTACCGCTCGGGCGCCAGACGTTCTGTCCACGTGATAAACTCATGGTGCACTGGCGCTCGGGCGGTTCTTTTGTACCGCTCGGGCGCCAGATGTTCTGTCCAACATTTTAACTTATGATGCACCGACGCCCGGCTTCTCCACTTAAGTTCCTACTCTGGCTCCTGAAATCTTAATCCTGTCAATTAATCAACGTCTGATTACAGTGATTAAGCCTTGGGCATTACAATTTTGGTGTCAAAATTTGAGGTTATGGGTTTTATTACGTTGCGTGTGGTGCGTCGTTTCTTTCGGAATGTTTGGGAAGTTTTGTGGAGTCGAGTTAGTGCCATGGTGTCCTAAGATGAGTCTTGAGGCTTTGTTCATTGTCTGTTTAATCGAAGTTGGAGAAAATAAGCTTCTAAGTCGCAGGTACAGTGCACTCGGCGTCCGAGCGGTAATATAGTACCGCTCGAGCGCCACTCCTTCTGTCCGAGGGTAGCGTCCAGTATACCTGGCGCTCGAGCGGTAATATATTACCGCCTGAGCGCGGCCCCATCTGTAGGAAATGTTTGGTTTTCACTTAGTTGTAGGTTCAAATAGTGAGTTCATGTTTTTTTTATTGTTGGGAAATGTTCACACTTCATTTTAGAGTTTGTTTCGGGGTTTGATGTCATGGTTAGTACGATTAAACGAGATCAAGTCCCGGGTGATTTAGAATGTCATAAGCTACTTAGTCACTTGGGTGGTGAGCACAACGAATACGTCTAAGCTATGAAATATTAAGTGCGTGAATCATGTTAGTATGTGCAGCAGTGGCCCCAAAGCGAGCTCCAACGAATCCCTTAACGTCAAGTAAGTATGTTCAACGTGCAAAGAAAATATTTTGAACTTTTTGAGGTATGCTAATTGTCTTGTGACCAAATTATGTTTAGGATTGGAAAGCGTTAAATTATGAACGGGGATCTCATGTATGTGTCAGTGGATACGTCCCTGTCATCCCAGTACTGTGGTTTAGTCTGATCAGGCGATTATGTTGTGGGTCACTTGCTTTGAAACATGCCTCTACGTAAAATTATGAAGTTATGTATGTTCTCGTATGTTCAAGTATGCAAGCATGTTTAAGAAAAGTTTTATGTTGATGGCACGTCTATGTATGTATGTACGTATGTTCATGTTTTGTTATGCAAGTTCCAGTTTCATGTATGTACTCCTTATTTTAAAGTTGCATGTGGTTTTATTATGTAGTACTTGCTACCTCCCAGTTTATACGTGTTGAGTCTTTAGACTCACTAGACTTGATCGATGCAGGTGATGAGTATGTTGAGGAGGCTAGAGGTGGGGACCAAGGAGCTGGCTTGGACTGAGCGGAAGGCTAGACCCGAGGACCGCCCAAGTTTTTAAGTTTTTATGAAATGTCAAATACTCTGATTTCACGCTACTGAATATGAAATTTCAAACAAATATTTTGTCAAGCATTATTTTTTTTTAGATCTTTTGTCCACTGTTGAGATGTACAGTTTATTTTATCGTATTTTGAAGGTTCACAAGTTATTTAGGAAAATTTTTAATTCTTCCGCAAATTTTAAGTAGTAAAAAGTACGGTACGTTACATTTTTATTGTTATTTTATCTATTGAAGGTCGAGATAGGAATTTTGGTTAGTCGATGATTTAAGATTTTATTTTATGCACTTGATATTTAAATTGTTAAATTATTATGATCCATGATTATGTTAAATTATTTATTTAGAAATTGTGAATTTATGATTTAAGATTAGAAAATAAAATAAAATTTTAGAGGTCGTTTCATTTAACGTTATCGTTTATCACAAAATTCCATGAACATTTAAATTAATCATATTAACATATAAAACAGCATTCAGAGCACTGACATGACGTTTAATATTTTTCGGGTGTAAAATTACCGTTTTACCACTAGACGTAAAATTTTCCGATTTTGACATTTTCTTAATTTCGTTGACTCTAGACCATCCCAAATAATTATTTAAGCTTACATTAATTTTCTCGTATTTTTATTTAGCTTAAATCGATGGCTTTTTATTTAGTCTTTAATTATAACATATTAATGTGTTTTAATCCCGAATTAAATCAAACTTTAATATAAAATTCCTAAACTTAAAACTTAGACTTTTAATAATTATTTAGCCCTCGTGAACGATGATTTGACCCCCGTTAAACCATGTTTCAAAACCTAGCGCATAAAAACCCTACTTTGAACCACCTAAGGAAAACTATGAGCCAACTTGCGCTTTCACCGGGCCATGCTCGAACCACCCTGAGCCGACCCCTGATCAACCCCTCTAGGAACGCTCCTAGACCCTTAGAACCCCTAGGTCTCGAACCAAAGCTCGCTGAAGCCCCCTGCACCAGCATCAAGCAACCGGCCGAGAACTTAAGGCGTTAAGTGTAGAGCCCAAAATCAGTACAAATAAATCTCATGCATTATTTAATTGTTAAATTATTTATTCAAGTTTAAAATGATTTATAGTGATTCATGATCTATTTAAATTGCATTATTTTAAATTATTTATGTTTATGTGATGCACGTTAAAATGTTTCTCGAGTTTCATGTTTCATGCGATTATTCGATGCGGGATCGAGGAAAAGAGGCATGCGACGATTTTGGCGATTTTATAATGTGGTAATTTATTTTAAGTTAAGAATGGGGCATTTTAAATGATTTATTTAGTTTTTAGCATCTTAAATCAAAAATTATTTATTTGGTGATTTTTAAAATGTTAAAACCTTTAAAGTCTAGTGAGTGTGTATTTTATTTTAATTAAGAGGTTTTATTAGAGGTTAGTAGGCAGTTAGTATTTTTAATTACTTTGATAATTAAATAATTAAGCAAATTTTACTCTCCCTAATTACCTATCACACGCACACACACCCCTTTCACACACACCTCGCGTTGCACACACAAACAAATATTCACACCTGATTTCCATTTCATTTTTTANTTTCATTTTTTTAGTAGAAACCTAGGGTTCTTATTGTCAAGAGCAGCTGCCCCCTTCCTCGGATTTTTCCAGCGAGGTTTCGTTTATTTCGTTACAAGAAAATTGTTCCATGATCGTCCCGGATCAATCCTCGTATTCTTCCCGCTTCGGTGTCGTCGTTTCGGTAATTTTAAAAATTAAAAGCATGTATATTCTTTCATTCCTACATTGATCTTGTCATATTATTTTTTTTATTATGCGTAAAAATCCATGTATGATGTACAAAGTTTGAGCAGAAAAATTGGTTGGATCGGTTTTGAAATAATTTTTGGATCTAAAACTCAAATTCTGCTGTCTTTTCGTGTGCTGCAAATTTTCGGTCTTTTATCTTGGAAAACTTTCAACACATGAAACGTAGAACTCTTTGATACCTTCAATTTGACATAAAATTCAAAATATTTGGATAAGAAATGAGTGAGTTATGATTGTTTTTGTGGGACTGCTCAAACTGCGTTTTTCTGAAAGTGTGTTATTGACTTTTTCTTGAGTTTCTTGTGTTGCAGGCTTCGTTGGAGATCGCCGAGTGTTCCTTCTTGTGTTTAGGAGTGTCCAATGGGGTGATCATGTAAATTTTGGGGTGTTGTCTCGGGTTGGTGAGGTTGTGAATGCATTAGAAGTCATAGAAAACTCTTGTGCAGAATTTTGGGTGAATTTGCACAGAACAAGCGCTGCACTGTGGGGGCCGCAGCACTGCCAGTACGTGCCAGCAAGCGCCTAGGCGCTACTTAGCATGGCGCTGCAGCACGGCACTGCAGCGCCTAGGCGCTGCTTCAGCCGAATTATAGGCTTTGAATTGAGGTGCTCTTGCTTCTTTTGGGTACTATTAAGTCATTATATCCTAGTATACTAAAAGTTAATTTAGATGTTATGAATTTTGATTGGGGAACGTTGAACTATGTTTTAAGCAAGGTCTGCGCCTTCTATTGTTTGGGCAAATTCATAATTCTTGACAAGTTTTGTTTCGGGGTTGAGTCGTGGGTTAACATGTTGTTTGTCACGGTCAAGTCCCGAGCATTTCCAGCCGGTCATAAGTTAGTAAGTCAATGGGTGATGCATTCGATAGGCATGATTACGTTGTGGAAGTTAAGGTTCATGGTAGCGCGTTAGAATGTGCTGCAAGGACTCGAGCGAGATCCAACAAATCTCTCAACGCCATGTAAGTATGTTTGACGTGAAAAAGAAAATACTTTTAAGTTTTTGAGGTATGCTAAATGTCTTGTGACCAAATTATGAATGGATTTGGAAGTCGGTGAACGTGGCCGAGGACCTCTCCACCTCGGTAAAGCATGATCGGGTTTAGATCAGGATTGGAAAGCGGTAAAGCATGACCAGGGACCAATCCACCGGTTAAAGCATGAACGGGGATCTCGTGTATGTGGTAGTGGACTTTCCATGCCAGCCCAGTACTGTGGTTTAGTCTGATCAGACACTTTTATGAATGGGTCACTTGCTTTGAAACATATCTCTACGCTAAATGATGAAGTCTATGTATGTTCAAGTATGTATGATGCAAGCATGTTAAGAAAAGTTTTACGATGAAGGCACGTCTATGTTATGTATGTGAGTTCAAGCTTTTGTATGCACATTCCAGTTTCAAGTATGTACGCTCTATTTTAAAGATGCATGTGGTTTTATTATGTAGTACTTGCTATCCCCAGTTTATACATGTTGAGTCTTTAGACTCACTAGACTTGATCGACGTAGGTGAGGAAGATGTTGATGAGACGAGGGTTGGGGACCAATGAGCCGGCTTGGATTGAGTAGGAGGCTAAACCCGAGGACCGTCCATGTTTTAAGATTTTAAGCATGACAATTTCAATAATCTGGGCTGGAGAAGTTCTATTAGTAATGACGCATGGAAAAGCCCGTGAAGGAAAAAGCCCAGTGGGAACCCAAGACGGGACAAGGCCCTTGAGGGAGCCCAAGATCGAGATAGCCCATGGTCGTTACAAAAAAGGCGCTACTTGAATGATGCTAAAACTTCATTAAACGCATAAACGATTATATTTCTGAGGGGTAGTTCAGTTTCTGACGAGAATTTTTCTTTAAAATTATCCCTCGAACTGAAAAAATTTTATTTAAAAAAAAAATCGTTTCTTTTTAAAATTCAGTTATTGAGGGGGAGCTTTCTTATCCCTCAAACTGAAAATTTTTTTAACTGTTTTTATTGTTTTTGATTCTCATTAGGAGTTCAGTTAGGCAGTAGGGTACGTCCTAAGCTGAGTGGGTTTGTACAAAGTGTTGTATAAATCAAAATATTCTAGTGGATCCTACCCGATTTCACGTACCGTACTTTTGAACATACTTTAAAATTTGCGGAAAATTAAAAATTTTCTTAAATAAATAGTAATCATTCAAAATGCGATAAAAGTAAACTGTTCGTCCCAAAATATTTGAAGTAAAACAAACACAATCAAAGTTTGTAAAAATACTTGTTTAAACAACATAAAGAGAACTCGTAATAAAAATCAGAGTATTTGAAACAACGTGCATGAAGCTCTTAAAACATGGGCGGTCCTCGGGTTTAGCCTCCTGCACAGTCCGAGCCGGCTCATTGGTCCCCACCCCTCATTCTCATCCTCACCTGCATCGATCAAGTCTAGTGAGTCTAAAGACTTAACACGTATAAACTGAGCATAACGAGTAATACATAATAAAACCACATGCATTTTTAAAGTTAAGCGTACATACTTGAAACTTGAACGTAATAACATAGAAATATACGTGCCAACATCATAAAACTTTTCGTAAACGTACTTGCATCATACATACTTGAACATTAACTTCATCATTTTGCGTAGATATATGTTTCAAAGCAAGTTACCCATACATAAATTGTACCTGATCAGACAAAACCAAAGTACTGGGCTGGTAGGGATGTCCATTACCGGATACATGAGATCCTCGGTTATGCTTTACCGGGTGGATTGGTCTCTGGTCATGCTTTACCGCTTTCCAATCCTGATCTAAACCTGGTCATGCTTTACCGGGGTGGAGAGGTCACCGGCCACGTTCACCGGCTTCCAAACCCATTCATAATTGGTCATAAGACAATTAGCATACCTAGAAAAAATAAAAATATTTTCCGTTTCACGTCGAACATACTTACAAGGCGTTTGATCTTGCTTGGGTCCACAGCTACACATACTAACATAATATCATGAACTTAAATTCCATAACTTAGACGTAATAGTCGTGCTCACCACTGAAATATCACTTGACTTATGACGTTCTAAATCACTCGGGACTTGACCTCGTTTAATCATCATACTAAGTCATGACATCGCTCCCGAATAAAATCTTGATATGATGTGTGACCATTTCCCACACATTGGAAGACATGGCCTAACTACTTGAACTCAAAACTAAATGAAACTGACTTTCTTCACATTGTTTGCGTGCTCGGGCGGTAACATCTTACCGCTCGAGCGCTGGGTCTACTGGAAAAACTACCCTGACAGAGAGAGTGGCGCTCGGGCGGTAAAAAGTTACCGCTCGGGAACCGGGTATACTGGACGCTACGCTTGTAAAGTGCGAGTGGCGCTCAGGCGGTAACTTATTACCGCTCAAGCACAGGTACACTGGACTCCGTGACTTTGGTGACTTAAACCACCCGAACCGATCATACGAAACATGAACAACACCTCGAGACCCATCCTAGGACACTAATGCATTGACTCAAACTCCGTAAGACGCCCCAAACGTCCTCAAAGCAATTACCGCTCAACCACAACACAACACAACACCATACCCCGAAATTCCTTTGGCATCAAAATGCTTTCTACTACTCCCAATGCAACCAATTACCTGACGGCACGAAACGAAGCACCAAAATAGACCCAACATCATACTTAATATACCTAAACGCAACAGCAATCACCCAACGGTTCCCAACAAAGCCTGCAACAAATAAACTTCAAAAACACGTCAAGAACGCATTTTAATAAAATCGCAGTTTGAGCAGTCCCACGAAAACGATCATAACTCACTCATTTCTTCTCCAAAATTTATGAATTTACTGTCAAATCGAAGGTATCAAAAAGTACGTTTTATATTTTGAAATATTTTTCAAAAAATCGACCGAATTTTTGCGGAAATCGAAATGACAGTAGACATGTTTTTAGATCTAAAAAATTTTGATACCAAAAATCATTTCAAACGTTTTTGCTCAAACTTTTCACAACATATATGGATTTTTACGCATAATAAACAACACAAAACATAATATAACAAGATCGATGTAGAAACAATAGAATATACATGCCTTGATCTTTAAAACTCTTGAAACGACGATACCGAAGCGGGAAGGATGCGAGAGTTGATCTGAGACGAACCGTGGTGCGATTTCTATGCTAAAAATCAATGAAGGATTGCTGGAAAATTGGAGAGGGAGGGGGCGGCTGGTCTTGTTCTAAGAACCCTACTATCTCTCAAAAAAAAAATTGATATGAAAGTGCAAGGGAGAATTGTGTTTGTGTTTCGTGTATGTGTGTGTGGGTGAGAATGTGTGTATGCGTGTGTTGGTAGTTAATTAGGGAAAATTTTTTCTTAATAACATAATTAACATGCTAATTAAATATTAATCAAGTACTAAATTTACTAAAATCTATCAATAAAATAAAAATACACAAGTGATCAATTTTAAAAATTTTAAAAAGAATCTTAAATATCACCTAAAAAATAAATTAGATTTTAAAGTTCTAAAAACTAAATAAATCTTTTAAAATACCCCAATCCTAACTTAAAATAAAATACCACATTTTAAAATCGTCAAAATCGTTGCCGGTCACTTTTCCTCGATCCCGCATCGAATAATCGCCTAAAACATGAAACTTAAGAAAACCTTGTAACGTGTATCACATAAACATAAATTATTAAAATAATGAAATTTCATATATCATGCATCACTCAAATCATTTTAAAATTAATTAAATGATTTAACAATTAAATAAATGCATGAGTTTTACGTGTACTGATTTTGGGCTCTACACCCGAGATGGTAGAAGGGGTGACGTAGAAGCAGTTGAAGTCTCCGAACATCCATAAACATATATTGTGTACTTAACTTCTTAAAATTTGTTTTAAAACTGATTTGATCAGTTCGAGTAGTTATCAGTTAAGTTAACTGAACTGATATATACGAGAATTGATTCCTCTTATTTCAGTTAATCATTTTACACAAGTTTAAGGATTTTCAAATTAGTCAGCTTTCTTAACGAAGGATTACTTCAAGTATTTTCCACTTAATTTTAATCAACTTCGATTTAATTCATCGATATAAAATTCTTAGAACACGAGCTATTGAAGCTCATGGAGAATGTTATGTTTGAAGCACCTTCAAAGGTGCCCGAACTGATCCTTCAGACATACTGGTATACTTTCATAGCCTTAATGAGCATGCACAACATTTAAGGATTGTGTTACTAACCTTAAGAAATCACAAACTGTATGCTAAGTTGAACAAGTGCAAGTTTTGGCTCGACAGAGTTGTCTTCTTGGGACATGTTATATCCAAAGATGGGATATCAGTGGATCCTAGCAAGATCGAAGCAGTGTTGAGTTGGGCACGACCGGAATCAGCTCAAAAGATAAGAAGTTTTCTAGGTTTGGCAGATTATTACCGGAGATTCATCTCAAGAATTTCTCAGATTGCCAAAACATTGACACATCCGAAGTCTTAAAATGTGCAGTTCTAATGGACACATGATTGTGAAAATAGTTTCAATGAACTGCATCAACATTTGACCATTGCACCAGTTTTAGTTTTGCCATCTGGATCAGGAGGGTACATTGTGTGTACTGATGCATCACTTCAAGTACTTGGGTGTGTTTTAAATCAGAATGGTCATGTGATTGCATATGCATCCAGACAGTTGAAGAAGCATGAAGAGAATTATCCAGTTCATGATCTAGAATGGAAAGCGATTGTGTTTGCTTTGAAGATCTTGCAACATTATCTCTACGAAGAGAGATTTGAGATTTTTACAGATCACAAGAGTTTGAAGTATATCCTCACTCGAGCATAGTTGAATATGTGTTAAAGAAGATGGATGGATTTGTTAAATGATTATGATTGTGAAATAAAGTATCATTCAGGATTAGCGAATCTTACAGCAGAAGCTCTTAGTCACAAGGTGAGATTATCTGCACTTCAGACAAGTTACGTATCAAATGTAATCCAAGATTGTTGTTCTCTGGGATTTCATTTCCGCCATAAGAAAGGAATGGAACACATTCGAGTAACGAGCATTTTTTCTGAACCGACGTTGTATGCCAAAATCAGAGAAACTCAGTTTTCTGACCCCGAAAGTGAAAAAGTTAGCAAGGTTAGCTAACAAAGACAACACATCTGACTTTGCATTCCAAAAATATGGAACCTTGTGTCTGTCAGGAAGAATCGTAGTTCCAGAACATTCTAAATTAAGAGACGATATTTTATCTCAAACCCATAGGAGTAAGTTGAGTATCAACCCTGGAAGAATGAAAATGTATAAGGATTTGAAGACCAGGTCTTGGTGGAAAGGTATGAAGAAAAGTGTATACCAGTTTGCAGCCAAGTGTTTGGTTTGTCAGAAAGTGAAAGCTGAACATCGACGACCAGGAGGATTACTTCAGAATCTTCCTATCCCTGAGTGGAAGTGGGAGCATGTGACGATGGATTTTGTCACCCACTTGCCGTTGTCTTCTAAGAATTGTGATGTCATTCGGGTTGATGTGGACGGACTGACTAAGTCAGCACATTTCATTCCGTATAGTCGGGAATATAGTTTCGATCGCATGGCAAGACCATACATCCAAGAGATTCTTAAATAACATGGTATGCCAACAAGTATAGTCAGTGACAGATATCCATGATTTACCTCAATGTTCTGGGGAAGTTTTCAAAAAGCGTTGGGAACACAATTGGGTCTGAGTACTATCTATCATCCAGAGACCGATGGTTAGTCTGAGAGGACTATTCAGACACTCAAAGACATGTTGTGTGCTTGTGCTTTGGATTTTGGACCAGCATGGCATTATCATCCGCCGCTTGTGGAGTTTGCATATAACAATAGCTACCACAGCAGCATTGTTATGGCTCTGTTCGAAACATTATATTGTAGACGTTGTCTTACTCTATTGTTTTGGGATGAAGTAGGAGAACGATAATTGCAAGGACTTAAATTAGTGCAACAAGCGATTGACCAAGTGGAATTGATTAAGAAGAGAATTAAAACCTCACAAGATCTTCAATCGAGTTACGCGAATACCATGCGTAGACCTCTACAGTTTCAGTCATGGAAAAAAGCTTTCCTTAAAGGTTCACCATTCTGCAAGGTGATGAGATTTGGACTGAAGGGAAAATTAGTCAAAAGATTCATCGGACCTTTGAGATCTTGGAATGTGTTGGAAATTTGGCATATCGATTGGCTTTGCCGCTTTATGTGTCCAGCATTCATAATGTCTTTCATGTATCGCTGCTACGACGGTATGTACCAAATGAATCGCACGTTATTGGTCCGACATATGTTCAATTTGAAGAAGACTTGACTTATGTCAAAAAGCTGCTTTTAATCCTGGGATAGAAAGAGAAAAAGCTCATAAAAAAGAACATTCCACTTATTCTAGTGCAATAGCAACGCCAAGTTACTGCAGAGGCGCCTTTCTAGTTAGAGAGTCGTATGAGCTCAGAGCATCCACATTTGTTTTGAGTTGTATCTTTGTAATCATGAGTTGTATTTTATTCAGTTGCATTATACTTCAGTTCTGATTTCGAGGATGAAATCTTTGTAAGGATGGGAGGATGTAATGTAGAACCCGTTAAATCAGACTACATACAAGCCATGCATAATTTCTAGTATTTTAAATTAAAAATGATTTCTTTATTATTTAAGGCATTTTAAAGTTGTTTGGTCATGATTATTCATTTTCAATTGCATAAGTTTAGTTTTATGTTTTCAGTTAAATAAGCGAGGTCGGACCGGAGTTGGAGTTTTAAGATAAAAATTTAATGATAAGAAAACATTCCTAGAATTTATTTAAGATAAATAATAATTTATTTTAATGTAAAAGAAAGTTTAAGAATTTAATTAATTAATTAGAGATAAGTAGTAAATAAATTCTTCTATGTCCAATAATTTATTTAAAAGCCTAAATTAAAATATGTGACCAATTGAGATAAGTTAATCTAGACTTATTTTAATTAAGTAATTTAAATTTAACATGTTAGTAATTTAATTTATAGATTTAGTCATGCATGCAAGATAATGTTATCCCTTAATTAATCTATTAATTTACAAAACTATTTAATGGGTAGATAAAACTCTAAAGAATTAAAATACAAGATTTAAGAAATATTTTCCTTTCCATTTTATTATAATTTTCGGCCATTTCATTTTGTAGGAATTAAATTTGTCAACTCACAATTTTGGGTATCTTTCTTTATCCCTTCTTGGCATAGATAATTCCTTCAACTTTAAATCTTCAATAATTAATAATTAAGAAATTTTCCTACCTCATTTAACTACATAAAAATCGGTCATCCCCACTTTAAAAGATTTAAATTTTTGACAACTCATTTCCTTTGATTCTTTCCTTATCCATCCTTGGTAGATAATCCATTCATTATTAATCAACAATAATTAATGATTTAAGCAATATTTCCCCTTCTTTTTTTGTAGAAATCGGCCAACCTCATTTTTAAATCAAATCAAATCAATCTTTTCCCTTATCTCTCAACTCAAGGATAGAAAATTTTCTACCTTGCCATTCTACCTCCCTAATATTTTGCAACATCCCCATTTCATTCCTAGCCTTCTCTCCTCTCCATATTTTCGAACTTGAGAGCATTTTCAGTAGAGAAAAATCGAGAATAGCTAGGGAGAAAACAAGAAAAAAAAACAAGAAGCAAAGCAACTCCGTCTCCTCCGCGCCGTGTCGTCGTAATCAATTTGTTTTCATTTTAAAAGAATCCAAGGCATGTTTATATCTTTCCTTGCTCTTCACTCAAGTCATATACATGTTTTTAAACCATATTTTTTCATGATTTTAATAGCAAAAACCAAAATTATGGCAAGCCATTTTCGAAAATGTAGTGCAAAATTTTTCGGCTTCACCCTATGCCCTCGCGGTTTGGTTGTTTTTGTTGATTTGCAGGTTGGTTTGACTCCTAGCCTCCCAAGGCTTCTTTTAGACATGAACTAGGATGTGTTAGGGAGGTGCTGGTCCATTGGTTTGAGTCCCTTCGCCACAAGCGAGACGAAATGGACAGCAACTCCCATAGTGCAGTTTTTGGTTTCGATTTCTTGTTTTCTTGCCTAAGGTATGAGTTCTGATTTTAGCTTCCCTAGTGGCTGTAGCCATTGTTAGAATCCCTCCTTGGTATGTCTAAGACGTGACCAAGATGCCCTTTCATGGCTTGGTTCACAGTCCCATCGGTTTTAAAAACAAAACAAGAACAGCGCCTCATCGGTATTCATTTTTCTGGTTTTGGTTGTGTGTTGAGTTCGAATTTATGACGTCAAGTGGGTTGTGGTTGGCTTCTAGCCCTTAGCCATAACTCATGCAACACCTTAGCATGTCTAGCATGGACCATGGTTAACCTCATAGCCATTGTATCCTTCATTTGACAGCAAAACAAGCTACACCCCCCACGGTTCAGCATGTGTTCTCAGGTGGGGCTTCGGGTTTTTCGTAGGTGTTGGCTTGAATTGTGGTTGGCCTAGGGCCCTTAGCCATTGTTCAAACCATACCTTAGGATGTTGGTAAGAGGCTCTGGTTGGTGGTTCAAACCCGAATGGCCGATAGTCTCGAAACGAAGCGACGGTAGCTCAAGAGCTGCTGCTGTATTTTCTTGGACAGCAGGTTTTGCTTCGGTTCAGAGGTCATGTATGAGTTCTTGGTTGGCTTTTAGCCTATGGTCTTAGACTGGACAGTACCTTATTGAGTTAGGAAGGTCATGTTTTTGGCCGTTTGTGATTTGGTTAAGTTTAGATGTCGTACGANTAATATAATTAAATAACATAATTAAACATCCTGTATTAATTTACCAAATGGGTTGGATCGTTCCCAGGCTCTNTCACCAAAACTTCGACTTGTACAACTTTAAGAGCATTATTTCATCATTTTAGGTGTAATTTTAATCATGTCTAAATGATGGTTTGGTGTTGGGTCGGGTTGACACGGAGTCATGGTTAAATACTAAGTCGTTGAGCGCAATTGTCTCGTTTTTGGGTTCAATTACGAAGTTTTGGTCAAGTTAAATCATTTGCATATTTTCATGTTAGAATTAGGGCGCAGCGAGCCTGGGAACGATCCAACCCATTTGGTAAATTAATACAGGATGTTTAATTATGTTATTTAATTATATTACGTGCTTAAAAATATAAAATATTCATTTTTGAGATTTATGCGATATTGCTCGTGGCCACCTCACTATCATGGGATTGCAGCTTATCATGGGATTATTACCTCACCCGGTGGTCACTAACCGGTTCATGTTTATTTATTGGTACGGATATCCAGTCCAAGGGCTGTGATGATCTCTACCGCCCAGTGTACTGTGGTTTAGTCTGATCAGGCGATTCAGTTCAGTTCAGTTCATGCGCCACTTGCGTAGAACATAATCTCAACAGAAAATTATTACATGCTATTTCATGGCAGGGCTCTACGGAGCAAACATTTCACTTACGATTTTCAGTTCAGTTATGCACGTATTTATAATTATTCATGACACGATTTTCATGATACGCTTTATGACACGATATTTCCACGTTACATTTTACGACATGATATCTTTACATGGCATGAAATTTTATGATATATGTACTTGTTATTTACGATATATGCATGCTGAGTCTTTAGACTCATTAGACTTGATTGTTGTAGGTACTGATGAGGTCGGGACCGAGGGCGGGGACCAGTGAGCCATCTTGGATCGCAGTAGTAGGAACCCGAGGACCTCATTTTCAGCACTTACTATTTTTATTCCAAACTCAGTTTTTATTTTGTTGAAAATTTTTTTTAGTTGTTACTTTAAAACAAATATTTACTTCCGCTGCTACTTTAATCGTTGAACCATTTTTATCAGTTTATATTTTGAATGAGGCTTTTTATTTAATTAAAGAGAAATTTTTTTTTATTATTCCGCAAATTTTCAAGTACGAAACACGGGCCTCTACAGCTGGTATCAGAGCATATGTTCTTGTAAAGGGTTATACTACTACTGACCTCAAGAAGCTCACGAATTCACGCCTTCAGTCTGTAAGTTTTACATTTATGCATTTTGTTTAAAGCATGAAATATTTTAACAGCATGTTTTCATGAAATGTTTTACGCCAAGATTTTAATTATGCATTATTTATTTAAATTTAAAGAAATAATGGAGATTATGCATGTTAGTTACGTATGGATTATGTATGGGACAGTATGCCTCCTAGACGTATCCTTGAGCGCGCGCGAGATGATGAGCCACGTCACGAGGACGGTGAGAATCAGAGGCAGGAGAGGAATGGACCTCCACCCCTCCACCAGACATGAATGCCCAGATGCTAGCTGGGATGACTCGGTTCTTCGAACAGTTTGCGGGGAACACTGCTGTGGCAGCCAGGCCGACAGGGCCCGAGGCTACTTATGATAGTTTTATGAAGATGCGTCCGAAGGAATTTTTAGGGACTACAGATCCCATGATTACCGAGGGCTGGATCAAGTCCTTCGAGGTTATCTTTGAGTTTATGGAGCTTGGGGATGCGGACAGAGTTCGTTGCACCACCTATTTATTTAGAGGAGATGCCCGCTTATGGTGGGAAGGAGCATCAGTAGGCCTGAACTTGGCTACTTTGAGCTGGACGCGCTTCACGGAGGTATTTTACTCCAAATATTTTACTGACGAAGTGCGTTCTAAATTGACCAGGAAGTTCATGACCATGAGGCAGGGAGATCTGACGGTTACGGAGTTCATCCATAAGTTTGAGAGGGGCTGCCATTTTGTGCCCCTGATTGCGAATGATGCAAGTGCCAAGCTGAGGCACTTTCTAGATGGACTACGGCCGGTCTTGCGCCGTGATGTTAGGGTGGCTGGCCCTATTACCTTTGAAGTCGCTGTTTCCAGAGCTCTTGCTGCAGAGCAAGATCAGATTGACATTGAGAGGGATCGCCAGGGTAAGCGACCAGTTCCAGTACCACACCGCCCTCCTCCTCAGCAGCAGCAGCAGCAGCATAAGAGGCCTCATCACGGCCAGCCCAGAAACAGAGGACCGTAGCAGCGGCAGCAGGGACGCGCAGTCCCGATGACCTTTGAGCACCCAGTCTGTCCCAATTGCACACGCCGCCATCCTGGAGCATGTATGTATGGCTCAAAGAAGTGTTATAAGTGTGGTAGCCCAGACCACTTGCTGCATCAGTGCCCTCGGAAGAATCTGCCTACCCAAGGCAGAGTTTTTGCCCTTCATGCGACAGAGACGAACCCGGAGACCATGCTTATGACAGGTAACTTAACACTTTAAGTTAATAATTAGATTTCAATGTTTTGGGAATTGGGATTATTATTTTGAACTTAGAATTTCGTTAGGATTGCATGCTCTACTCAGTATTATTTTTGGGAATTTAAGTTAGAAAAACTTTGGCCTTTGCATGTCTATAAGTTAGTTCTTGTGATTATTGGGTTCAGCTTGATGTTCCAACCTTTCAGGGAGAATTTTTATAGCTGGCTCAGCTACGAAAGCCTTGATAGATTCAGGGGCTACTCACTCATTTATTTCGGAGGTATTTGCTAATTTTCTCAAGGTCAAATCCATTGGGCTTGATGTAGCCTATTCAGTAGTATTGCCTTCTGGTGAAGAGATGGCAGCTACCAATGTGATCCGAGACATAGATCTCGAGCTTCATGGCAATCTCGTTTATGCGGATCTGATTGTCTTACCGATGCCAGAGTTTGACATCATTCTGGGGATGGACTGGCTACTAAGGAACAGAGTTTTGATCGAATTTGAGCGGAGATCTGTTCTAGTCCGACCGCCTGGGATGACGCAGTTCTTATTCGAGCCAGACAGATACTTTCCTTTACCGCGCATTATACCTTGTGTCAAGGCTAGGAAGCTCATGCATAGAGGGTGTCGGGCATTTTTAGCGACTTTTGTATCCGTCCCCGAGGCACCCAGTCAGTCAGCCTCCGATGTCCCAATTGTCAGGGATTTTCTAGACGTGTTTTCTGATGACGTCTCTGGTATGCCACCCGAGCGAGAGGTAGAGTTTTCTATTGAGCTTATGCCAGGTACGGTACCGATCTCGAAAGCGCCGTACCGATTAGCACCGACAGAGATGGCAGAACTGAAGAAGCAGATCCAGGAACTTCTTGACAAGGAGTTCATTCGCCAGAGTTTTTCAACATGGGGCGCGCCAGTTTTATTTGTGAAGAAGAAGGATGGTTCGATGAGGCTTTGTATTGACTACCGGGAGTTGAACAGGGTCACAGTGAAAAACAAGTACCCAATGCCGCGGATTGAGGATTTATTTGATCAGTTTCAGGGCGCTTCGGTATTCTCCAAGATTGATCTGCGTTCCGGTTATCACCAGTTGAGGGTGAAAGATACTGATGTTTTCAAGACTGCTTTCAGGACTCGTTATGGCTACTATGAGTTCCTTGTGATGCCTTTCAGTTTGACGAATGCGCCAGCGATCTTCATAGATCCCATGAATCGCGTATTTCAGCCGTATCTTGATCAGTTTGTGATAGTGTTCATGGACGACATTCTCACCTACTCGAAGGATCACGAGGAGCACGGCAAACATCTGACCACAATGATGCAGACCTTGCAGAAGCATAAGCTATTCACGAAGATCAGTAAATGCGAATTCTGGTTGGAGAAGGTGGCGTTCTTAGGCCACATCGTTTCTAGCAGCGGTATTGAGGTAGACCCAGAGTAAGTTGCAGCAGTCAGAGATTGGGTTGTGCGGCAGAATGCATCAGAGATCCGCAGTTTTCTTAGGCTAGCAGGATATTACCGGAAGTTCATTTAGGGATTCTCTTCCATCGCAGTTCCACTCACATCATTGACAAAGAAGAATGTTAAATTTGGGTGGAGCGAGGAGTGCCAGAAGAGCTTCGATACTTTGAAGCAAGCTCTTACCTCAGCGCCAGTATTGGCCATGCCGTCAGGGACCGGTGAGTTTGTTCTGTATACTGATGCTTCGAAGCTCGGTCTAGGCGCAGTGTTGATGCAGCATGGGAAGGTGATAGCGTATGCTTCTCGACAGTTGAAAAACCATGAGAAGAACAACTCTACCCATGATCTAGAGTTGGCAGCCATAGTTTTTGCCTTGAAGATTTGGAGGCATTATTTGTACGGGGAGAAGTGCCAGATCTTTACCGATCATAAGAGCCTCAAGTATTTTTTTAAGCATAAAGAGCTGAACATGCGTCAGAGGCGTTGGTTGGAGCTAGTGAAGGATTACGACTGTGACATTAGCTACCACCCGGGCAAAGCTAATGTAGTCGCGGATGCATTGAGCAAGAAACTCGAAGTGATGGCTCATTTGATGATTTCTAGACCCCTTCAGTTTGAGATGCAGAGATTTGACCTAGAGACTTATCCACGAGGTAGAGTTCCACGTCTATCTACCTTGAATATTCAGTGCTCTCTTCTAGACCGTATTCGAAGTGGCAGTCAGCAGACGAGCAGTTGACAAAGTTGAAACAGAGAGATGAGGCCAAGGGCAATATCTTGTATACAGTTAGCGACGGTATTGTGAGATATCGAGACAGAATGTGGGTTCCTAGCAGCGATTCTATTCAAGCAGATATTTTATCAGAGGCCCACATATCGCCGTACTCTATTCACCCCGGGAGTACGAAGATGTACAAAGATCTGCAGCTGTTGTACTGGTGGCCAGGAATGAAGAAGGATATGAGACGTTTTGTATCCGAGTGTCTGACTTGTCAGTTAGTGAAGGCGGAGCATCAGAGACCAACAGGTATGCTCAAGCCTCTTCCTATTCCCGAGTGGAAGTGAGAGAATATTACCATGGACTTCGTGACCGGTTTGCCGAAGTCAGCCAGAGGATCAAATGCTATCTGGGTGATTGTTGATCGTCTTATCAAATCAGCGCACTTCTTGCCTATTAAGACGACTTTCACCATGATTCAGTATGGAGATTTGTATATCCGTGAAATAGTCCGACTTCATGGTATTCCCGTTTCGATCGTGGCTGGCCGAGATCGTAGATTCACTTCCTCATTTTGGAAGAGTTTGAATTCGACTATGGGTACAAAGTTGTTGTTTAGCACAGCTTTCCACCCTCAGACAGATGGGTAGTCAGAGAGAGTTATCCAGATTTTAGATGATCTTCTCCGTGCATGTGTCATTGATTTCTCAAGGGGTTGGGAGTCGAATTTCCCATTGGTAGAGTTCACCTATAACAACAGTTTTAAGTCGTCTATAGGTGTGGCTCCGTATGAAGCACTGTATGATCGCAAGTGCAGGTCGCCTATTCACTGGGATGAAGTAGGGGAGAGATCAGAATTGGGTCCGGAGATCATTCAGCAGACCGCCGATGTAGTAGTCAAGATCCGTGATAGGATGAAGACTGCTCAGAGTCGACATAAGAGTTATGCGGATCAGCGGAGGAGAGATCTAGAGTTTGCCGTCGGCGACCATGTTTTCGTGAAGGTAGCACCTATGAAGGGTGTCATGCGGTTCGGCAAGAAAGGAAAGCTTAGTCCGAGATTTATTGGACCATTTGAGATCCTCGACAGGGTTGGGACGCTAGCTTATCGTGTTGCTCTGCCGCCGAATCTGGCCGGAGTACACAATGTGTTCCACGTCTCTATGCTAAGGCAGTCTATGGCGAATCCTTCGCACGTCTTGAACTTCGAACCGTTGCAGCTCACTCCGAACCTGTCTTATGAAGAAAGACCCGTGCAGATCTTAGACAGACAGGAGAAAAAACTTCGGAACAAACTGGTGAAGCTAGTGAAAGTCAAATGACTTAACCATTCGGAGGAGGAAGCTACGTGGGAGTCTGAGCCAGAGATGATGAGTCGTTACCCCGAGTTATTCGGTAAGTTTTAATTTCGAGGACGAAATTTCTTTTAAGAGGGGGAGAGTGTAGAATCCGTTAAATCAGACTACGTATAAGCCATGCATAATTTCTAGTATTTTAAATTAAAAATGATTTCTTTATTATTTAATGTATTTTAAAGTTGTTTGGTCATGGTTATTCATTTTTAATCGCATAAGTTTAGTTTTATCTTTTCAGTTAAATAAGCGAGACCAGACCGGAGTTGGAGTTTTAAGATAAAAACTTAATGATAAGAAAACATTCCTAGAATTTATTTAAGATAAATAATAATTTATTTTAATGTAAAAAAAATTTAAGAATTTTATTAATTAATTAGAGATAAGTAGTAAATAAATTCTACTATGTCCAATAATTTATTTAAAAACCTAAATTAAAATATGTGACAATTGAGATAAGTTAATCTAGACTTATTTTAATTAAGAAATTTAAATTTAACATGTTAGTAATTTAATTTATAGATTTAGTCATGCATGCAAGATAATGTTATCCCTTAATAAATCTATTAATTCACTAAACTATTTAATGGGTAGATAAAACTTTAAAGAATTAAAATACAATATTTAGGAAATATTTTCCCTTCCATTTTATTATAATTTTCGGCCATTTAATTTGTAGGAATTAAATTTATCAACTCACAATTCTGGGTATCTTTCTTTATCCTTTCTTGGCATAGATAATTTCTTCAACTTTAAATCTTCAATAATTAATAATTAAGAAATTTTCCTACCTCATTTAACTAGATAAAAATCGGTCATCCCCACTTTAAAAGATTTAAATTTTTAACAACTCATTTCCTTTGATTCTTTCTTTATCCATCCTTGGTAGATAATCCCTTCATTATTAATCAACAATAATTAATGATTTAAGCAATATTTTCCCTTTTTTTTTTGTAGAAATCGGCCAACCTCATTTTTAAATCAAATCAAATCAATCTTTTCCCTTATCTCTCAACTCAAGGATAGAAAAGTTTCTACCTTGCCATTCTACCTCCTTAATATTTTGCAACATCCCCATTTCATTCCTAGCCTTCTCTCCTCTCCATATTTTCGAACTTGAGAGCATTTTCAGTAGAGAAAAATCGAGAATAGCTAGGGAGAAAACAAGAAAGAAAAACAAGAAGCAAAGCAACTCAGTCTCATCCGCGCCGTGTCGTCGTAATCAATTTGTTTTCATTTCAAACGAATCCAAGGCATGTTTATATCCTTGCTCTTCACTCAAGTCATATACATGTTTTTAAACCATATTTGTTCATGATTTTAATAGCAAAAACCGAAATTATGGCAAGACATTTTCGAAAATGTAGTGCAGAATTTTTCGGCTTCACCCTATGCCCTCACGGTTTGGTTGTTTTTGTTGATTTGCAGGTTGGTTCGACTCCTAGGCTCCCAAGTCTCATTTTATACATGAACTAGGATGTGTTAGGGAGGTGCTGGTCCATCGGTTTGAGTCCCTTTGCCACAAGCAATACGAAATGGACAGCAACTCCCATAGTGCAGTTTTTGGTTTCGATTTCTTGTTTTCTTGCCTAAGGTGTGAGTTCTGATTTTTGCTGCCCTAGGGGCTGTAGCCATTGTTAGAATCCCTCCTTGGTATGTCTAGGACGTGACCAAGATGCTCTTTCATGGCTTGGATCACAGTCCTATCGGTTTTAAAAACAAAACAAGAACAGCGCCCCATCGGTATTCATTTTTCTGGTTTTGGTTGTCTGTTGAGTTCGAATTTATGGTGTGAAGTGGGTTGTGGTTGGCTTCTAGACCTTATCCATGACTCATGCAACACCTTAGCATGTCTAGCATGGACCATGGTTAACCTCATAGCCATTGGATCCTTCATTTGACAGCAAAACAAGCTATACCCCCCAAGGTTCATCATGTGTTCTCGGGTGGGGCTTCGGGTTTGTCGTAGGTGTTGGCTTGAATTGTGGTTGTCCTAGGGCCCTTAACCATGGTTCAAACCATACTTTAAGATGTTGGTAAGAGGCTCTGGTTGGTGGTTCAAACCCAAATGGCCGATAGTTTCGAAACGAAGCGACGGTAGCTCAAGAGTTGCTGCTGTATTTTCTTGGACAGCAGGTTTTGCTTCGGTTCAGAGGTCACGTACGAGTTCTTGGTTGGCTTTTAGCCTATGGACTTGGACTGGACAGTACCTTATTGAGTTAGAAAGGTCATGTTTTTGGCCGTTTGTGATTTGGTTAAGTTTAGAGGTCGTACAAGAATTTACGGTGCAATGTGCCAAAGTGACTTTCGAAAGAGCGTTTCATGTTTTGGCCTCCATTCACAAAAACTTCGACTTGTACAACTTTAGGAGCATTATTTCATCATTTTAGGTGTAATTTAATCATGACTAAATGATGGTTCGGTGTTGGTTCAACTTGTACAACTTTAGGAGCATTATTGCAGCTTATCATGGGATTATTACCTCACCCGGTGGTCACTAACCGGTTCATGTTCATTTATTGGTACGGATATCCAGTCCAAGGGCTGTGATGATCTCTACCGCCCAATATACTGTGGTTTAGTCTGATCAAGCGATTCAGTTCAGTTCGTGGGCCACTTGCGTTGAACATAATCTCAACAGAAAATTATTACATGCTATTTCATGCAGGGCTTTATGGAGCAAACATTTCACTTACGATTTTCAGTTAAGTTATGCACGTATTTATAATTATTCATGACACGATTTTCATGATACGCTTTATGACACGATATTTTCACGTTACATTTTACGACATGATATCTATACATGGCATGAAATTTTATGAAATATGTACTTTTTATTTACGATATATGCATGCTGAGTCTTTAGACTCACTAGACTTGATTGTTGTAGGTACAGATGAGGTCGGGACCGAGGGCGGGGACCAGTGAGCCATCGTGGGTCGCAGTAGTAGGAACCCGAGGACCTCATTTTCAGCACTTACTATTTTTATTCCAAACTCAGTTTTTATTTTGTTGAAAATTTTTTTAGTTATTACTTTAAAACAAATATTTACTTCCGCTGCTACTTTAATCGTTGAACCATTTTTATCACTTTATTTTATGAATGAGGCTTTTTATATAATTAAAGAGAATTTTTTTTTATTATTCCGCTAATTTTCAAGTACGAAACACGGGCCTCTACATGTAATGACCCGAATCCT
The DNA here is from genome assembly GCF_012295235.1 of Primulina huaijiensis. Lineage (NCBI taxonomy): Eukaryota > Viridiplantae > Streptophyta > Magnoliopsida > Lamiales > Gesneriaceae > Primulina > Primulina huaijiensis. Next base: position 6,125,707 of record NC_133321.1, read on the forward strand.
TATTTTGAATGAAGTACAAATTAAGAGATAACTAAAGAGTTGTTAATTAAGTATTATTAAAGAATTTTTAATTAAGGATTAAGTTGTTCGGATCCATCGAATTTAAAATTGACAACCCGATCTACTACAGATTACATTATCTCTAGAAATCTAACTAGACAAATGAGATTCTGACACGTGGCAGATAAGATTGATTCGGATTTTCTGATCTAGTCCGGATGCAGCCTATAAATGGAAGTTTAATTCTTTTGTTTTCTAGACCACATCCTTCAGAGAGAGTTCTAGCCATATACCTTAGTTTTCTAGTCAGTTTTTAGCGCACTTTGGTGTTGGGAAGTTTCGGAGCTAGTGTCGATTCGAGGAGGGTCGGTGATCTGGGATCGTGACATCATCAGCGGGCTGACGATGGACGTAGGTATAATCCTAAAGCCTTTAGGAAGAACTTTGAAACATATTTGGTAATTTAGGATCTAATTTGATAGTGATTTTTCATATTGTCGGTATTGTCTATGTTCAGAGCTTTCTATCAGATTGTTTTAGTGAGGTACGTGATGTATTGACTGAGATATCCAAGCGTAGTATACACACTTATATGCTGCATATTTATATGTTGCATGATACATTTTTACTGCTTTGACATATCATGTTGAGCCTGATATCTTTCGAGATATACCTCGTTCGTTGGGGCCGCTCAGCCCTATTCTATATTGTGGACGATGGGGCATCGAGAGTTACAGCGTCCGACGGGACCCGCGGGCCCTGATGACCTGGATGTTGTAGGTCCGCGTCGTCCGCGTCTTGATGATGAGTGTGGGAGCCATAACATGCATAGGACAGATCAGAGACTACACACTCTGGCACCCTGAGCATGAGATTCTTGACTTGATCCTTGATATCCAAGCATATTGCATTTCGCATGCATCATATAAATTTGTATACTTGTACATTCTCGTATTGGGAAATTTTCGCTCACGTCCTTGTTTTCATATTGGGCACCCCATTCCATGGGGCAGGTCTTAGGTTGGACGGTTCAGACAATCAATGCAGTGGCTAAAGCAGTTGGGTTTTCGGTGGTGATCTAGTGGAGGTTTTATGTGGTTTATCGTTTTCTCGTTCAGAATTATATTTTCGATATGGTTGTATTAATGTTTAAGACTGATGTTATTTATTCTGTTTTCGTTTGGGTTGTAAGATGATTAACTTATTTGGTTTCCGCTGTTTAATAGTTGTTATTAAGTTTAATGATGCATGCTTATTAGTCTATTTAGTAGTGGCTCGGGTAAGGACGCTATAGATACTGAACTCCATCAAAAATCTATGACAGCTCCGTTCGAAGAAAGCCAGTCCATACCCAAAATAATGTCAAACTCCGGCAACGGTAGCACGATCAAATCTGCTTGCACCACATTCTTCTGTAACCAAAGCTCCAATCTCTTCACTATCTGTGAGGTAAACATCTGATCCTCGGATGGAATCGATACTCTGAATCTTGAACCCATAGCCACTGGTATGATTCCTAGTCGCTTGACGAAAGATTCGGATATAAAAAAATGTGTAGCTCCGGAATCTAGCAATGCATGCATGCGTGGCTACACCTGAAATATATATCCTTTCTGAGACAAAACATACCATCAAATCTGTTCACGTTGAAACTTACGAAATTTCATACCTGCAATGAACCCAAAATCCTCAAAATTACTTATTTAACCAAAGTGTTACTCGAAAGTTTCGAATTAAATCCCCAAAAATTTCAGAAATTATAATTTGGCCCTTAAAATTTTTGGAATTTAAATTTTCGTCCCACAATATTTCGAATTTAACCACAAATAATTCCTTAAAATTTTCTCCCCAAAATTTCAAAAAATTCCTCAAAAACCATTAAAAATTCGATTTTTTTGCAAGCAAGTCCTTAAAATTCCTAACTCATTTAATTCAATCCTTAAGTCTAACTAGGTAGAGCATGCAACCTAATTTATTCTAGGTTCTCAATTCCAAAGTAACTCGACAACCAACATAATAATCCATCCATTCAAGGCAGTAAATAAGTGAATTTTTAAACGTAAAGGTTGCCGGTGATCAACGTAGAGTCTAGCTCGGCTTCTACCTCCTCGGCATGCATCACGTAAGCCCTTCCAGTAGTGGGGCTCTGATTCCTCGGGCAGTCAATTTCTTTATGGCACTCCTCTTTGCATATGAAGCACCTGAAATTCCCTCACATACACGTGTCATAGTGAAGTTTGTTGCACTATTTGCACGGCGGTCCTTCTTCCAGCTCAGGAGCACCTGGTGCCTGAGGTGGTCGCTGCTGTCCCGGTCTCTTGATCTGACCCTGGGGCTTCTGCTGCCCCTACTGCCTCTATGGCCCTGAATACTGCTTCTTCTGCGGCTGTGTGCTATCCTGAGTCTGATGCCTATTCCTCTGCATCTCCATATCGATATCTCTCAGAGCCTGCTTCGCCTGAAATGCACAAGCGGTGGCCTCATCATAGCTCGTCGGTCTCATCAACATAACATCCCGGTGCAGGGTGGGTCTCAGTCCATCCATGAAATGCCTCAGCTTCTGGGCGGCATCTCTAGCGACAAGGGGCACAAAGTGACAGCCCTTGTCGAACTTCCGAATAAACTCGACGACAGTCGAGTCCCCCTAACGGAGACTCATGAACTCCCTCGTCAGGAGACCCCTGACATCATATAGGAAATACTTGCCTTAGAACACCTCCTTGAACTGCTCCCAAGTGAGGGTAGCAAAGTTCACCTTGTGGGCAGCTCCCTCCCACCATAGAGATGCGTCATCCCTCAGCATGTAAGTGGCGCACCTGACCCGGTCGCTATCCCTCATCTCCAGATACCGATAATGCAGCTCCAAAGACCAAATCCAACCCTCCGTCACAAAATGATCAGTGGTGCCCCCGAACTCCTTCGGGTTGATCCGTCTAAACTGCTCATAAATGTCGGAATAAGGTTGGGGAGCCTGCTGAGCCTACTCCAAAAGTCTAGCCATACCCTCCAGTGCATGGGTAGCTGCATCTAATGGTGGTGGTGGTGGGCCTCTACCGCCTCCTGAAGTATCATCCTGTCGGTCTGTACTAAGGGCGTGTCCGGGAGGCATGATATCCGAATACAGTCCAAATTCTAAACGTAACCCATCATGCAATTTAATCTACTTTTCAAAACATTTCAATCCTTAAATCATGAAAGCATCTAAACATGTACTGTAAACCATAAATCGTGTAATCATGCAGGTTATAGCATTAAGAAATTTAAAATCATACAAACTTACAGACTTGAGGCTTGAAGACTGAGCTTGCATGCATGCGATACTGCTGAATATTCACATTTTTAAAATATCATCAATTCCATGCTGAAAAATTACTGTAGTTCGAATATTTCCAAAACTCCTGTCGAACTATCAACATATAAAATACAAAGTAAGGAAATGTTCAAACACTCCTATCTCATAAATATGATGTGCGGAAGAAATATGGTCATCGGGTTAGAGTGCGCACATCCAGCCCCGCCTACTCAGTCTTCGACGCCTCCAGTCTCGTCATCGATAAGCTCACCTGCATCATTCACACCTAATGAGTCTAAAGACTCAATACACCCGTAACGTTATAGCAAGTACATATACATAACAAGTAACAGTGAAAAAATACTGTAATGAAAATACATTTCATGATCGTAAAAATCGTATGCATAATCATAACCTGTCGAAGCATAAATATTTTCATAACATATAACTTCATATCAGCATATACATGTTCGTTGTCTTAATTTGAATTCCGTTCATTATTTGCGACTTTCGTATTATCATGTCATTCGATGAATCCATCTACATGTAACTGCGGTACCTGGCGGCGGGGACCTCAGTAACAGCATTACCTGTTAACTAAGCTCTGGCCTTACGTGTCATCGTGTTATCGTATTAGTCATAACAAACTCTCATCCTTCAAAACATGAAATCATATTCATCACTTAATAAAACCATGCATATACGTAAATTTTCTTAAAATCAAGCATGCGGCGTATTTTTCATATTTACATATAAATTCATATTCACGATAACACAAATATTTAAAACATGTCAAAACGTGTTTAGGGCGCTGCTAGGACTAAAAACTCGACCAGGTGCAAAATGACCATTTTGCTCCTAGAAACCCTAATTTACCATTTTTAACCCTGAACCTCATAATTACGACCCGAAGCCTACCAAACTCCTCAAAACACCTCCAAACATTATAATAAGCATTTCATAGACGTAAACTCTAGCCTGTTTCAAAACTTACATGGTTCGTTTTAAAACTTGGACCGGGGTTTCGGTTTTAATCCGAATAAACTCGAAACCTAACCAAAACTTTCCCAACTCAAACCATGACTCGAATCTACATGTCCAGCCTCTAAACCACTCGTTCCAGCCCATTTATGACCCACGAAACACGCCCAAAAGGCTGCTTAAATTTTCTGCACCTTCTAGCCATAACCCTAATCGCGACAATGGACCAAACCATCGGCCCTACACCTAACCAGCTTGGGCCAGCCACGAACCAGCCCACCTCTGGACCCTCCTGGGCCGACCTAACTACTGCCCTCAGCCTCATACACACCGCACGACGCACCCACTCGCGAACTACCGAAAAAGTGCCCCAATCGAGCCAACCTACCCTCCACTCGATCGATCGGCTTCAAGGTTATATCCAACAGTGTTCGAGCCCTCCTAGGCCGTGTCTCAGATCCACCAGGGTCTAGTGCATAGCTTGGATCAACCCTTGCACCACCGGCTCGACCCCAAAAATCAACCTACTCGCAACCAAGCCGCAAACCCAAGGAACTCGATCGGCCTATGCTATAACGAGAGCCTCAGCCGACTCCAGCCCCTTGACACCATAATCCTTGACGTGTACGGCCCCTTAGCCACATAAAATCAGCTTCCCCTTGCACCATAATCATAAAAAGTTAGTTGAATGCATAAACATGTGGATTTCATGAACAAATCAAAAGCATACAAGTAAAACCGTGCAAGGGCCGGGCATTATACATATAAAGCCCACATATCTGCCTAAATACAGTATTAATGATGCAAAAATAAAGATACATGGCATGCCTTGTGATTATACGCTTGAAAACTCGAAAAACTACGTGCGGGACGTGAACTGGAGAGGCGGGGAGGAAGCTTTCTTTAAAAACTGAAGGGGCCGACGGCTTGCTGCTAAAAAATGAGGGGATGGAGGCTGCTGAATGAGAGGAGGGGGCGGCCAAGGGGTGTACTAGGTTTAGGGTTTGATTAGGTTAGGTTTAAGTAAATAAAACACATACTAATGGGCCTTAAATAAAATTTAAAAGGGTTTGAGTCCACTAAGCATTAAAATAAACCTATGAAGCTCAATAACGCTCTCGAAAAATATTTCGTTTTGGTATGTTTTTTAAAAATATTGCCCGAACCCTCAAAAAGTCCCTCGATTCGCTAAAATTTGTGTACCGGTTTAAAATACGGCCCGACGAGTAAAAATACCCAACCATTGCCCATTTTCGAAATTCTCCTTTAAATATACCTTAAATTAAATAATTAAATTAATTATTCAATAAAAATATTTTTCCCGATTATACCCGATCTCTGTTACCCGTTCGAGCGCGAAATGCAACTTAGAACCCTAATGCATGAAACTTTAAAATACCCAAGCAACAACACCTAACCATGCAATATTCATGCATTAAATGCATAAAAATCATTAAATCATATTTTTATAAAACCCTAGATTGCATGTAGTCGGGTTATGTAGTTCGAATTTCCTAGACCTTACACATCTGATTTCTCACATATGGCGCCAATGATGCTACTCGAGAAAATAGGTGAGCTAGGTGGGTAATTTGTCGGACAGAGATGTGTTCTTTCCCTATACATGCTGGTGACCGAGCAAGAGGAACCCTGCTCGGTCACGAGCTAGATAGACTGTCTACCTCATAACAAGAAACGTTAGTGGGGTGCCAGAAGAGTTTACGGCTTGGCCATTCCGAAACTCAAGTCAGTCAAGTATGCACGCAAAGGAAAGAAAGTGTGTTTAAGTAAACATGTAGAGAGTGCTTGTGAGAATTAAAAATAAACTCCCTGATTTTACCTCTCTTGGGAGCTTTTATAGAGTATCAGAGTCGGTGACTATTTCGAGATGCTTGGATAATTGCCACGATGTGAGAATATGGCCCACATCTTGGCTTCTTCATGATCTGAGATCGTGGAGGGAAACAAGCCCGTTGATTATTGGCGGATATTCTTTTGTTGCCCGATTGAGGCCGTGGGCCCATGATAGTACAAGTTTGTAGTGGTTTGGTAAGTTTCCTCGAATGATGCATCCCGTGGTGGTTTAAAAAAGTTGCTTTTTTTTTTTTTACCCAGGCTGGCTTCCACTCGGTCTCCTCTTGGCTTCCTGAGACCAATTCTGGGTTCCCAGTCTTTCTTCCCCCGCTCGATTCCAAAGATGACTCGGACCCTTTCCGGAGTGTCACAATACCCATTGAGTTAAGCAATGAGTATTTTTATTATTTAATAATAATTTTAATTATTAATGTTGAGTCCCGCCCGAACCCGAACATATAACATATAACATATAACATATAACGTATAACGTATAACGTATAACCAATAATACGATCCCAAACAGTCCCGTTTCGCGTTTGGAAATTGCCATCCCCTGCCCACGGTCAATTACATAATTCCAATCGTCGCACTCAAATTCTCCTTTGTCCCTCTCCTTCTCCCTCTCCCCCTTTTCGTCCAAACTTTCCGTATCCGTAACCTGAAATCCGACTTTCTATGGGAAATTCGCGTCAGTTTTCTGTTCATCTCGCACTCGGGGGTGGTGCAGGTATCGTAGTATGTGTTACACACCTACATTTTGAATTAAATCTTTCGTTTTTATCAAATAAACTTGTTTCGTCGGAATATAAATTGATCTCAATATCGATCCATCTATGCCGTTTGTATTCATTGATATTGTAGGCGATTTGAGCAATAAATTTTAGTGGTAGCGATGATTAAATTTCATTTTTGTTTTATTTTCTGATGCAGTTGCTGACCTGTTGTTATGGAAGAAATGGACGCAGAGCGCTGCTTTTCTTGTGGGTTCAACTGCCCTGTGGTTTCTATTTGAAAGAGCTGGATACAATTTATTGTCATTTGTGTCGAATGTTCTATTGTTACTTGTCGTAATCTTGTTCTTGTGGGCTAAATCTGCATCACTTCTTAATAGGTATAAGAACTAAGATATCTGAATTTAAAGGTCTGTGATCTTTATCCACTATTATTTTTAGATTTAATAGTTTATTGCGTTTTGTTATTCTTTATCCAAAAGTTTAATGAGTTTTTGTCTTGCTCGGTGCCTTGAGGGATGTACGGAGTATGGAATCTTTAATGTGTGAATTTTGATTGGATTATGGACGAATATCAAGTGAATAACTTTATTCTGTGATATTAGACCTCTGCCACCTCTCCCAAATCTTGAGGTTTCTGAAGAGACTGTTGTGAAGGCTGCTGATGAGATGCGAGTCTGGGTAAACTGTACCTTGTCAATTGCACGTGACGTTGCCATTGCTGGAAATCTTATATTCTTCTCTCAGGTATTCTAGCTTGTTCTCCTTCATTAATATAGTATCGGTTTTTATTCATGAACATGTATGTGCTGATTGACGGATTATCCATGCCTTCGTGGAATTTTGTTTATTAGGTTGCTATAGGCCTATGGATTATTTCTTACGTTGGTAGTTTATTCAACTTTCTAACTTTTCTGTACATTGGTAAGTATTGAATTCTCTGCATGGATAACCTTATTTTTTTTGTTATTCACAATAATATTAATGTTGGGTTTTGTGTTACTGAGACGACAGGTTTTCTTCTTAGTCTGTCTGTCCCTGTTTTGTACGACAATTATCAAAGGCCAATTGATGAAAAGCTGAATGTTGCATATGATATAGCTCGTATACAATATCGGAAAATTGATGACATGATACTGAGCAAGATTCCATTGCCTTCAAACAAGGAGAAGAAGATACAGTAGATCCATTGTAAACCTACAGTTTAATGTGTCTTGTGATAATGTTTCTTTTTGCTTTACACTTGATTTATTCATGCCTCATCTTGATAGTGAAACACATATTGAGCATGTCTTGTCTAGATGAGATTGTTTTTTATCTTAGATTTTTATTACTTGATGCAAGCAAGCAAGCAAGAACCAGGAGAAGTATTTCTCCAAGAAATATTTTGATTGCATATTTCTGGGTTGACGTGCTGCTTTGACTTGCCAATTGAAACCTTATATTTTATTTGTGAACCTTGTGTTTATTAGGTAGACTCTTTAGTTGTAGCGGTTGGGTGAGAGGCTCTTGAGGCACAAATTTAGTGTGAAGTTAATTAGGCGTCTCTGTCATTAGATTGGTTAATTGATTAGACCTCGGTAAAAGAAGAGATCTTCATTTCTTTGCACATATGATGTTTGCATCATGACAAGCTATGCGTTGCACATACTAGAAAAACCTACCACCATATCACCTTGATGCAGCCTTGTCCCTTCTGCTGTGAAAGGATAAGAAAAAATGCAGTTTCTGCTAAGGTGTATGGGTCACTGCATGTTGACATACTGTATACTTACAATTCGGCAATTATATCATGTGCCCAATTCGGGTTTTCGTTGAAACGTGTAGAGATATATTCCATCGATCAGAGATCTTTCAATAATTTATACTTCATCAAGTATTAAGAAATTTAACAGTATCTTTGTGTGTAGGGAGGACACACTACCATCCTCTTGTTCATTCTTTATTTGCATGTGTAATTGCCTTGTTTGGTGAGCTAGACTCGTATTATGTAAGGTTACAATGTATACAAAGAAGATGAGTTTGTTAGCTGCTGCAAAACATGCATGAACACACACCACACACACAATTTGAATGTTAACTTCTGTTTCCTCAACTTGTACAGGATAAGCATTTGCAACAAAAAATATTACGTACTGGTAGATGTAGAAATTGAATTGCTTGAACTTTGTAGGAACTACTATGACCCCTGAGCTGTTGTGCATCTATTTACCCTCTAACATGTCGATGTACTTAGCAGGTAGCTTTTGCTTAGTGCTTAGCGGCTGACATGCGTTGAAATGAGTTTTGCAAATGATATGGAGAGGGGCATATGAAGATTCATTAGTGTTGCTTTGTCTACCCATATTACCATGACTAATTAATTGTATTTTGGTTTGCTTATTTAATTTGGTATGAAAACGACTATTCTAGGATCAATAGTTTTGCTTGTGTGGTCTGTTATTGCCTATTTTGAATCTATTTGTTTGTGAATAGTCGAGGCAATGGCTGGTTTTTTTCCAAGTACTATGATTTCGGTAAAGTTCGCGTGAAACTTGAAAAAGCTCTCCCCCTTTCCCTTTTGCAATTCTATCAAATGGTTGGTGGTGATCCATGGTGGTTTTTTCCTCAGATTTTATGTTGTCCTTTTCCTCCGTGTTTGCTTTAGATTTTTATGATTCAATTTATGTTTAGTTTTGTGCGTAGGTATACAATTTTTTCCTTAAATTTAATTTAAACATGATTTTCTATAAACATTTTTTCAGTTGTAAAACGTAATAATGGAATAAAGTAAAGCACAAAATCATAATATTTTCAGAACTTCGAAAATTTTACGAAAGAAATAAAAAAAATCATGTTTAATTTGTGGTTTCGTTCCCATTTATCATTCTCGTTCATGTTTAGTTTGTGGTTTCCTTTCCTTTTGTTGTTCCACCGGTTCGATTTGACATCTCAGTAGTCCTAGCCGTAAACAATGGATGCTAGGCATTGCATGTATCAATCTGTTAATTGATGTACTAACTCGTTAAGCATCTCGTCTGGGGAATACATTCGCAAGAATGAAACTCAATGGAATTGAAAGAGGCCGCACAAGCGTCCCACTATTTTTCACGCCTAGCTAGCTCCTCAGCACTAATATTAACGTCTGCCTCTTTCAGAGGAGCCTTAGTAAGTGTATGTCATAACCATCTTTAAATTTTTTAGCCAATCTTAATAGTTAGGGCCGGTAAGTTTTTATTATTTTTTGGTCAAAAATCACGAAGAATGGATTATGAAATGTCATGTCAAAATAATATAGTGAAAATGAATAAGATAAATATTATTGATTATTTTAAATAATTTATTGACAAAGACATGGAATTTGAATTTTTAATTATTTTCCTGTTATTTTGACATTTTCAATATCTTGTTATGAAAATGGGAAATTATATTTCTTTATTGACCACATGGAACCCAATTAGCCAGTTATGGTAACGAATAATATCTGTCAATGATAATTTTTAAAATATATAACCCAATTTGAAATGACCCTCGCTTTTAACTTTGAAAATCTACTAATTTTTTTTTTTATATTTAAGCAATTTTTCGAAAATCTACCGTTTAAATAATTTAACATTTTCATAAATCAAAATACTTTAACATATGAAATTTCAAGTGCATCAAAATCCCTATGAAACGTCTACTCATTTAAAAATTCTACTGAACATTTTTTAAATACAATGGCCGAAACCTTGTCTACATAAATACATAAAATTTGAAGCAACATTTTTTTAAAATCAACCCACTGTTGAATAAAATAACTACAGTTAAAATTATGAAAAGAGCAACCAACCTAAACAATTACCGTTTAAAAATATAAGACGTCAAGCATATAAATTCTGTCAAAACCCTCAACAAAATAAAATAATCAACCATTTAAAAAGCCGTTTAAACGTGTTCCCATAAAATCATATATTTGCGGAAGAATACAAGGTCCTCGGGTTAACGTGCGCAACCAGCTCCGTCCGTTCAGTCATCATCACCTCCAGTCTCCCGATCAACATACTCACCTGCATCATTCACACCTAGTGAGTCCAAAGACTCAACAAACCTATGGCATTAATAGCAAGTACATATACATAACATGCAACAGTGAAAAGTACTATAATCAACATACATTTCATGAACTAAAAGCATGACGTAACCATATCGTAAAATCATGCGTGTCAAAACAGCTCATCATATCATCATATACTTATACATTTACTTTAATTGAACTCAGTTCATTAGTTGTGACTTTCGTATCAGCTCTATCGTATCAGCTCTATTTGGTGGATCCATCTACGTATAATCATGGTATCCGACGGCTGTCGGACCACAGCGACAGTATTACCCATCCACTGGGCCTAGACCTCATCATCATCGTATACATATATCGTCAGTCACAACCAATTTTCATCCTTCAAAAATATAATCATTTTCATCACTTGTCAAAATCATGCATGAAGGATCGTGTGCTGGGCACCAGAGGTGCTTCAAACACAATATTTTCCAAGAACTGAAATAGCTCGTGTTCTAAGAAGGTTAATACCGATGAATTAAATCGAGTTTGGTTAAAGTACCGAGCGGAAAATACTCGAAGTAATCCTTCGTGAAGAAAGCTGCTATATTTGAAAGCCTTTTAACTTGTTTAATCAGAATAACTGAAAAGCACGGGATCAGTTCTACCATATATCAGTTCAGTTATAATGAAAGCTGAACTGACGGATGCTCTAACTGATCAAAACAATTTGAAAACAATAGTTAAACAGTAAAATACACAAGATATGTTTATGGATGTTCGGAGACTTCAACTGCTCCTACGTCACCCATTCTACCACCTCGGTTAGGATTCACTAAAAGAATTTGATTTATACAACACCTTGTAGAAACCTACCCAACTTAGGACTTACTCACTGCCTAAATGAACTCCTAGACTAGACTGAAGGCAGCACCTCCCAGCCAACACTTTTTTAACGTCTGTGTGTCAAAGACTACATACACAAGTTTAATGTCTTTGTGCAAGACTGTATTTGAGTGGTGGTGGTGAGTAAGTGTGTGTGAGAACTGAAAAATGAATACACCGAAAGATGTTCTCATACACTGAGGAAAAAAAACTTTTAAACTAAGCTGATATGACTTTTGTATTCCATATGGGCTGATTACTTCTCGTAAGCTGATAAGCAGTAAGCGTGCCCTCTCTTCTTTTACTCACTTGTTTAACGTCTTCACTGATCTTCTATTTATAGGCCTGATGGCTTGATCGTACAGTGAGACTCAATTATTATATCCGTTACAGCTTGAACGTGTTCTTTGAAATTTGTGTCTCGACTTTTCCGACAGTCTTCTGGAACATTTTGGCTTTATGATTTGCTGCAACGTCCATTATTGTACTCTCAATAGTACAGATGCTTTGTACCTTTGTACGTAGCTAGAATCCACTTTAGATAAGCTTGTCTTGATCTCCAACTGATTGGTTCCTAAATGACGCTCCTAATTGGTCATCTGAACTGATCTTCAGTTGGGCTGGTGAAATCAGTTGACTCGTCAGTTGAACTGATTTCACTATTTCAGTTGAACTGATCAGCTGGACTTTTCATCAGTTGAGTTCTTCATCAGCTGGTCAGGCTTCTGAAGTTCTCCTACTGAACCACCTATCAGCTGGACATGAGATGAACTGTTCTTCGATATGTAAGTTGAGTTGATTCAGTTTGGGCAATCAGCTGGTACTTTCAGTTGCGTCTTGATAGCTTCAGTTTTGGCTCAATTAACTGATCAGTTCGAAGCCTGATTAGTTCCAGCTTCCTGCGCACTACAATAAATCATTAAAAACAAAATAACAAGTTTCGTTAACATCAAAATCAAGATTGCGAACATGAAATGTTCCAACAATGCATATACGTAATTTTTTTTTAACTCAAGCATGCAACATATTTTCATAATTTCATAAAAAGCCATACACATGATACATAAACATTTGAAAACATGTAAAATCGTGTTTAGGGCGCTGTCAGGACTAAAATCTCGACTCGGATGCAAAATAACCATTTTGCCCCTACAAACCCGAAATGACCATTTTACCCCTGCACCTCTAAATTTCGATCTGAAGCTTACCAAACTCCTTCAAACATCTCAAAACATATTTATAAGCATTTTTTGGATGTAAACCTGAGCCCGTTTCAAAACTTAAACGATTAAAACTTGGACCTGGGTCCCCGTTTTAACCCGAATCAACCCGAGCTTAACCAAATCTTTCCCAACTCAAACCATGACTCAAACCTACATGACCAGCTGCTAAACCACTTATTTCAGACCACTTAGGACCCAGAAACCACGCCCAAAGTTTCCAGCACATGCATACTCGATCCCTAACGAACCAAGCTCGCAATTATTCGATCTTAGGCCCTACCGACTCGGACCAGCCTTGAACCAACCCTTCCTAGCCCACCATAGGACCCTCCTAGACCGACCAATCCCAAGCCCACAGCCCCTTGCATGCGAGTCCCTAGTTTCACCAAGAAACAATCGAACCTAGCCACAAACATTGCCTATGGGGTCGCTAGCTTTAATCCATGCATGGTCACGCTACGAGCAGACTATGGACCACTCCGAGGCCTCGTCAGGGACCAAACACGTCCTTAACCAGCACCTGGAACAAGCCATTCCCAGCTACACCTCACCCCTTACCCGATCTAGCCATACCGAACTCAAACCCCTAGCACTGATCGACCCTCATGCATCCTCACCTAAACAACCTAAGCTTCGACTCCAACACCTCGGTCCCTCCATCAGGGATGTGTCCAGCCCCCTAGCAGCGTAAATCGACAACCCCTTACACAACAATGCAAGAAAAACGTGAGTTATGACCGAAACAATGCGTATTATTTGTCAAACCTTTGCACAAAAGAAGCTACATGATAAATCCATGAGTTTTACATGCAAGTACATATACATCAGCATTTATATGGTGTAAACGATGAGAAAAAGAGATACATGGCGTGCTTTTGCATTTAAACGCTCGAAAACTCGAAGATTTATGCATAGAACGTGCACCGGAGGGGCGGGGTAAGAAATCCTTTGGAAGAAGCTTGAGGAAATAGAGAGAAACCTTGCTGGAAATTTTAGAAAGCTGCTGCCCAAATGGGAGAGGGCTGCCGTGAGTTGGGAGGGGTGGGTTTAGGGTTTGATTAATATGGTTAAGTTAATATACTTATACACTAATGAGCTCTTAATTAAAATTAATGGTTTAAAAGGATTTTTGGCCCATTAAGCAATAAAATAATCCTACCAAGCCCAAAAACCCTCTCGAAAAACATTTTGTTTATGTATGTTTTTGAAACTATTGCCCGAGCCCTCAAAAAGTCTCCCAATTCGATAAAATTTGTGTACCGATTAAAAATATGACCCGTCGAGTAAAAATACTCACCAAGGCCCAATTTTTGAAAAACACCCTTAAAAAATTAATTAATTAAAATTGATCATTTAATAAAAATATTTTTCCTAATAATCCCCGGTTTCCGTTACTCGTTCAAACGCGAAATGCAATTTAAAACTCTAATGCACAAAACTTTAATAAACCAAGAATTTAAAATAATTATTCATGTTAAAATCATACATTTAATGCATTAAAATAATATAATTAAATTACATAAGAAATTGATAACTAGCATGCATGTGGTTTACGCGGGTCTTCAAATTTTCAGGACGTTAAACCCTAAATCGTCAATTAACCAAAATCATACGTCGACCTTTAACAAGATCAACTAACATCATAATAATGCATAAAAGAATATTTCTAATAAATTGTAACGCTCTGAAATATTAAAGGTCCACGCAAACCACATGCATGCAATTATAAAATTCTCCTTTATTTTAATTAAATGTTTCAATTACCTGAATTAATCATGTTGTGCATATTTGCATGCTTAAAATTATATTTTCTACGTGGTTTCATTAAAATGTAATTTTAAAGATTATTCGAGTTGCGATCGAAGAACGGAGACCGAGGGCTGAAAAATAGAAAATGTTTTTATTAAATAATTATTTTTAATTATTTAAAATATGGGTGATGCTTTTTCATATTTTTGAAAATAAGAGGTTTTGAGGTGATTTTATATGCCGGGGCGTAAATTTTATCGGTGTCGGTTTTTCAACAAAAATAAGATTTTTTTTGGCAACCCAACTAATAAATTCACAAAATTTATTAAACAAAATTATTTTTAATATTCTAATTGAACACTAATGGGCCTAATTAACTCTACTAATGGGCCTAAACTTGTTTAGTGATTAATTAAAGTATATAATATACTAAACTACCCCATAACCCTACCCCATGCTCACAAACTCACGCCCACTTTTTCCAATTCAAATCAAAACTCTCTCCTGTATCGAAAGTCACGGCACACACAATATCTTGAAGAGGAACTTTCGAAAGTTGCAAAGAAATTCAAGCCGTCGTCTCATCGTCGTCGTTAATCGTCAATGTTAAATCGTGCGTTAAATATGTAAAGGCACGCCTTAATCTCTTTTTCTCATCTTTCACACCTATATTATGTGTTTGATACATGATTGCATGAAAAACATGATGCAACTTTTATATTTTCGTTTTTATGGCTATACATGCACAAAACTAGTGTTTTCATCTTTTAAAACTCCTCATAATGATGCACAAAGGTGCTGCCATGATAGGGGTACTTGAAGTGATGTTTTTCCAAATGTTTAAAGGTCCCTAGGTGTATATTTAAAGGCTGAAAAAAATAGGGAAGAAATAAAAACGAAAATAGACTCTTTAAGGGAAAAGACTCTTCGACTAGGAGTCTTTAAGGGTCACGGCTGCTAGCTGCGGTTATGGAGGGTCCACTAGACTTAAGTGGGCTGCATAGGAGGTATGGGTAGAGGCTGGACATGGTAGTTAAGGGCTGGAGGCGAAGCTAGCCTAGGTTCGAATCATATTAGGACTAGGAATCTTGTGCAGAAAAATTCAGTAGCTTCCTAGGCATGTTTTGTGGGGATCCGGACGCTAATCATGTTCTTAATCGTCATTGGGACTAATTAATCAACTATAATAAACAGGGTCTAAAATTTTTTTTTTTTTTTTTCAAAGCGGAAACGTAATGTAAATCGATCTTAAATACATATTAAACATAAACATACAAATCTTGTATTGTCTATAATAATTCAACTAGGTCCAACTACATATCAGTGTTGAATCCTAATTTAATTTTGAGCCCGGATCTCCACGCTATCTAGTCCAGCCTCGTTCTCTTCTTGACCCTGATCCTGTCCCACCTGTTGTCATGCACACATACAAACAAGACAACAACCGGATAACTCCGGTGAGAATTACATTCCCATTATAAACCATATATACATGCAAGCATACAGACAATATAAAAGTATATAACAGACATTCATAACATGTATCAAAATCCGAAACATGAATCAAATATTCAACGCATGTATCAAAATCCAATACATGAATCAATATCAATAATAAATCATATTCTAAAGATATACCATCATCAGGAACATAATTCAATATCAAGCAATGAATCACTCTCCGTGATTCTCAGACTCAGACTCGACTCA
Source organism: Primulina huaijiensis (assembly GCF_012295235.1). Classification (NCBI taxonomy): domain Eukaryota; kingdom Viridiplantae; phylum Streptophyta; class Magnoliopsida; order Lamiales; family Gesneriaceae; genus Primulina; species Primulina huaijiensis. Next base: position 6,142,153 of record NC_133321.1, read on the forward strand.
GTCCTAATCTAGGGATCCCGATTTGAATAAGAACATACACCCACCTACACTCCCGATCGGGGTGGTGGTACGTTCTTATTCACGGACTTTGGCCCTTTCCATATCGAACATCAGTAATAGAAGCAACTCCAATTCTATCCACTTCGATATGACCAAACGTCCGATGTCCTGACCTATCTGTCAAAGACTATGGCACTTCCGCCATACTCCTATCCTGTGACAATGTGCAATGTACCAGTGACGATTCTATCACTATCAGGCACTTCTGTCACAAGACCAATCATTTAATACCTGCTATCTATATATCAATAGAACAAGCATATCAATTCATTCATTAATTGCAAATATCAATGCAATAAAATAAAGTATGTGATTTAGGGAAACTCGAGTCAAACCTCACTCGAGTTGTGCAATCCCAACTCAACATTAATTTATA